>NW_028141980.1:4030000-4577500 GCF_025532165.1 Camponotus vicinus | reverse complement strand
AACGAATTTAACCGTTACTTTTATCGTTACTTTAATTTTGTAATCCTGATAGTATCCCCTTAGTAATTGAAAAATCTATTCTTATTACAAAACAGTTTGCAAATATTTTGGAAAATTATATACATGCATGATGTTTTTCTCTGTATTCATAAATCTAAAATTTCTAAATTACAATAAATGAAAAATTGAATATGAAGAACATCAATGATGGAATAATTTATAATTATCGAATATATAAAAGTAATAATTATATTTTAAAATCAACTATAATAAATACTATAAAATAATAATTATATTTTAAAATAAATTAATTTAATTTTTGTATTATAAAAAGTAACGAAAAAGTAACGAATCGTTACTTTCTTAGTAACGGTAACGGTAACGAGTTACTTTTCAAAATTAGTAACGAGTAACGGTAACGAGTTACTTTTCACGAAAAGTAACGGTAACGGTAACGCGTTACTTTTTTGAAGTAACGTTCCCAACTCTGTATACATATATATATTGTTATGCCCGCGGACTTGATCGAGATTTCGAAGCGCACGACGTAACTCCCCGGCTCGCGGAATAAAGACACTTATTTATAAATAAGGAGAACTTTAATCACATAATAACACGAACAGTATAACACATCACAATCAATGTTTTAACATAAAATTCATATGAGCCGTCTAAGACACGTCCGTCCGAATATGTCAGCCCGAGTCGAAATCAAACTCTCTTGTTTTTTAACAACCTCTTGACAACACATCGGAAACAATGAAAACTTCAAGGCTTTCCAAAATATCTCGAATGCCGCACAATCCAGGGACATAACACTGTCCCCCATCTATGAAATTGTCGTCCCGACAATTACTGAAATTGGTCGACCCGACAGGGTTCCTTAACGGTTTCCTAATCTATCTTGGACTTTTGTCCAAGTTACCGAGTTACACATTAAATTCGACTCAATCGATCGCCAGTGTATTTCACTGTCGACTCTAAGGTTCCGACGAGTCTTCCTACTCTATCCCGGGCTCCTGCCCAAGTTACTGAGTGACACGCCATACTGGACTCAATTGACTCTGAATCAAGGCTACCAGATTACATACGCTGCGTCCAGCGGCGGCACGATTTGTATCCCCACCACTTTCGCGCACTAAGGCATAAGCTCTCATCCGTGTACGCTCGACGTTCGACTACTTTCGGTTACTTTCGGTTACCTTCGGTTACCTTTGACAGAGAAAGACGAATAGATTAGCTTCTATCTCCTTCTCTCTTGAGAAGGTCTATTGTATCCATTGGATCCATGAAATCTCGAGCTGACGAATTGATGGCAACATGTGCGATACTTATTATCACACATAATATTTTCCTATTGATTTTTTTTTTATAAAAGTTTATGTTGTTTAAAAAAGAGAATATAACATACAAAAACAAATTTTACATATTTTTATCTAAATTTTTATCTAAATTTTTCCACTCTTGGCCAATATGTACGCTTTTTTATTAAAAAATAATTTCTTTAAAAAAATAATTGTAATAAAATAATATTTAAATTTATTTTAATAGAATTGTATTTTGTTATTATTATTTTGTATTAATGTATGACATACATCTTGTTGCTCAACGGAAACCGCGAGAAGGTGGTGGTCTCTTCCGTTAAAAAGGAAATGCAAAAAATTTAATAAATGAATAATAATAAAAATAAAATAAAAATAAAATAATAAAATAATGATAAATAATAAATGAAAATAAAAAATAAAATTATAATAAAATAATAAAATATAATAAATTTTCTAATTGATAAAAGGTCAAAATATTATTTACACATTTCCTTACATATATATACAGGGTGATTCTAAATAACTTTATGCTTTTGCAAAAACATAATCTTGACCGAATTCTAAGACGATTTTTCCTTTGGCAAAATTTCATCCGAAGCTTAGTTTTTGAATTATTAAAGGAAGTAGTTAACGTATGACGGGTCGAATACAAGAGGCAGGCAAGGGTGCGATTCACCGTCAGACGCGGGTGCTTACGCGGGGCGCCTCCTGCGATCAGCTGGTCGCTATACACATACAGACACACATGCGAACACATACATTCTCTCTCTGTCTGTCTGTCAGTCTGTCTGTCTGTCTGTCTGTCTGTCTCTTTCTCTCTCTCTCTCTCTCCCCCCCCTCTCTCGCTCATTCGCTCACTCACCTGTTTTTTTTTTTTACGAGAGATAGGAAAATGCATTTTATGCATATCCACCGGTCGATCCAGTGAGTTATGTGGGACTCGAGTACCAAGTCGAATTACCAACTCGGTACTCCCTACCCACTAAAAACCCCTCTCTTTTCACGAATTTCCTTTGACACACTGTCCCTCTGACTTCCCGAGATCTGTTTTCACATAACGTCAAAAAATAGTTATTATTACCTTATTATACCTTATTATACCTTATTATAGTTATTATTACCTATTTACACTTATTTAATCTAATTAATTTTTAAATAGATATCATACGATGTATGGATATCACACACATTCATGATAATAATAATATTAGTATGTTAAATATTTATTATGTTTACCGCATTCTTCAATCGAACACATGATCGCGTTCGATTGCGCCAGTAGTACCTTAACCTACCGCAACCTACCATGACAAAAAACTGCTTGCAGTCGCCGAGTAATTATCGTCGCATTGTCGCGTCGTCGCGTCGTGTAGTAACGTGTCCGCGCGTGTTTCTTTCATCGAGTGATTTTTAATCGCCAACAGTTATTATTCGACAGTGATTAATAGTGATTAGTGATAGAGTCATTAGTAAATTTCTCGTCTCATCGAGTGAATAAATAAATGTGATTACGTTAAAGTTTATAAAAGAATACAGTTCATGAAAGCAGAAAAACTTTCAGTTAATAATTTAGTGTGGATTTCTTGTCTTTTGCAACGTGATATCTACGTTAAATTTGAGAACGTACGATCTATCGGAAAATTCATTTCTCCTTCAAGCAATTACAGCAATACATCAAAAGTCATCGAACAAGGTAATAATAACTATTTTTTGACGTCATGTGAAAACAGATCTCGGGAAGTCAGAGGGACAGTGTGTCAAAGGAAATTCGTGAAAAGAGAGGGGTTTTTAGTTGGTAGGGAGTACCGAGTTGGTAATTCGACTTGGTACTCGAGTCCCACATAACTCACTGGATCGACCGGTGGATATGCATAAAATGCATTTTCCTATCTCTCGTAAAAAAAAAAAACAGGTGAGTGAGCGAATGAGCGAGAGAGGGGGGGGAGAGAGAGAGAGAGAGAAAGAGACAGACAGACAGACAGACAGACAGACTGACAGACAGACAGAGAGAGAATGTATGTGTTCGCATGTGTGTCTGTATGTGTATAGCGACCAGCTGATCGCAGCAGCGCCCCGCGTAAGCACCCGCGTCTGACGGTGAATCGCGCCACCCTTGCCTGCCTCTTGTATTCGACCCGTCATACGTTAACTACTTCCTTTAATAATTCAAAAACTAAGCTTCGGAAGAAATTTTGCCAAAGGAAAAATCGTCGTAGAATTCGGTCAAGATTATGTTTTTGCAAAAGCATAAAGTTATTTAGAATCACCCTGTATACAGGGTGTGTCATTTTAAGTGATGCAGCTGAATATCTCTTAAAGTAAAAGAGATTGGGAAAAATGTTTCAGACAATAGTTTTATGGTTCCGAGGGGCACATAAGACGGTGCCATTAGTTTGACCTTCAAGAGTCACCTGAAAGTCACGTGAAGATCACCTCTAACTTTTTAAATGGGACATCCTATATGCTTTTGCATATTTTTATAGCTCATCTCGAGAGCTTTATTTTTAAGAGAAAATATGTAATTGTTAATTGCAAATTACATATTTTTTCTTCGAAACAATTATGTGTTTTCTTTACACCAATTGATTCCTCTCATTATTTTGTACATAAAAGTATTGAGGTAAGATAATCGAAAGATGAATATTTTACAAGATATTTTACGGTTTATGTAAAATTAAGAAATGATTTCAAGCCTAACTCAAAAAGTACTTGAGGGAAAAATATCTTATTATAGTGTTTTGGAAAGCTCTTGAAATAAGCTATAAGGATGTGCAATAAAAAATGGGGTGTTCCATTAAAAAAAATCAATTTGACCTTCATATGACCTTGAACACTTCATCCAAGGTCAAATTCTTACCACCATTAGGTACATTTTATTTAGTCCTACAACTTTGTTCCTTACATATTTTTCATTATAGTTGATCGTTTTCGAGATATTTTAGCGTTCCGGGACTTTTTGAGAACCCTGTATATATATATATATATATATATATATATATATATATATATATGTATGTAGGATATTTTATGAGTGCATATGCTGACCAACCCGATCACGTATTACGCACGGTTGCACAGCACTAAAACCCGAAGCGCCTCGCACTGCGTTATGTCTTTCGCGTGTGTACCTTTTCGGACGCCCCGCACGGTTCTTAGAACATCCTGCGCTTTGTTCAGATTATTTATGTCCTTTTTAATAACTGACGATACATGACGGAAGGACGGTGAAGGAGTGTGAATTGCAGCAATGCAGTTCTGGCAAGTTCAGTTCCTAACGATCGTTCGAAGAGTCGAGACGTACTCTCACTGTACTCTAATTCTGTAATTACATTCTATATTGTATACCGTTTTAAATAAACTATACTTGTAAATAACATCCTACATATTTTGGGGGGCTCGTCCGGGATCGGATCACGGTATAGAGTGTGATATCAGATCTACGAAGAAGTGCGTTCAAGTACAGAGTTCAAGTGCAAAGTAAGAAGTTTTAAGGCGTAAAGGTGTGAAGACGTAAATAACGATGGAACCAGGCACTAGCGCAGCAAATGACAATCTGAGTGCAACGTTGATGAGCATGACGACAATCCAACTAAAACAGGAACTCAAGAAACGAAAACTAAAGACTGGTTGGACTGAAAAGCGAGCTTATCGCAAGACTGTTGCCGTTTATGCAACTCGAACGGCGAAACAGAAGACGACGACGATAACCAAGGTAAAGACGACGATGAAGATACACGCAGACAAGAACACGACAGCGGAAGTAATATGAGCGACTCAAGTGATGAAGATGAGGCGCCAATCATCGAAAGAAGACGATTTAAGAAAGAAATCCGAAGAAACCAACTATTGACGTTCAGGGATGTTGAAGAATCTCTGGAAACATTCAGCGGAGATGACAGAGTCAATGTGAAAAGATGGATCAAAGATTTCGAAGAAATGGCCGTATTGTGCGAGTGGTCTGACATCCAGAAGGTAGCGTACGCGAAGCGTCTTCTTCGCGGTTCAGCGAAGCTATTCGTAAATTACGAGAAGTGCACGAAGACGTGGAAAAAATTACGGCGAGCATTAACAGAAGAATTTGCCAACATTGTAGATGGTCACGCAGTGCACCAAGAATTATCACGACGAAAGAAAACATCCGACGAGTCATACCAAGCGTACGAGGTCTGTCCGGAAAGTATCCGACCTTGTGCTCTAACCTTGTACCTGAGTGTGCTATTGTTAAAAATAGGTATTCATCATTTAGGGGGGACCTTTATGAGTGCCCTTGCCAGGCAGCATGGTCCTTCGAGTCTTCAGTCGACAACGGTACGCTATTGAGTAAACGTTGAATTTCGTGCGCGTCACATTTCACGATGACTGAACACATCGAACAAAGAATGTGCATTAAATTTTGCCAAAAACTCGGCCATTCGTGTTCGGAAACCATCCACATGATTCGTAAAGTATATGGCGATGAATCCATGAGTGATACACAGATTAAAGAGTGGTTTAGGCGATTTAAAAGTGGTCGTACATCAGTTGAAAGCGACTCTCGTTCTGGCAGGCCCGTAATGGCTAAAACTCTTGAAAATGTGGAACGAGTTCGAGTTTTAATTAATCAAAATCGTCGTTTGACTGTTCGAGAGATAGAAGAAGACCTCGGAATTCCAAAAACTGTTGTTTCGGAAATTTGTGGAAAAGTGGCGACTGGGTGCTGCACCACGACAACGCGCCTGCCCATTCATCGCAACTTATCCAGCAATTTCTTGTGAAACACGGCATTGTTCAGCTTCGTCAGCCCCCATACAGTCCTGACCTGGCTCCCTGCGACTTCTGGCTGTGCCCCAAATTGAAAAATCCTCTTAAAGGAAGAACATTCGATGACGTGGAGGAAATAAAAAGAAACGCGACGAAGCGGCTGTTAGCTATTCCGAAAGCTGAATACAAGGAGTGTTTCCGAAAGTGGGAGGATCGTTGGAAGAAGGTTGTGGCTTCCAAAGGGGAGTACTTTGAAGGGGACATCGTCGCCATTGATCAGATTTAGCTCTTTCTCCTGCTGCAAGCTATAGCACAAGGTCGGATACTTTCCGGACAGATCTCGTATATATACAAAATGCTCGAGATCGCAGCACAAGCCGATGTGGATACGCGATCGGTAATCCAATACATTATCGAGGGTATCCAAGACGATGCAGTTAATAAAACGATATTGCATGGAGCAAAAACCATACGCGAACTAAAAGAAAGGTTCACTCAATATGAAGCTATAAAAATGGAGGGAAAATCAAAGAGGCAGTCAAAACCGGAGGAGAAGAAGAAGACGATCCGAGGCGATACGAGTTCGACGGAGACGAAGAGATGTTTCAATTGCGGCAGTAAAGACCATTTGGGTAAAGCGTGCCCGACGAAGGACAAAGGTGTTAAATGTTTTAAGTGTAATCAATATGGACACATCGCTAAACTATGTGAAGTAGCAGTAAGTACACAGAAGGAAACCGCATGTATAGCTATTAAGGATCCACAGCAAAAACAGTCAAACAAGTAAAAATTTCAAATCAATGTTTCGTTATAGACACCGCTAGCGATTTGAGTTTAATTAATCGAAATTGTTATAAGAAGTTAGGTTGGCCCGAATTGAATAATGGCGTAAATTTTAATGGTTTAGGCGCATTAAATAATAGCATGCGTGGTTCCTTTTTAACAAATATTGTTATTGATGGCGAAACATTTGAAATCACATTCCATGTCATTGATAATGTGGTAATGAAATATACCGTCTTGATCGGTGCTGACTTCTTAAATTTGGTTGATCTGCGTTCGCTAAAAGGTAAAGTGACGATTCGAAAAGCTACCGAAGACAGTCTAGATATATCTAAAGTATTAAAGATCGAGGTAATAGAGAAAGTAGACCCGTTTGATTTTTCACATATTTCCGACGAAGACGCTCGACGAGTAGTAGAAACTATCGCTAGAAATTATAATCCAAGAAAAACGCACGAAGTCGGTACTAAAATGGTGTTAGTTTTGAAAGATGAAATCCTAATTTATCAAAGACCGCGCAGATTGTCTCAGCCGGAAAAGCAGGAAGTCGATAAACAGTTAAAAGAATAGTTAGATGACGGTATAATAAGACCTTCTAATTCCGACTACGCAAGCCCTGTCGTTCTGGTCAAAAAGAAAAACGGCGACACAAGAATCTGTGTAGATTTTAGAAAGTTAAATCAGAAAATAATAAAAGATCGCTATTCGTTGCCATTAATCGAAGATCAATTAGATCGTTTACAAGGCGCGAAAATTTTTAGCACGCTCGATCTGAAAAACGGATTCCATGTCAAAGTAGCTGAAGAAAGTAGGAAGTACACTTCTTTCGTTGTTCCAACAGGCCAGTACGAATTTATGCGGATGCCTTTCGGACTTTGTAATTCCCCCGCGGTATTCCAAAAATTTATAAACGCTGTATTTAAAGATCTGATTTTTAAGGGAACAGTACTAACTTATATGGACGATTTGATTATTCCTTCGCAAAGTATTAAACAAGCAATTGACGATCTAAAACACGTGATAAAGGTAGTAAGCCAAGCCGGTTTGCCGAGCTGGCACATCGGGACCAGATCCCGTCCTGCGATCCTAATGAACGCTCCGACCAGATCACTAAGCCGAGGTGTCTCTCGGTTCCGTTACCAGCCCGCATCGAGGTGTCTCTCGATTCAGCCGGGCGTCTCCGGCTTCCTGACCGAGGTGTTTCTCGGACCCGCTACCGAGGTGTCTCTCGGTTACGTTACCAGCCCGAATCGAGGTGTCTCTCGATTCAGCCGGGTGTCTCCGGCTTCCTGACCGAGGTGTTTCTCGGACCCGCTACCGAGGTGTCTCTCGGTTCCGCTACCAATCCGCATCGAGACGTCTCTCGATTCGACCGGGTGTCTCCGGATTCCAGGGCTGACGTGACACCCAGCCCTTCCGCTTTGTACAGTAGTTTTAAGTTGCGCCGCTTACCGTTGCGATACTCCGCCCGCGTTTGCGTCCTCGCTCTGCCTTGTACATAGCTTACCGCCTAGATTTAATCACGAGTAGAATTCCAGACACACGCACGCTACGATACGAGCACCCTCAAACACACCAACTCACACACCCACCACGCACACAAACATAACACTTGTACATACTGTAAATATTTTTAGTAATAAAGATTGTTTTCCGCATTGTTCGCACAAGCTTGTTTCTCCCCTTCTCTCGAATCCTGACTAACCGACGAGCCGATCCGGAGCGTCGAGAAAGGTGACCGGTCACCGAAAAAGACGCGTATCCGCTGCCACACATTACCGCCACGCTCGACAAATTAAGGGGAGCAAAATAGGGGAGCCTGTCTATCCTCGATTTGAAGAATGGGTATTGGCAGGTGCCGCTCGCTCCAGATAGCCGACTCGCTACGGCATTCATCGTGCCCGGTAAAGGGCTCATGCAGTTTCGTACAATGCCATTCGGACTGCATTCCGCTCCAACAACGTTCCAACGACTACTAGATTCGGTCCTAGGCCCTGAACTAGAACATAATGTCCTCGTATATCTCGACGACATAATCAGTTAGACCTTCGACGACCACCTCAAACACCTGACGGAGATGTTCCGGCGTCTAAGAAACGCAAAATTGCGCCTAAATCCCGAGAAGTGTCACTTCTGTCGAGATAGCCTACGGTATCTAGGACACATCATCGACCGAAAGGGCATACGAACCGATCCGGCCAAAGTCAGCGCTATCGTTAATTGGCCCGCTCCTAATCTAAAGAAAGTCCGCCAATTTCTTGGCGTCGCCTCTTGGTACCGACGCTTTATAGCGGGGTTTTCTACCGTGGTTGCGCCACTAACTCGCCTAACACGTAAAAATACCCGCTGGGTATGGACAGCTACGGAGGAAAAAGCCTTTCAACGAATTAAGGACGCATTAACTTCCGCGCTATTAGCCTGCCCCGACTTTAGCCGACCGTTTCTCCTACAAACCGACGCCAGTACACAAGGTCTCGGAGCAGTACTGACTCAAAACCTGGAGGGAGGAGAACGAGTCATCGCATACGCTAGTCGAACCCTCAACCAGGCGGAAAAGAACTACAGCGCGACAGAACTTGAGTGTCTTGCGGTAGTTTGGGGAATACGGCGCATGAGAGACTACTTGGAAGGGTATCACTTCACGGTGATTACTGACCACCAATCGCTCCGGTGGTTACAACGATTGGAATCACCCACCGGTCGTCTTGGGAGATGGCTGTTTGAACTCCAGCAGTTTGATTTTGAAATCAAATACCGGAGAGGGACCTTGAATCAGGTAGCCGACGCGCTGTCCCGCCAGTCTGAAGTATGTGCCGCACGCCGCATGCCACAATGCTCATGGTATAACCGACTCGTTACCGGCCTACAAGAACGGTCTACCGATTTCCCAGATTACCAGATGCGCCACGGAAAACTCTATCGGCACCTGCTCCACGATCTGGACTTCCACGAGACCGACCCGGAGGATCAATGGAAACAATGTGTCCCAACCGATCAACGAAGGGTGTTGTTGCAACGGATGCATAACGATCCGGCGGCGGGGCACCTGGGCACGGCAAAAACTATAGCCCGTGTCGCGCAACTATATTACTGGCCGGGCATGTTTCGCGACATTGCGCGATACGTCCGATCATGCGAGAATTGCCTGGCACATAAGCCGTTGCAACAACGACCGGCCGGCAACCTTCACGCTATGCCAGTGACCATGCCTTGGCAGCAGGTCTCGGTCGACCTGGTAGGGCCCTTACCACGCTCAAACCGTGGCCATATTTGGCTGTTATCGATGCAGACCGGTTTACGAAGTGGCTGGAAGTGGTACCACTTAGAAAGGCCACCGCCGCCAACGTCACTAAGGCCTTCAGCGGATTGTCTATCGCCACGGATGTCCTGAATACCTGATATCCGACAACGGGACGCAGTTGAAATCGAGTCAGCTCCAGCGGTGCTTAGAAAATTTCGGCATACAGCACCGCACGACTCCCCCGTATACGCCGCAATGCAATCCCATCGAGCGGACTAATTGAACGGTGAAGACCATGCTTGCGCAATACGTGGGGAAGAACCACAAGACCTGGGACGAACATCTTGCGGTGCTGCAATATGCCTTCAATACCGCACGATACGAGGCCATCGGATACTTGCCGGCCTTCTTGAACCACGGCCGAGAACTGGCTCGATCTGTAACGGTCGTATTTTCGGTCGTTTTCGCTGCTGCGGATAGATCGCCGGTGCTAGCTTCTTGATAAGAAAATACGCGATGTGTGTAACTGAATGTATGTATTTGTACTAAGGTATAAATGTAATGTATAAATGTACAGAGTGTGAGTGTGTGTGAGTGTGTGTGTTAATTGCGCTGAATTACAATTCACGCGGCAAGAGGTAAACGTCGTGAATGCAATTTCGATCGAAATACGGTCTCGATTTCGCGCACGTGTTCGTGTTTATAGCGCGAAAGCCTGCACGCGTTTTTGCGACGCTTTTTCCGCGAGGAATCCCGGTGTTCCAAGAATCCTCAGTTTCTCGGGATCGACGGTCGCTTTCGTGGGAATATTTGTTCCCAGATGTTTCGCTTAAAGCCGGCGTTCGATTTACTATTAGGCGGTGCGCTTTCACAACGGCGGCGGAGGCCGCGATAAGTGAATACGCTTTAACGGCGGCGGCGGAGGCCGCGACAAATGAATGCGCTTTAACGGCGGCGGCGGAGGCCGCGATAAATGACTGCGTTTTAACGGCGGCGGCGGAAGCCGCGATAAATGACTGCGCGATGCGCTTTAACGACGACGGCGGAGGCCGCGATAACGGAATGCGCGATGCGCTTGCGGTAGTTCAGATGCGCGGAACAGGATCGCGTCGCAAAGGATGGGATTCGCGTTGCAGCTGGGTCGAGAGCACTCGATTCGGGGCGACTCTGAGCTCCACCTTCCGTGATGGCCCAGCTGCAGGATTAGGCGGATGCACCTGTACCTTGGAATCGAGATCACTCGGCCAAGACGGAGTTCTCTCCACCTTTCGTCCGTGGTAGTTGATGCTCGGTAGGAATTCTCAGGATTTGCTTCTGTAGCGTACAGCTAAGAGCGGATCATGAGAATGGTGATTAGACGCCGAAATGTGCCCTTTTTATACCGGCTAATTGCCCGCGTCGGCGCGCGCGGCGGCATAACCCCTTCCGAACGGTTTTTCGGAAACGGTGCGGTCGGGTCCGTTCGGAGGGGTTCGGGTTGCGCGCCGAACGCGGGTTTTCGCCGGTCGTCGGTTCGGGCCACGTCGGCTATGATCGGCGGTATTCGGCCGATTTAATATTAACGGATTAAAAAGGTGGGCGCACCGCGCCCCTGCCTCTGCCCGGCGGGTGTTCTGCCGGGCGGTAGCTTCCAGCGGATGGAATTGCCGGGAATCGTAACGATGCACTGGGATGCATCGTTACAGACCTCATCCGGAAGACCGCCGACCGTCTACGAGTCAGCCAGCCCCAGACCTCGTTCACCGTCGCCTGCAAGACGCATACGCGCTGATGCGAATTTCCCTGGCGCGTGCTTTCCAACAAGAGAAGCATTACAACCTGCGAAGGCGAGACTGGCGTCCAAAGGTTGGAGAGACGGTATGGAAGAAGGACGACACCCTCTCCGATAAGTCGAAGGCGTTTAACGCCAAGTTAGCGCCGAAATTCATCGGACCCCTGAAAGTCGGCAAAATCGTCTCGCCAGTCGTAGTAGATCTGCGCGACGCCCGAGGGCGGTGGCACCGTCATATCCACGTGCGGGACTTAAAACCACACACCGAAAACCGTGCGGCGATTGCCACGACGTAAACAGAAAAGAATCCGCGCAAAAAACCCTGTTTACCGCATTCCAGGCATACCGGCGCGAGTATAAATACGCGCGCTCCGTGCGAATATCAAACAGTCTCTAATCGGCTGCGATAACGAGAACATGACACGAAGAGAAGAGCTTCGCGAATTATGTGGCGAGTTCTCCAGCGACGACGAGGTGCTGCTCGACGGCACAAAGAACTCGCCGCCGCTAAACCCGCCGCCACCGCTGCCGACGACGTCAACGAGCCGTCCCGGAAGAACGGAGCAACGATCACTACGGGTGGGCACCTCTATCCAGAGGTCCGACGCGACCAACCGTCGCAAGGCCATCTGGTTGGCCACTCCGCCACCACCGCCTCCGGCCGCACGACGCCGACATCCCGTGTCCACCAGGCGATCTTCGGCCACGACTAAACCTCGTCCGGGGCCATCTACGCCGTCATCACCATGCGCCGCTGCCACCGCACCACCACCAAAAAGCGCTACGGCCCCCACACCGCCTCCGGGAGGAGACCGTGGGAACGCCGGACCGACCAAGCCGCCACTGAAAATACCGATGGCCCCCAGTGTAATCCTCACCGTCCTGTACCACGCGGCCCACACCGTGCGACGATTCCGCATCTGGACCCCGAAGGGAAAGTGGATCCTTCGTTTCGGACCGAATGGACGGCTCCGATCGAGCCGCCTCCGGCCCCGATCCACGACCGCCGGAGTCGCCACCACCACTCCACCACCAAAAGAGGGGGGGTGATGTAACGATGCAGTAAGGCACCGTTACTACGCCAAATAAATACTATTAATTTGTGCTTATTTTTAATGCTTGTCGCCTTTTCCCTCGCTCCTCACCGCTTTCTCACTCGCTCGCATACTCGTACGCTGCTATCTCATTCATATGCTTGTTGTCTCGCTCATTCGTTCGTTCGACGCTTGCTGTTTCGCTCTTATACATGGGTGCTCGCTCTCTATTTCGCCCGACCATTCGCTGCCTCTCTCGCACGCACTCGCCTTGCCTGGGCAGCCACCTGGAAGGGGGACGGAATGCAGCCGACCGGGTATAAAAGCCGGCCGAGCCGGCACATTGGGACCATATCCCGTCCTGCGATCCTAACGAACGCTCCGACTAGATCACTAAGCCGAGGTGTCTCTCGGATCCGTTACCAGTTAAACTCGAGGCGTTTCTTGAGTCAGCCGGGTGTCTCCGGCTCCTGCTACCCGTCCTGACCGAGGTGTTTCTCGGACCCGCTACCGAGGTGTCTCTCGGTTCCGCTACCAGCCCGCATCGAGGTGTCTCTCGATTCAGCCGGATGTCTCCGGCTTCCTGACCGAGGTGTTTCTCGGACCCGCTACCGAGGTGTCTCTCGGTTCCGTTACCAGCCCGAATCGAGGTGTCTCTCAATTGAGCCGGGTGTCTCCGGCTTCCTGACCAAGGTGTTTCTCGGACCCGCTACCAAGGTGTCTCCCGGTTCCACTACCAATCCGCATCGAGGCGTCTCTCGATTCAACCAGGTGTCTCCGGATTCCAGGGCTGACGTGACACTCAGCCCTTCCGCTTTGTACAGTAGTTTTAAGTTGCGCCGCTTACCGTTGCGATACTCCGCCCGCGTTTGCGTTCTTGCTCTGCCTTGTACATAGCTTACCGCCTAGATTTAATCACGAGTAGAATTCCAGACACGCGCGCGCTACGATACGAGCACCCTCAAACACACCAACACACACCCACCACGCACACAAACATAACACTTGTACATACTGTAAATATTTTTAGTAATATAGATTGTTTTCCGCATTGTTCGCACAAGCTTGTTTCTCCCCTTCTCTCGAATCCTGACTAACCGACGAGCCGATCCGGAGCGTCGAGAAAGGCGACCGCGTTTCAACGTATCACGTAGATCATCTAGGTCCGATGCCAAGTACAATAAAGAATTACCGCCATATTTTTGTTGTAGTTGATGCGTTTAGTAAGTTCGTGTGATTGTACGTTACGAAATCAACCGACGCTGCCGAAATAATTGATCGTTTACGTAAACAGTGTATTGTGTTTGGAAATCCATATAGAATTATATCAGATCGCGGCGCAGCATTTACGTCCGGCATGTTTAAAGAATATTGTAGCACGGAGAATATCCAACATCTCTTAATAACTACCGGAGTACCTAGAGGTAATGGGACAGGTCGAGAGAGTGAATCGTACCCTCATACCACTATTAACAAAATTGTCGGCTCCAAGACCGGAAGAATGGTTTAAGTATCTCGACGTTGCTCAGAAATACCTAAATTCTACGCCAAATAGAAGCACTGGTCGGTCACCGTTCCAACTGATGTTCGGTACTCGTATGCGTTTAAAAGAAGACCCACAAGTACGTGAGATGCTCGAAAATGAATGGACGCGAATATTCGAAGAAGACCGCGACGATGTTAGACAAGAAACTAGAGAAAAAATCGCTAAAGTACAGAAAGAAAATGTAAAAAACTTTAATAAAAAACGAAAGGTAGTGTTACGTCCGATGGACGTCGTGATTCTTTTCTTTCTTTGAAGCTATACAAAAACTATACGATAACCATGTGCGCGGGTAACTCTCGGCGATATCCAAATCAAGGAAACGAAAAATAATAAATGAGCCTAGACTACGCGGATAGCATGTCATTATAAATAGAAAAATTCCACTAAAATAAAGAACTGTAATAAAATTGAACTCGCATATGTTGGGACGTCCGTTAGAACCATTGGAACTCTAGTAACAAAGCGATCCTTCTTAAGAATCGCACCAACTATAAACATATGTATATCTAACCCTTGCAGCGGATATCTGAGACCGAGAGACTCGAAGCAAAAAAAATAAACAAGAAAAGCTAGAGCTAAAGATTGTCAGTCGTTAGAACTTAGAAATTTTAAACAAAATCGGAACCAGAGCCGCAATAAAAATTTTATAGCGCTCCACACGTGGAGCTATGAAAACAGAAACCCTTCAGGGCTGCAGAATCTTAAGCGGGCAATCGAAAAGAAAGGGGAAACTAAACAATTCGCCTGGCCACCCTTAAGCGCTAGCCGAAACGCGAAAAGACTCTCGCAAGTCATAAAATCTGTCCGCTAAGCTCCCACTCTCTGCTGGATAGAGCCAAATTTTGGAACCAAAGGGCCAGTCTATTACAATCTTAGAACCGCCTTTCCCTCCAAAATCAGCCTCCTTGTTCTTAAGAAGGGGGCAACCGAAATTATCTCATTCGCCCAAAAGGGATTCCCACTATCCAGAAAAGAGGAGGAGTAATAACTTAAAAATGCAAGCGCAAGGCGCGACGCGAGCCATTAACACTCCACTTGACAGTTCAGTACGCTAATTCTTCCGACGAGCAGCGGTGCAGTTGACAGTTCAGTTCACAGTTCCAGTCAAGATTCAGTCATTCAATTTTAAAATTATATAGCCTCGGGGATCCTTTTTTCTTGCATTATGCAATTGAGTTATTAATTTGTTTTATATCACAGTGAAAATGATTTTGTTAACATTTAATTGTGCATCGTGTGAATTTTCTGATGAACATCTCCATTACCCAGCTCTTCATGTTATAAATCTCCGACCTCAGCTATTGCAATTTTATCAACGCACTCATTTTTGTGATCCCAACGAGTTGTGAGTAAAATTGAGTAGTTTTTATTTTCTCCCTTTCCCATATCTTACTATCTCACAATTTAAAATCTATGTCTGACAAATAATTTTAAAAGGTTTAATAATCATTAAATTTTTACTAATTACTATCAATCAATCAATCCTTGTCTCACCTCTCCTCCAGTCTCATTCCTTGTTCTTCCTAATTCGCCTGGAATCTCCGTAAGGCGATTCGCGAACAAGTCCTTATTTCCCCTTCCCATTCGATTGGCGATTGCGAAACGATCTTTAGGTAATTAAAAAGTTTGAGTTACAGATCTTTAAAGTAATAAGAGTTTAATCAATAATACTCTCGATCAGTTAGAATTCCATAGTAACCATCAATAGTAATTTATCGTTAACAGTTCAATTCCCCTCTCCATATAACTCTTATCTATTCGTTGCGGATTTCAGAATTGGAATTCACGAATATTCCTCTTATCTATTCGTTGCGGATTTCAGAATTGGAATTCACGAATATTCCTCTTATCTATTCGTTGCGGATTTCAGAATTGGAATTCACGAATATTCCTCCTATCTATTCGTTGCGGATTTCAGAATTGGAATTCACGAATATTCCTCCTATCTATTCGTTGCGGATTTCAGAATTGGAATTCACGAATACTTCCCTACTCTCCAAAGATTCTTTACAGCAATCTATCCCATTAGTTTCCTTTAATCTTCTTCCCAATATATATATACAGGGTGAGCCATGTTAATTAACGCACGCAATTATTTCGGAAACAAAGCATTTTAGAGAAAAATGTTTCAGACAAAAGTTTTATGGTTTCGAGGGGGCCATAAGATGGTATCATTGGTTTGACACTGAAGAGTCATTTGAAGGTCACGTGAAGGTCACTTCAATTTTTTTAAATGGAACACCCTATATATTTTTGCACACTCTTGTAGCTTATCTCGAGAGCTTTCCAAAACACTATAATTATGTACCTTTTCGTTAAGTACTTTTTGAGTTATGAGGCTTGAAATAATTTCTTAATTTTACATAAACCGTAAAATATCTTGTAAAATATTCATTTTTCGATTATCTTACCTTAATACTTTTACGTACAAAATAATGAGAGGAATCAATTGGTCTAAAGAAAACACATAGTTGTTTTTAAGAAAAAATATGGAATTGTTAATTGCAAATTATATATTTTTTCTTCAAAACAACTATGTGTTTTCTTTACACCAGTTGATTCCTCTCATTATTTTGTACGTAAAAGTATTAAGGTAAGATAATCGAAAAATAAATATTTTACAAGATATTTTACGGTTTATGTAAAATTAAGAAATTATTTCAAGCCTCATAACTCAAAAAATACTTAACGAAAAGGTACTTGATTATAGTGTTTTGGAAAGCTCTCGAGATAAGCTACAAGAATATGCAATAAAAAATAGGGATTGCAATTTAAAAAAATTGAAGTGACCTTCACGTAACCTTCAAATGACTCTTCAGTGTCAAACCAATGATACCATCTTATGGCCCCCTCGAAACCATAAAACTTTTGTCTGAAACATTTTTCTCTAAAATGCTTTGTTTCCGAAATAATTGCGTGCGTTAATTAAAATGGCTCACCCTGTATATATATATATATATATATACAGTAATGGGAAAAAGTTCCGGAACGGTTGAATATTTCATAAACTATGCATTTTAGAAAGAAATGTTTCAGACAAAAGTTGTATGGCTTGAAGGGCGCCATAAGATGGCGTCATTGGTTTAACCTTGAAAAGTCGTTTGAAGGTCACGTGAAGGTCACCTTCAATTTCTTAAATAGAACCCCCTATTTTTTGTTACTTATTCTTGTAGCTTATCTCGAGAGCTTTCCAAAACACTATAATAAAGTATTTCTTCATTGAGTACTTTTCGAGTTATGAGGCTTGAAATAATTTTTTAATTTTACATAAACCATAAAATATCTAGTAAAATATTCATTTTTCGATTATCTTACCTTAATACTTTTATGTACAAAATAATGAGAGGAATCAATTGGTGTAAAGAAAAAACATAGTTGTTTCGAAGAAAAAATATGTAATTTGCAATTAACAATTACATATTTTTTCTTAAAAATAACTATGTATTTTCTTTACACCAATTGATTCCTCTCATTATTTTGTACATAAAAGTATTAAGGTAAGATAATCGAAAAATGAATATTTTACCAGATATTTTATGGTTTATGTAAAATTAAGAAATTATTTCAAGCCTCATAACTCGAAAAGTACTCAATGAAGAAATACTTTATTATAGTGTTTTGGAAAGCTCTCGAGATAAGCTACAAGAATAAGTAACAAAAAATAGGGGGTGCCATTTAAGAAATTAAAGGTGACCTTCACGTGACCTTCAAACGACTTTTCAAGGTCAAACCAATGACGCCATCTTATGGCCCCCTTCAAGCCATACAACTTTTGTCTGAAACATTTCTTTCTAAAGTGCATAGTTTATGAAATATTCAACCGTTCCGAAACTTTTTCCCATCACTGTATATATATATATATATATATATATATATATATATATATACATATGTGGCGGCTACGATCCACCACACAATCAGCGCCTACTGAACCGTACACCGTACACGCGCTACGCGTACGGCGGTGCGAGCCCTAAGGCGATTCGGTACGCGGCGAGCCGACAGATGGCCGCAGGGGCAAACCATTTCGCATAAGTGAAATTCGGCAGCCTCGCTATATAAGACCGCGCGAGACGACAGGACACCGAGTCGCGGCTTGAGAATAGTACAGCATCATAGCTCTCTATATCGATAGCCAAGACTTGTTCTTTTTTGCACGAGGAGATAATACCTCCTCGGGAATTAATTGTGGAAGAGCTTCGCGCTCTCGCATCATTTCACGGCGGAGGAGTCACATTCCACGGCCACTCTCGACGCCCCGATCACCAGGGCCGGTCAGATCACCGTGGAAAGAGGCGCCCAGGGCACCCTGCACCAACCAGTCAGCAGGAGAGAAAAAGGTCTCGTTCCAGCTTCTGCCCTGGAAACTGGAGAAGATAGACCTGGAACCACCGAGATTTACTCGTCCACCAAGGTACCTGCTCGAAGTCTGGGACATACGCATACGAAGATACACTTCGCCAACTGGACCTTGGAGCGTTCCAGACGTAGTCTCACCGCTGCCGCCGTCGCCGTCGTCGTGTTCACGAACGGACCAGGCCTCACAGACGGTCCCTTTAAGCCGTGTCCACAGGGGGACTCAAGTCGGCGCAGTTCCCACTATCGCTCAGAGCACTCAATCGGACTCCGATTGGGAAACGCCCAGTCACAGCACGGCCACGCAAACGGACCGAGTAGACGAGAACAACAACTGTCTAGGGTCCTTAAAAGTCACTAAGGCCTGGCCACACATAACTTATAGAGAGCGGCTATAACTCCGCATACAATAACGGCCCTTGTAAGGGCCACCAAAAACAATTTAAAGATAATTGTATATAGTGTACAGAATAAACCAACTACTGTTACATCGCCTCGATTATTCACGAGAATCTCGGCAACCTCTGCAAATCCTTCCACGAGCGAATTACGAACACGCCTGAACATAAGCGCTACACATATATAATTATTTCTTCAAATTGTGACCGGATATATTTCAAATGAAGGGATTAAACGATAAATAAACCTTAAAGATCGTTTCTTGATAGAGACCTAATATACTTGATCGATCATCTATCTTTATCAATAATTACCGTATCTAAATCGCGTATCTTCAATTTTATTAGTGTCGCCTCACAATTCGCGGTCAAACATAAAGACTTGGCGAATCTCTTATCTTAATTTTATTATTGTATTTTAATTTAGACCTGTGTTTCAACGAATTTAGAAAATTTTAATTCTAACTATAACACATATGCGCAAGCGACGAATTCTATACTTCCCTTAATGAGTAAGCGTTATTCATATTTTTTATTACACATTCACTTTTTATTTTGTTTTATTTCTTATATTATATTAATTACATGTATATTGTATTAACCCATTAACGCCGAAAAGAACACATTTTTTGGTTGATGTTGGAGCTCCAAACTCAATAGGTAGAATGAAGTGACTGTAGACCAAAACCATGTACTATACCATTTTCGGGTGTGCTCTTTCGATTGCCGGGGTCCAAATTGCATTTTGATAGCTCTAAAAAACAATATGGCGGATTGTAAGTGGAAAAGTACCAAAAAATGGGAAATATTTTTTTTTCACCTTTTTTTTGAGTCGAAAGAGTATTAGGATTGAATTCCCACTATGATCAATGGTGATCGGAATAGTTAAAATTCAAGGAAAAATTTTTTTTTCAGACCTCAAGTCACTATAACCTAACCTAACCTTTCCAAAATGGCGGAAATAACGTGAAATTTTGTAAAATTCGGATTTTTCTTGTATATTTTTTCGAAAATCAAGTATTCATGAGCTACTCTTTATCCAAATGTAATTTTATGTTGGATACAACATTCCTGTATATGTTTCATCTAATTTTACATTCCTAATTCAATATGGCGGTCAAAAAACTGGAGAAATTATCACTTTTTTCGCTATCATAAGCAACAGAATTTCTAAAATCATTAGTTTTAAAGGTTTTTTCATATTTTGGTCATCTTCGAATCCGAACGTGGTAACAAATTTTTAAAATCCAAGATGGCGGATCCAATATGGTGGATGCGAATCAAGAATATCGCAATTTTTAAATGAAAAAAATACTCTCGCAATCTGCATGAAATTTGTAAAAGAAAGTACTCTTGACTAGTTTGACGCTGGATACGTTGTTTTTGAGAAAAAAATTCATGATTTCCCTAAATGATGTTTGACTAATATTTAAATCAGCAGCAAGTCGGCCAGGTAATCTTCTTTTCCGGCAAACAGATTGGCGCTTATATTCTATACATAGTGGACCTCAGATCAATTTTAATGCTCTTTATTTCACAACGTTTTTTATGGCATTACCAAGTTAGACTCCTTACTTGGGATTATTAGATCGGGGCAGAGTCTTCCAAGGAGCATTTCAGCTACAAACTTCTTGGCGAATAAAATTATCTATTTTTACTGTCATGTCGCGAAAACGACCAAGAACTTCTGTTTCATCTCATATAGAGTATGAAACAGATGCGTCAGAACATGATTTTGATGAAAATGTTATGATACCAAATCCAGATAAGTCTGGTTCCGATGACTCGGATTCTAATTATGATTCTGATTCAGATTCTGAATGGGATATGAAGATTTTCAACATTACTTACAGAGAAGCTCTTCAAACTTACTCTGAAAGGTAAACTTGAGGAAGATCATGTATTCGTTTGGAAAGATGGTGAAAAAATACACGCAGATATCGCTGAAGAGAAAGTTTTGTTGACGGAATCTGTGAAAAAGAATATACGGGAGAGCGAGCCTGTAAAACTATTTGAAACATTTTTTTCGATCGAAATGAAATAATACATTATTGACGCATGTAAAGAGAATAAGTATGATTTAGAATTGCAAGACTTGAATACTTTCATAGGAATAATCATTCTAACTTCGTTCAATAAAAGGAAGTCTCAAAGAGACTATTGGTCATCAGATCCATTTTTATCTTGTGAAATGGTTTCTTCTGCAATGTTTCGCGATAAGTTCGAAGAAATCAAGTCAAAATTGAAATATTCAAAAACTAAAGACCAGGACGCTAATGATAAAGGATGGCGTGTTCGTGCTTTGCTGAAACTTGCCAAAGCAACATTCTAAAGTTTGGCATATGGAAAACTGCTCTGTCAATAGATGAAATGATGGCCAAATCTTATGCAAGAACTCCATTGAAACAATTTATCCGAGGGAAGCCTATACGATTTGGCTTGAAATTCTGGGGCTTATGTACTTCAGATGGCTATCTATTGAATCTCGATCTATATTGTGGAAAAAATTCAAAGATTGGAGACAAATTAGTAAAATGCGCATTAGGTTCTCGCGTAGTATTGAATTTATTACAACCATTTTTCAAAATGACGCCTCCTACAAAGATATCTCAATTTCATCTTTACTTTGACAATTATTTTACGAGTATGGATTTGATTGTGCATTTGCAGAAATTACGTTTAAAATGTACAGGTACTATCAGAGAGAATCGGGTCAGAGAAAAGAATGTGATTGATAAGAAGGCTCCAAGAGGTACGTATGTTGTAAAGCATGAACAAAACAGTGGCATAAATTACATCACTGTAATGGATTCAAAACCAGTTTCGATAGCTTCAACTGCTGCAGGTGTAACTCCATTATTACCTTCAAAAAGATACAGTTCAGAAGCACGATCTAAAACTGAAATACCTTCCCGCAAGCTTTTCATCTCTACAACAAATTCATGGGAGGTGTGGATCTTCATGATGGACACTGCAATAACGTACTTCCAAGCATACGTTCAAAAAAATGGACATGTGGGTCGTTTTTATAAGATTTATACAGGCATCTATTACGAATTCTCTCGTAATATTCAATGCTGCGAAGGATGGAAAGGAAAAAGCTGGAATAAAAAAATTTACAATTTCTATTGCTAAATACTACATCCAAAAAGGTCAGCAAAAACGACAAAAACCACACGAAAAATCTCGTATCGATACATTGAAAACTTGTTCAAATTGTCCAAGAACAAGAATTTTGTGTAAGGAATGTAACTTGAGATTCTGCGATAAGTGTTTCAAAAAAAACACTAAAGAAGTCAGCTACCAGTGAGAGGTAAGGGGACTCACGATAATAAAGTACCCCGAAACGTGAGAGGCAAGGGGACTCACGATAATAAAGCACCCCAAAGGAGACAAATTTCTACCACGTCCACGCCGTTGTCTCTGGGTGATGCTGAGAGTAGAATAGGAAATAGCAATGTGCATGTAAACATAAACCGATTTGTATTGTGTCAATAAATAGTTTATCTATGCACGACAAAGATATTGAGAGATAAATCATAGAGAAATCGGATCCTCAATTAATTCCGAGATTTCATGAATTTTTTTCTCAAAAACAACGCATCCAGCGTCAAACTTGTCAAGAGTACTTTCTTTTACAAATTTCATGCAGATTGCGAGAGTATTTTTTTCATTTAAAAATTGCGATATTCTTGATTCGCATCCACCATATTGGATCCGCCATCTTGGATTTTAAAAATTTGTTTCCACGTTCGGATTCGAAGATGACCAAAATATGAAAAAACGTTTAAAACTAATGATTTTAGAAATTCTGTTGCTTATGATAGCGAAAAAAGTGATAATTTCTCCAGTTTTTTGACCGCCATATTGAATTATGAATGTAAAATTAGATGAAACATATACAGGAATGTTGTATCCAACATAAAATTACATTTGGATAAAGAGTAGCTCATGAATACTTGATTTTCGAAAAAATATACAAGAAAAATCCGAATTTTACAAAATTTCACGTTATTTCCGCCATTTTGGAAAGGTTCTAGTGACTTGAGGTGTGAAAAAAAAATTTTTCCTTGAATTTTAACTATTCCGATCACCGTTGATCATAGTGGAAATTCAATCCTAATACTCTTTCGACTCAAAAAAAAAGGTGAAAAAAAAATATTTCCCATTTTTTGGTACTTTTCCACTTACAATCCGCCATATTGTTTTTTAGAGCTATCAAAATGCAATTTGGACCCCGGCAATCGAAAGAGCACACCCGAAAATGGTATAGTACATGGTTTTGGTCTACAGTCACTTCATTTTACCTATTGAGTTTGGAGCTCCAACATCAACCAAAAAATGTGTTCTTTTCGGCGTTAATGGGTTAACCAGTCAGAATTTAATTCTTAACGTAAATTCTTCCCTATATATTCTAACTGATGACCTCCGAACGATTGTAACACCCGCGAGAATATATACATACACACACAGATACCCACTCACGCATACCTACAACTGCTAAGATGTATTTTTCTTTCTTTATTTTTGCATAATATATGTATTTTTTTTCACGTGATGTGTAATTTAATTGTTTAACCCATTCACTTCTATAAATCCTAAGATCGCACTAGGTCCCATCCCGCGTAACAAGGATTAAATTCCTTTGCCGAAAAGGGACTACCGAACGAATAGGCTTAAAAACGCAGCGTTAAAGAGACCTTCGGTCGCTGACCTGTGTCAGGCCCTTCACATTCGTTCGACCCTATCCATACACATGCCCGAATAAAGTGTGTCACGGGGTAAGTAGGTTGCGTCCTTCCATACGGCCCATCCATTCCAGGGTCTGGACGTAACAGTAGCGTTGAAATATACAGATGGAGATCTCGTCGCAATTAAGCGCACACAGTTTGGTTCAGGACTTAAATTTCGTAGTAAATTTCTCGGTCCGTATCGCGTAGTTAAAGTAATGCGTAACGATCGATACGTAGTTATAAAAGTAGGCGACCATGAAGGGCCACAGGAAACCTCAACATCCGCTGATCATATGAAACCCTGGCTGTATTTCGACGATTTAGATGAAATGGAGAGTGAAGACGAAAAAGAGATAAGTTTACAACTTATGAATAATCGTGAACGTGACATTCGAGGGCGAATGTCTGGCAGGACGGCCGAAATGTAGGATATTTTATGAGTGCATATGCTGACCAACCCGATCACGTATTACGCACGGTTGCACAGCACTAAAACCCGAAGCGCCTCGCACTACGTTATGTCTTCCGCGTGCGTACCTTTTCGGACGCCTCGCATAGTACTTAGAACATCTTGCGCTTCATTCAGATTATTTATGTCCTTTTTAATAACTGACGATACATGACGGAAGGACGAGTGTGAATTGCAGCAATGCAGTTCAGGCAAGTTCAGTTCCTAACGATCGTTCGAAGAGTCGAGACATACTCTCACTGTACTCTAATTCTGTAATTACATTCTATATTGTATACCGTTTTAAATAAACTATACTTGTAAATAACATCCTACATATATATATATATATATACAGGGCGATCCTGAAAAACGTTATGTCTTTAAAATGACGTATTCCTGACACCATTCTAAGACAATTTTTCCTTTACCAAAATTTGATTTGAAGCGTAGTTTTTGAATTATGAGCAAAAATAGTTAGTAAATCACGCGTCGGGTACAGAAGGCAGGCAGGAGCGGCGCGGCGTGCCGCGAGCGCGGGCGCAGCTGACCGCCCGACGGGTGATTATCACCGCATGAGTCGCTAACTATTTTATCTTATAACATAAAATTATGCTTTAAATAAAATTTTGGTAAAGAAGAAAATGTCTTAGAATTACGTCAGAAATACGTGTTCCTTAAAATAACGTTATTTTAATAATGAAAAGTTGTTCCGGATCGCCGGCCGTCCGACGTTGCAATCAGCTGATTGCTACACGCGATGTGTGTATGGCGGAGTGTGTGCGTAAGAGAGAGAGAGAAAGAGAGAGAAAGAGAGAGAGAGGGAGGGTAGGAGGGACAGACATTCATACACACGCACGCACTTTTTTTCTCGCTCTCTTTCTCTCTTTTACGCAACACTCATACACTCTCTCATTCAGTCTCTCACTCACACTCTCTCGGTCACTCACTCACTCACTCACTCACCTGCTTACTCACTTGCTCACTCACCTTGTAGCAGCGAGCGAATCTTCATGCTATGTATTGTTGTTATCTGCTGCACGGTTATGATTGCTAGAGATGCGCGACACATCGAAATTTTTTCGATTATTAGTCTCACACTCGATTGACACAATACAGATTACACGATAACGAGTTTACTGTTTATTCACTCACTATTGATTTATCGATACCAAAAATTACTTTCAAAGAAACGCGAATGCAAACAGCACATGACTCGACGCGAAGCGACGGACCGCGGAGACTGCGCGACCACAAGAGTTATGTTGCCAGAAACGCGACACGCGACATAATTAAAATTACATTATTCTTGTGATTGACTTAAATCTTCGCATCGTGAATGCAATAATTTCGAAAACGTAATAACGTACAACACATGCTTTTTAAAATAATAATTATTTATTATAATTAGAAATAGTTATTATTTATAATAAATAATTAATTTTTTAAGTATGTCATTATACGTTTCATGTTTTCTACCGCATTCGCAATGCGAAGGTTTTAGCCGATCGTTCGTCTTATCTCGCGTCAATCACGCGCCACGCGCAAGTCGTTTGTTAGATGTCGCGTGTCGCGTTTCTGGCAACATAACTCTTGTGGTCGCGCAGTCTCCGCGGTCCGTCGCTTCGCGTCGAGTCATGTGCTGTTTGCATTCGCGTTTCTTTGAAAGTAATTTTTGGTATCGATAAATCAATAGTGAGTGAATAAACAGTAAACTCGTTATCGTGTAATCTGTATTGTGTCAATCGAGTGTGAGACTAATAATCGAAAAAATTTCGATGTGTCGCGCATCTCTAGCAATCATAACCGTGCAGCAGATAACAACAATACATAGCATGAAGATTCGCTACGCTGCTACAAGGTGAGTGAGCAAGTGAGTAAGCAGGTGAGTGAGTGAGTGAGTGACCGAGAGAGTGTGAGTGAGAGACTGAATGAGAGAGTGTATGAGTGTTGCGTAAAAGAGAGAAAGAGAGCGAGAAAAAAAGTGCGTGCGTGTGTATGAATGTCTGTCCCTCCTACCCTCCCTCTCTCTCTCTTTCTCTCTCTTTCTCTCTCTCTCTTACGCACACACTCCGCCATACACACATCGCGTGTAGCAATCAGCTGATTGCAACGTCGGACGGCCGGTGATCCGGAACAACTTTTCATTATTAAAATAACGTTATTTTAAGGAACACGTATTTCTGACGTAATTCTAAGACATTTTCTTCTTTACCAAAATTTTATTTAAAGCATAATTTTATGTTATAAGATAAAATAGTTAGCGACTCATGCGGTGATAATCACCCGTCGGGCGGTCAGCTGCGCCCGCGCTCGCGGCACGCCGCGCCGCTCCTGCCTGCCTTCTGTACCCGACACGTGATTTACTAACTATTTTTGCTCATAATTCAAAAACTACGCTTCAAATCAAATTTTGGTAAAGGAAAAATTGTCTTAGAATGGTGTCAGGAATACGTCATTTTAAAGACATAACGTTTTTCAGGATCGCCCTGTATATATATATATATATATATATATATATATATATATATATATATCTTTACACACTTATTTTTTAAGTGATGTATATAAAAATTTATTTTAAAATTATTTATCGTAGGAAGGGCCTGCTACGTCAGCATTCGCATGGACTTTTAAATTGTCTTTATTAGCGGCATATAATTTATCCGCCGACATAAGAGATAAATACTCTTCATTAATGATATTTAAAGCTGTTTCTCCTCTAGTTTTTAATGCGGACTTAAACACACAAATAGCATTAACGGAAACCGTTGAAAAGCTATTACGTGTTTTCGTTTTTAAATTGTTCAAAAGAGAAAACATTTTCTCAGGATCGGTATTAGAATTCGGAAGCGTTTGAATAGTATTTATAATATTCGTTAAATTGGAATATTTAGGAACATTATTCGTATGCCGACGTTGTAAAATTGGTTTTTACATATTGCCAAAATTTAATTTAGAAAAATTTTGTTTTTCTTTCACTGTAAGTTCTGATGCTAATGCAATCCATTCTTTTTTAAAGCATCTTCATCAAAACCGCCGAGAGTTTTAGCTACGAGAGAAACATCAAATGATGTTCGTCTATTATTATCGAATAAACTTACAGATGGTTGAAAAACTTGTAACTTTAATAAAAATTCATTATTTATAGGTAACCTTTTACAAATTTCTTCTGCAGCAGTCACATAAAATGTTAAACAGTTCTCTTGAACAATTTTAACTATGTTTATGTGATCTTTCAACGTTAATTCGTTCAGATATTCCTCACATCCTCCCAAAATAATTTCATTAATAAGTTTTTGATTTTCTTTTAATGAGAATATAATATTTGAAGAAAATAGTTTTAAATATTCTTCTTTTATAAAATTTCGACAGATTTGGAAAAGAAAGTTTTTAGATTTTGGCTGCAATAAATGGATTCTCGTTTCTGACGCTTCAAAGAATGCATTAAATGCGTTAAAAAAATTTAAAATATATTTTAAAATAAGAAAATAAGCTTTTATCTCTATGTTGTTCATCATAGATAATAAATATTTTCCAGAATTTGTTTTTTCACTCGCAACCATTTCAGTAAGAAAATATTTAATTGTATCCCAAGATTCAAGAAGTCGTTCGATGCATAAATAATGAGAAAGCCAGCGTGTATCACATAATTTTAATATTTTGTGATTTGTTTCTTGGAAACATTCACAAAATTCGCGAAAAATAGCCGTACGTTTGGGAATACTATTTAAATATTTAGCAATTTTTTAAAGAAATTCATCGCAATATGCAGGCATTTTAAAACAAGCAGCATGCGCTGCTAATGCGGAGGAATGACATAAACATGAAAATGTTAATACATGTGGGCATATTTCTTCCAATTTTTTTTTAAACGATAAATATTTCCCTGTCATGACAAAAGCATTGTCACACGATAAGGCAACAATATTTAAAAATGGTATCTGTAATTTCCACATTTCACTTTTAAGTGCATTGAACAACTTTTCTGCGGTTGAATCTTTGGCATCAATATTTATTAATTTAACTAATTGCGAGCAAACATCTAATGTCTCCGGATCAACGTATCGGACAAAAAAAGTCATCCATTTATTATTAGTGAGATCAGATGTTTCATCGATAAATATCGAAAATTTTGTGTTTTGAATAATATTGACAACACGATTAGTCTCAACCGGGCATACAACGTTTGTAATAATATTTGTACATTTTGTTCGGCCCATACTCATACTATTCAACACATTAGGATCTTTTCCTATATGTTGGAAAAAATTAAGAATTTCTTTTGCCGTTTGATAGGGAATATTTTTCTCAGCAATTAATGCGGCATATCTGATTTCCGCTGATTTCTTACGCTCATCAAAAGATAAAAGTGATTCATTAATTTGTATATTTGAATCCTCATTCGAAACTCTTGTTTCAATATAATTTTTTTCTTTATTTATATGAACATTAGATTCTGCGTGACGATAGATTTGCGATAAACCGCCAGCGATAGATTCATCACAAATCGAACAAAAAAATTAGCTTGC
This sequence comes from Camponotus vicinus, assembly GCF_025532165.1. NCBI lineage: Eukaryota > Metazoa > Arthropoda > Insecta > Hymenoptera > Formicidae > Camponotus > Camponotus vicinus. The sequence goes on along the minus strand of NW_028141980.1, from coordinate 4,548,593 downwards.
ATCATGTGGCGTTTCACGTAACCAACATTTAAATTGCTGAATTTGTAACCATTTTGTTGAAATTTTGATTTACGCAATTTTTTTATTGGCGAATCAATATTATTATTATCAGTTAGCGTATTTACCTTAATATTATTTTTGTGACACGCAGAATCCGCATGTCTTGATAGTGTTGAATTGCACGAATAATTATTATTGCATATACTACAATATAATAAAGACTATCGTCGGATGGTACTTTGCCAGATTTATATCGATCATCACTAAGCCAAGCTTCTAAAAAATTTCGCTTACGTTTTAGTTAATTGATCACACATTTTGATTATCACCAATCTTTTGTCGATTGCTTTGAATTATCTTTTGACTGGATCACGAACGTATTCACAAGACGAGCACAGTCAACAGTCAACAATCAACAATTAGTCGATAACAGTCGACATGAGTCGAGAAAAAACAATGTCAAACACATTGTTCCAGACCACCCGTACATCCCTTTTAAAATGAAAATAAATGGCTTTTATCAAAAATCGCGAACAATTTTTAAGTAAATCGGATACGCTCTATCAAATGGTGATATTTTCAACTTTTGATTACGACCGGAAATACGCCATCCGGATCGAAAGTTGAATTTTTTTAGAGGAACATGGTACTTTTTATTACAGATTCGAATTGTACATGAAAAAATAAGAAATTTTTGTATCAAACGTTTTTTCTGAAAGTGCCTTTGTCAATCTTACAGTTTCAGTCTTACAATTACTTTCAAGGACAATTTTAAGATTGACAGAGGAACATTCAGAAAAAACGTTTGATACAAAAGTTTCTTATTTTTTCACGTACAATTCGAATCTGTAATAAAAAGTACCATGTTCCCCTAAAGAAATTCAACTTCCGATCCGGATGACGTGTTTCCGGTCGAAATAAAAAGTTGAAAATATCATCATTTGATAGAGCGTACTCGATTTACTTAAAAATTATTCGCGATTTTTGATAAAAGCCATTTTCATTTTAAAAAGGATGTATGGGTGGTCTGGGATACCCTGTATATTTCATTTTTATACCTCTATTTTTGTAATATAACATTTATCTTATGTAAAAATTTATGTAAAATTTATTTATTAATTATTATTTATTAATGTTATACATTTTCTTATACAATATATAAAGTTTAAAAAAAAAGAATTAATAGGGAAAGATAGGGAAAGATTATATGATAATAAACGTCACACATGTTGCATCGCCAACTCGCCAGCTCGAGATTTCGAGGATCACATAGCTATTGTATTCAGAGAGATAGGTAAGATACAATAGACCTCTCAAGAAAGAAGGGAACAGAAGCTAATCTATCCGTCTTCCTCTGTAAACCGAAAGTGGCCGAACATCGAGCGTACACGGATGAGAGCTCATGCCTTAGTCACAGTATATACAATAGCGCAACTTTCTATCGGCACCTTTGATGTTAGCGTGGGTAAAAATGAACTGCACATGCGCGGACTTGGTAGGTAACCAATCACGGCAGTAACCTTTTGTCTCGCTTGCTCTCTCTTTCTCTCTCTTTCTAACCTATTATACACACACTATACAGGGCGAGACATCTGACATCGGAACATACACTATACTGGGTGACTGATCTGAAATTGTATATTTCAAATGAGTCACCCAGTATAGTGTATGTTCCGATGTCAGATGTCTCGTCCTGTATAGTGTGTTTATAATAGGTTAGAAAGAGAGACAAAGAGAGAGCAAGCGAGACAGAAGGTCACTGCCGTGATTGGTTACCTACCAAGTCCGCGCATGTGCAGTTCATTTTTACCCACGCTGAAATTGCCAGAGTTGCGCTACTATATATACTGTGCCTTAGTGTGCGAAAGTGGTGGGAATACAAATCGTGCCGCCGCTGGACGCAGCGTATGCAATCTGGTAACCTTGCTCTGAATGTGGCATTTGTTGCTTCTGCAGCTATGGTGTTTTCGGATAACGGGGGGGGGGGTATCTACCGTGAACCCAACGCTTTAAAGGACTCCTCAAATCCCTGTCTCGGCATTTGCCCATAGTCCTACGAGAAAATCACGGATCAAAAATCGTAGGCGAGGCAGTTCTCTCTCTATTCAAAGGTGCTTTCCTAGGCGGCTCGGACAAACAAAATTTGAACTCTTCTTGAGAAGAAATAAATTCTCACGAAAATAACTGCAGATAAAAAAAATCATAACTAATAAAATAACTGTACAATGAATTAATGTGGGCCCCGATCATCTAATTGTCTACTTAATTAATCTGCCTAACTATTGTCCAACTTTCAATAAAAGGAGCCAGTCTATCGGCATGAACCACTTTATTTTTCCGACTGCCTAATTTCCGTATACAAAATACTACGTCACTTAATTTCTTAACAATTTCGCATGGTTCTCAATATTGCTCTGTAATTTCGGGGCTATTCCTTTCTCTCTCCCGGGGGGTAGTGTTGCGTTCCCGCGTCCCGTCCCTGCGGATGTATTTGCCACACGTTGTATTCCGTCGGAAGTACGTCGACGGAAGACGATTGTCTCCACGCGCGTTGTTAATTATGTTGTTTTTAACAATGATTGTTAGAGAGTCTGAGCCCAGCTATCAAGCTGTGCGGACGCGCATCAATGTTTTCCGTTTTCCAATTATTCTGAGTTCTTGTATAGTACTTGTTACTCGTTTAATTATTTTATTTAAAGGAAAGAAATTGTGAAGACACGTCGGAGTGATCTGGCCATGGCAAACCTTAGAGGAAAAGATCTTCAATTGAAGGCTGCCTCACCCGCGGTTTTTGAGCCGTGGTTTTCCCGCGGGACGAAGGGTAAATGCTGAGGCAGGGATTTGAGGATTCCTTATTGGCTAATGGGTTCACGGTGAATATCCCCCTCATATATGAAAACGACGGGGCATCGGCCAAGGGATGGAGATTTGTAGAAAAAAATGGATCGATTGAGATTAGAGCGTGTCGCTCGGCACCTTGCAGCAGCAGCTCAGGGAGCAAGAAGACACAGCTAATTTTTTGGAATCGATATGCCTTGGATCTGCAGTGAGTCGCTTAGTACTTCTGGCGGGAGCCGAATTAGAGCAAAAAGACTCAACATCCTGATAGGGCAATTTAGGATTGTCGGGACGACAATCTTGGAAGACGGGGGGGAGTCAGTATTGCGTCCTTGCGTTCCGTCCCTGCAGATGTATTAACCACCCATTTTATTACGTCGACGGAAGAAGATCGTCTCTGCGCGTGTTGTCAAGATGTTATTAACAACGACTGTCAGAGAGTTTAAGCCCAGCTGTGCGGACGCGCGTCAATTTGTTGATGTTCCGTTTTTCGATTATTCCAAGTTCTTGTATGTTACTCGTGGTTGATTAAAGTTCTTGTGTTCTGTAAAACGTGTTATTATTTACGAGTGCGCGAGTGCCGATCAGTTGTGTCGCGCGCGTTCGATATACATATATCGTTCCGTGGACGCAACAGTATACAGGATGTCTGAAAACTTTCCGCAGTCCCGAAGTGTGACGGTAGATTGGCTCAAATTAAGAAGGAAGGTCCTCTACTGTTTTGCGATATTCGCAATAATTAACGAAATATTAATTAAAGAAGATCGGCCAATGCGCGTGGAGGAGCCTTCGCCGCGCGCCTACACACTCATCGCTCCTCCCTTCCCCAATCACCGCTTCGCCGCGCGCCGTCATTATGTTACAATGAGACCGCCTTCGCCGCCGCGCACTTTTAGCCACGCGCATTGGCCCATCTTCTATAATTAATTTTTCGTTAATTATTGCAAATATCGCAAAACAGTAGAGGACTTTCCTTCTTAATTTGAGCCAATCTACCTTCACATTTCGGATGTGCGAAAAGTTTTCAGCCACCCTGTATAAGAAGAAAGTTAAGTTGACTTACTAATTACATTGATACTCTTAACATATTGGGGATATGGCAAGATGAGATATTTTAGTCATTGGTTGACTCGCGACAATATATACAAAATGTTATATTATTTTAACTCTTTGCACTCAGAGCCATCTCGCGGGTTATCTACCAGGAATCACTAACAGTCTTTATGTCTGAAAGGGGACATCCAAGTTTGCTAGACTTATGATGTCCCCTCAGAGGGTACATCCGAGTACAAAGGATTAATACTGTGAGCACTGAATTGCACAGAACAGAATGAAGTGCGAGAAAGAGCTGTATACTGATTGTGAGATTGTAATTGTAAAAACGGAATAATCTATTATGTTTGTAATACTAATTTCTATTGTCTACTGTGTTTAAATTAGTTGTTGTTAGAGTTAATAGCTTTAATTTTCTTCGCTAAGTTTATTACTGATTCGGTTGGAATTTTCAAAATCGAAGGAAGGAAAGGTGATTAGAGATGTAGACGAAGTTTGAGAACCGATGTTTATTGATCCACGGTTATTGAACAACTGAACTTGTCGGCAAGTACACCCAAATCGAATAGAAAATCATGAGAGATGTATGAGTGTGAGTACAGAGTGAATGTGTCTGTGTGAGTGTATGTGTCTTATATCGAGGTAAACATCGAAAGCGCGGTGATGTGCTGTCGACGATTGAAAGCGAATTTAAACTAGAGTATAAACGATTAGAGAGAGAGAGAGAGAGAGAGAGAGAGAGAGAGAGATAATTTTCACAGAAAAGATTATCGATAACAAACAATGAAAAATGATTAGTAAAAATTTTAAAATTAAGAAAGAAATCGAAAACGGTTAGAATTTGTCGTAACAATCTGTCTCTTATTAATTTATTGTGTCTGTCTTTTCGTTTCTTTCTCTTTCCCGAGATATATTCTAAATTTTTAGAGTCTCTAAAATCTTAGCCTATTAGAATAGTTTCAATGTATTTACTTGACAGAATGTTTCTTCCTCTTTACGTAATTCTATGTTTAATGTTCGTTGATTTGATGTCAACTTAAGATTGTGATTACCATTAATTGTTTCATTACCACCATTTATTTTAGGTTCTTCAATCAAACACATGTTCATGTTCGACAGCGCTGTTAGTACCTTAACCTACCGTAACTTACCATAACCAAAAACTGTTTGCTGTCGCCGGGTAAATATCGTCGCGTTGTCGCGTCGTCGCGTCGTGTAATAATGTAATATGTGCGCGTGTGTTTTTTTTAATCGAGTGGTTTTTAATTGCCAACAGTGATTATTCGACAGTGATTGATAGTGATTAGTGATAGAGTCATTGGTAAATTTCTAGTCTTATCGAGTGAGTGAATGAATGTGATTATGTTGAAATTTATAAAAGAATACAGTTTATAAAAGAAAAAAGAACTTTCGATTAATTATTTAGTGTGGATCTCTGTCCCTTAGAACGTGATATCTACGTTCAATTTGAGTTAAAGTACGATCTGTCGAAAAATTTATTTCTCAAGAAATTACAGCAATGCATCGAAGAAGGTAATAATAACTATTCTTTGGTGTTGTATGAAAACAGATTTCGGTCAAATAAACAGTGTTAGAGAAAATTTCCGAAAGAGAGGGGTTTTTAGTGGGTAGGGAGTACCGAGTTGGTAATTCGACTTGGTACTCGAGTCCCACATAACTCACCGGAGAATGTACTCACCGGCCTGTGAGTATGCATAAAATGCATTTTCCCCTCTCTCGTAAAAAAAAACAGTACAATTTAAAAAAATAATAATAATTAAAGTGAAAATGTATAATAATAAAAAGTAAATAATAATTTAAGTAAGAGTAATAATAACTTCAAGTGAGTAAGCAAATGAGAGAGAGAGAGAGAGAGAGTGAGGGAGGGAGAGAGAGAGGCAGAGAGAGAGAGAGAGAGAGAGAATGAGAATGTATGTATTCGCATGTGTGTGTATGTAGCGATCAGCTGATCGTAGCGGGCGCCCCGCGTAAGCACCCGCGTCTGACGGTGAATCGCGCTACCCTTGCCTGCCTCTTGTATCCGACCCGTCATAAGTTAATTACTTCCTTTAATAATTCAAAAATTAAGCGTTGGACGAAATTTTGCCAAAGAAAAAATCGTCTTAGAATTGATTCAAGAATGTCATTTTATGGTCATCGGGGGGGTCAATAGGGTTATTTTGAATCACCCTGTATATATATACATATATATATATATATATATATATATATATACAGGGTGTTTCATTTTAATCTTACCAGTCGAATATCTCGAAAACCAAGCCCGGGAGAGAAAAATATTTCAGACAAAAGTTGTTTGGTTTCGAGGGGGCCATAAGATGGTGACAATGATTTGACCTTGAACAGTCATTTGAAGGTCACATAAAGGTCACCTTAAATTTCTTAAATGGAATACCCTATATATTTTTGCACATTCTTGTAGCTGACATCGAGAGCTTTCCAAAACACTATAATTAAGTACCTTTTCGTTAAGTACTTTTTGAGTTATGAGGCTTGAAATAATTTCTTAATTCTACATAAACCGTAAAATATCTAGTAAAATATTCATTTTTCGATTATCTTACCTTAATACTTTTACGTACAAAATAATGAGAGGAATCAATTGGTGTAAAGAAAACACATAGTTGTTTTGAAGAAAAAATATGTAATTTGCAATTAACAATTCCATATTTTTTCTTAAAAACAACTATGTGTTTTCTTTACACCAATTGATTCCTCTCATTATTTTGTACGTAAAAGTATTAAGATAAGATAATCGAAAAATGAATATTTTACAAGATATTTTACGGTTTATGTAAAATTAAGAAATTATTTCAAGCCTCATAACTCAAAAAGTACTTAACGAAAAGGTACTTAATGATAGTGTTTTGGAAAGCTCTCGAGATAAGCTACAAGAATGTGCAAAAATATATAGGGTGTTCCATTTAAAAAAATTGAAGTGACCTTCACGTGACCTTCAAATGACTCTTCAAGGTCAAACCAATGATACCATCTTATGGCCCCCTCGAAACCAAACAACTTTTGTCTGAAATATTTTTCTCTCCCGGGCTTGGTTTTCGAGATATTCGACTGGTCGGATTAAAATGAAACACCCTGTATATACAGGGTGATTCTGAACAAACGTTTGTCTTTAAAATATCAAATTCTTGAATGAATTCTAAGACGATTTTTCCTCTCGCAAAATTTTGCCCGGAGCTTAGTTTTTAAACTATAAAGGAAAATAGTTAACTACTTACGAAACGAGTACAAGAGGTAGGCAGAGACGGCGCGATATAGGCGATTACGTGAGGCGCTCGCCGCGATCAGCTGATTGCTATACGCGATGACTGTAACAATCTGTGTGTGTGTGAGAATGTGTACGCACACACACACACACACACTGATTGTTACAGTCATCGCGTATAGCAATCAGCTGATCACGGCGAGCGTCTCACGTAATCGCCTATATCGCGCCGTCCCTGCCTACCTCTTGTACTCGTTCCGTAAGTAGTTAACTATTTTCCTTTATAGTTTAAAAACTAAGCTCCGGGCAAAATTTTGCAAGAGGAAAAATCGTCTTAGAATTCATTCAAGAATTTGATATTTTAAAGAAAAACGTTTGTTCAGAATCACCCTGTATATATACAGGGTGGCCCACATAACTCTTAACGGCTCAATATCTCGAAAACTATGCCATCGATTTTAAAGTTCTTGGTCTTAAATTGCATGGATCTGAAGGGCCTTTCTAACTACATAAACGTGAAGTGGCCCCCCCTTCCCCTTTAAGGGGGGGCGGGGGTAACTTTATAATTTTAAATGGAACCCCCTATAAAACGTTACATATTTAGATTCTACAGGAAAAAACAAGTAAATTTTGTCTGAAAAATTTTTTTGTCAGATATTTCCATGATGAGATATAACAGTTTGAAGTTTCGACTTGTAGGTACTTACTAAGCGCTCGGAAATAGCGTTGTTGAATTATACGCGCTTGAGTTCTTTGCTTATTCGTGAAGAAATAAAATGTTCTTTAAATTAAATGTTCAAAATGTCCACCACGGACTTGTAAACATTTATGTACTCGAAACATCAAAGTTGTTCTAACATTTGTTAATATTTCGGGAGTCACTGAAGCGCAAGCGTCACGTATTCTTTGTTTCATATTCTCTTTTGTCGTCGGCGGTTCAAACATAACTTTGTCCTTTACATATCCCCATAAGAAGAAATCTAATGGTGTTAGATCGGGGGATCGAGGAGGCCATTGACGAGGTCCCCCACGATCTATCCATTTGTTCCCAAATTTTTCATTCAAAAATTGTCTGGTGATGATTGCAAAATGTGGAGGAGCGCCGTCTTGTTGAAACCACATTTCTCTTCTAATGTGTAGTGGCACATCTTCCAAAAGCGCAGGCAAATGATTTTTTAATAAATCACAATAACTTTCAGATGTTACAGTTTCTTCAAAAAAATAAGGTCCAATCACAAAATCTCCTATTATGCCACACCAAACATTTAAAGACCATCGATGTTGAAAGGGAACAGATCGCATCCAATGTGGGTTTTCAACGGCCCAATAATGCATATTATGTTTATTTACATGTCCTGAATTCATAAAAGTAGCCTCATCGGAAAAAAATATTTTGCATAAAAAGTCATTTTCCATAACACCCTGCAGCCACTCACAAAATGTTACGCGGTGATCGTAGTCTGCCATCGAAAGCTCTTGTGATAAAATCAAGTGATATGGATGATATTTTTGCCGTTTCAAAATTCGTTGAATTGAAGAACGACTGATATGTGATGTTTGTGCAAGTTTACGTTGACTAATATGAGGATTTAATGTAATTGCAGCAAGAATATTGACACTATTATTTTCATTAGTGACAGGTTTAGGTTTATTGCGAATTTTTTTACACAATTCACCGTGCTCACGAAGCCGCTTTTCTAAATTATAAAATGTTACATGAGATTTTTCGATCCCATAACGTTCAAAAAACATCACTGCTGCACGCCGATAATTTTTTTGGCATTCACCTAACACTAATAACATTCACTTCTGTATCAAAAATAGCCATAATCACAATGTTACTGAATAACAGCTCTAAACTGAAAACGTTTTCATGGATAATTGAGTCAAACTCAAAAATTGTAAATATTATTATTTTTGTTTTTTCACGAATAAGCAAAGAACTCAAGCGCGTATAATTCAACAACGCTATTTCCGAGCGCTTCAAGTAAGTACCTACAAGTCGAAACTTCAAACTGTTATATCTCATCATGGAAATATCTGACAAAAAAATGTTTCAGACAAAATTTACTTGTTTTTTCCTGTAGAATCTAAATGTATAACGTTTTATAGGGGGTTCCATTTAAAATTATAAAGTTACCCCCGCCCCCCCTTAAAGGGGAAGGGGGGGCCACTTCACGTTTATGTAGTTAGAAAGGCCCTTCAGATCCATGCAATTTAAGACCAAGAACATTAAAATCGATGGCATAGTTTTCGAGATATTGAGCTGTTAAGAGTTATGTGGGCCACCCTGTATATATATATACACAGGGTGATTCAAAGTAACCCTATTGTCCATAAAATGACATTCTTGAATCAATTCTAAGACGATTTTTTCTTTGGCAAAATTTCGTCCAACGCTTATATACAGGGTGAGCCATTTTAATTAACGCACGCAATTATTTCGGAAACAAAGCATTTTAGAGAAAAATGTTTCAGACAAAAGTTTTATGGCTTCGAGGGGGCCATAAGATGGTATCATTGGTTTGACCTTGAAGAGTTATTTGAAGGTCACATGAAGGTCACCTTCAATTTTTTAAATGGAACCTACTATTTGTCATTGCATATTCTTGTAGCTTATCTCGTGAGCTTTCCAAAACACTATAATTAAGTACTTTTTCGTTAAGTACTTTTTGAGTTATGAGGCTTGAAATAATTTCTTAATTTTACATAAACCGTAAAATATCTTGTAAAATATTCATTTTTCGATTATCTTATCTTAATATTTTTATGTACAAAATAATGAGAGGAATCAATTGGTGTAAAGAAAACACATAGTTGTTTTTAAGAAAAAATATGGAATTGTTAATTGCAAATTATATATTTTTTCTTCAAAACAACTATGTGTTTTCTTTACACCAATTGATTCCTCTCATTATTTTGTACGTAAAAGTATTAAGGTAAGATAATCGAAAAATGAATATTTTACAAGATATTTTACGGTTTATGTAAAATTAAGAAATTATTTCAAGCCTCATAACTCAAAAAGTACTTAACGAAAAAGTACTTAATTATAGTGTTTTGGAAAGCTCTCGAGATAAGCTACAAGAATATGCAATAACAAATAGTAGGTTCCATTTAAGAAATTGAAGTGACCTTCACGTGACCTTCAAATGACTCTTCAAGGTCAAACCAATGATACCATCTTATGGCCCCCTCGAAACCAAACAACTTTTGCCTGAAACATTTTTTTCTAAAATGCTCCGTTTGTGAGATATTTAGGGGTTTCCACACTTTTGACAAACCCTGTATATATATATATACATATATATATATATACATATATATATATATATATATATATATATACTCATGTACATATAGAACACACACTTAGCGAGGCGTCTCCCAACAGCTTTTGTAAAATGTGGAATTAATAATAATTACAATGTAGAAAAGTAATTTATTAGTACTATTTAAGTTTAAAATCTTAATTCTTTGTAAATTATATAGCAAATATGTGGAAAGAATAAATTTAAATAAGAATAATTTGAAATATAATAATAATTATTATTTTCCTCATATACATGTATAATTTTTTACATGTAATAATTAGTAATTGAAATTAATTATTAATTATATTAATTCACAGGCCGACAAAATTTGGCCAAACCTCAAACCCAGAAATCAGAATATACTTTTCCGAAGGTTTTCGACGCGCTGAGTTCGAATCCGAGGTCAGAATTTCTCTGGTGACTCCGGTTTTCGAGATATTCTAACCTAAAAGTGCCAAAATCACGGTTTTTCGAGATATTTGAGGTTATGTTACATCGCAAGGTAATTTTTTTTCATAAAACCATTAATGGGGTCCGAAAGAATTACTCTTCCTCTTTAAAAAACATTTTGATTTGTCCGGATATCTTTTTTTATCTTTGAGAAATTGAATGTTCAAATTAAGTAGTTTGACATTTTTGATATTTGGAAATTGAATAGCATCAGGTAAGTACAATATAATGTATGTACACGAAATATACATTTTTAAAGGGTTTTGATGCACGCTGATTCGAAATTTGACATTAGTTTTGCAAATTTAATTTGTCTAAACAATTTGTTTAAACAATTTGTTTAAACAAACTATTGCAAAAATAATGTTTTTTGAGAAGTAAATGATTCAATCGGATTCTACGGGAACAAGCTCATCCGGAATAGTAATTCGGTATATTAAAATGAGTTTTGTTACAAACTAATTGATAAACAATCAATTTTGCAATTATGATAAAGTTTTTAACTCTCATAAAAAAAAAATAACAGTATATCCATAATAAGTTTATGGGCTTATCATTTTTACGTGTATGGTTTGTCGGTTAAATGTATTATGTGTTCATAGGGTTTGTAAATTAAGGTTATAATTTATTTTGCTACTTCCATTGATTTTCTCATGTTTTCATTCTTTATAAGAATATTTTGGAAGGATTCGGCCAATCATATTAAGAAAAAGGTTTTGAAGTAATTGTTACAATAATATTGTAACTTATAAAGTTGTATATTTGATTTATCGTGAACTTGTTTTTGCCCTTTTTTGTACCATTACAATTCTTCATTATTTCAGTTTATTTGTTCTTAGAATTTTAACATATTTATATATTTTAACACACTATTAACGTTTTTTTTTGTATTTATTCAGAAATGCACTTGAGTGAACTATATTATTTTGTCTTACTTATATGTATATAATACATTTGAGTTTATTTGTATGTATATACAGGTGTGTGTGTAAATAAAGATCGATATAAAATTTCACTTCCATTTTTATTATCAGCTTTTTATAGAGTAACAATGTCTTCAAGAACTCCTTGCAAAGATAAAAAAGATAAGTTTTGTTATATTTGTGGAAATTTTGAGACAGAAACTAATCGTAGAACTATTAACGATTCTATAAAAAGCAAATATTTAGAATGTTATAAAACACCCATGAAAAATTTGGATAAACCATGGGTACCTACATCTATTTGTAACTCATGTCGAATTACATTGAATAAATGGGATGATATTAAAAACGATGTTGTCATTCAACCAATCATTTGGCGTGAGCCGACGGATCACGATCGGGACTGCTATTTTTGTGCATGTGATATTACAGGTTTGAATAAAAAAAAAGAAAAAACATTCGTTTATCCCAACGTACAGAGTGTAACACCAGCAAAAAAGGTAAAATAGATAAATCAGATAAGACAGTTGCTGATCCACCCGAGATTGAACATAAGAATGCTTCTGAAGTTGAACAAAGCAGTGGCAGTGACTATGAAGATTCTTCCAGTAGCAAAAATTCTATACTTTTTTATCAAGACGATTTAGATGATTTCATTCGAGACCTTAATCTTCCTAAAGATTCAGCTGAACTGCTAGCTTCGAGGTTGAAAGAGAGAAACTTGCTATTACCTGAGACAAAAGTTACGGTTTATAGAAAAAGGGAACAGGAGTTTGTGAAGTATTTTACGAGTGAAAATTCCTTAGTATATTGTCATGACATTGAGGGACTCATAAATGTATATAAAAAAGATTTATACAATGCAGATGATTGGCGGCTCTTTATAGATTCTTCCAAAGAAAATCTTAAAGCAGTGTTGCTTCATAACGGAAATAAATATGCAGCAATTCCTATTGGTCACTTTACTGTACTTAAAGAATCATACGAAAGTTTTCAATTTCTTTTGGAAAAAATCAAGTACAATTCGCATAAATGGCTTATTTGTGGGGACTTTAAAATGATAAATCTTTTAGTTGGTTTACAATCTGGAAATATAAAATATCCTTGTTTTCTTTGTCTTTGGGATAGTCGTGCTCGAGATGAACATTGGATAAAGAAGGAGTGGCCAAAAAGATTGGAGTGGGTAGTTGGTTCTTCTAATGTTGTATATGACAGTCTTGTTGACACCAAGCGAATCTTGATACCGCCTCTTCATATTAAATTGGGATTGATGAAGCAATTTGTGAAGGCCCTAAATACCGATGGTGACTGTTTTAAATATCTTCGATCCAAATTTTCAAATTTATCTGATGCTAAAGTTCAGGAAGGTATTTTTGTTGGTCCTGATATTAGAAACCTTATGAAAGATGAAGATTTTGTAAAAACTATGACATCTAAAGAAAAAAATGCTTGGTTGAGTTTTAAACAAGTTGTACAACATTTTTTGGGAAACAATCGAGATGCGAAATTCAAGACTATTGTATCCACAATGTTAGTAAATTTTCAAAAATTAGGCTGCTTGATGAGTTTAAAATTGCATTTCTTGTTTTCTCATTTAGATTACTTCCCAGAAAACGTAGGCGCATTCAGTGAAGAGATGGGTGAGCGATTTCATCAGGACTTTAAGGAAAAGGAGCGACATTATCAAGGTAGGTGGGATGTACGAATGATGGCAGACTATTGCTGGTCTTTGAATAGAAACGATATTTCAGTTGATCATAGGCGTAAGACACTTAAACGTTTATTTGAATTGAAGCGAGATCGATTTCACAAGAAAAAGAAGTAGACTTATACTAATTAGTTTTCTATGATAAAAAAATCAATAAAAAAAATTAAAGAAAATGAAAAAATAATAAAAAAAATGGAAAAATAATAAAACATAAAAAAAATGAAAAAATAATAAAAAATAAAAATTACAATATGTATTAAAAATTACAATATGATACAAGATGTATTAAACTCGCTTTGCATAGGGTAAGGTGGATTTGGGAGTTTGTGGTGGTGATAAAAGGTGTATTAAACTTTCTTTACATAGGGTTGTGTGGGTTTGGGAGCTTGTGGTTTGAACGATTGTTAATTTATGGTAAAGGATGTATTAAATTCGACTTATTTTGAGTTTAATAAACTAATAGAAAAGTGAATGCGTCGAAGAATTGTATTTACCTGATGCTTTTCATTTTCCAAATATCGAGAAATAAGTCGAACTACTTAATTTGAACATACGATTTCTCAAAGATAAAAAAAGATATTCGGATAAATCAAAATGTTTTTTAAAGAGGAAGAGTAGTTCTTTCGGACCCCATTAATGGTTTTATGAAAAAAAATTACCTTGCGATGTAACATAACCTCAAATATCTCGAAAAACCGTGATTTTGGCACTTTTAGGTTAGAATATCTCGAAAACCGGAGCTACCAGAGAAATTCTGACCTCGGATTCGAATTCAGCGCGTCAAAAACCTTAGGAAAAGTATATTCTGGTTTCTGGGTCTAAATTTTGTCGGCTTGTGTTAATAGCTATTAACAGTTCAAATCTGCATATCAAATGTTTTAATAATACTTAAATAACTTTACTTTTGATAATTCTTAAATAATTATTACTATTTAAAGTTTTATTACATATATTTTATTTTATAATCAGAGAGAGATACCACATACTATGTAATTGTATTAATATACAGGGCGATCCTGAAAAACGTTATGTCTTTAAAATGACGTATTCCTGACACCATTCTAAGACAATTTTTCCTTTACCAAAATTTGATTTGAAGCGTAGTTTTTGAATTATGAGCAAAAATAGTTAGTAAATCACGCGTCGGGTACAGAAGGCAGGCAGGAGCGGCGCGGCGTGCCGCGAGCGCGGGCGCAGCTGACCGCCCGACGGGTGATTATCATCGCATGAGTCGCTAACTATTTTATCTTATAACATAAAATTATGCTTTAAATAAAATTTTGGTAAAGAAGAAAATGTCTTCGAATTACGTCAGAAATACGTGTTCCTTAAAATAACGTTATTTTAATAATGAAAAGTTGTTCCGGATCGCCGGCCGTCCGACGTTGCAATCAGCTGATGGCTACACGCGATGTGTGTATGGCGGAGTGTGTGCGTAAGAGAGAGAGAGAAAGAGAGAGAGAGAGGGAGGGTAGGAGGGACAGACATTCATACACACGCACGCACTTTTTTCTCGCTCTCTTTCTCTCTTTTACGCAACACTCATACACTCTCTCATTCAGTCTCTCACTCACACTCTCTCGGTCACTCACTCACTCACTCACCTGCTTACTCACTTGCTCACTCACCTTGTAGCAGCGTAACGAATCTTCATGCTATGTATTGTTGTTATCTGCTGCACGGTTATGATTGCTAGAGATGCGCGACACATCGAAATTTTTTCGATTATTAATCTCACACTCGATTGACACAATACAGATTACACGATAACGAGTTTACTGCTTATTCACTCACTATTGATTTATCGATACCAAAAATTACTTTCAAAGAAACGCGAATGCAAACAACACATGACTCGACGCGAAGCGACGGACCGCGGAGACTGCGCGACCACAAGAGTTATGTTGCCAGAAACGCGACACGCGACATCTAACAAACGACTTGCCCGTGGCGCGTGATTGACGCGAGATAAGACGAACGATCGGCTAAAACCTTCGCATTGCGAATGCGGTAGAAAACATGAAACGTAATAATGACATACTTAAAAAATTAATTATTTATTATAAATAATAACTATTTCTAATTATAATAAATAATAATTATTTATTATAATTAGAAATAGTTATTATTTATAATAAATAAATAATTTTTTAAGTATGTCATTATACGTTTCATGTTTTCTACCGCATTCGCAATGCGAAGGTTTTAGCCGATCGTTCGTCTTATCTCGCGTCAATCACGCGCCACGCGCAAGTCGTTTGTTAGATGTCGCGTGTCGCGTTTCTGGCAACATAACTCTTGTGGTCGCGCAGTCTCCGCGGTCCGTCGCTTCGCGTCGAGTCATATGTTGTTTGCATTCGCGTTTCTTTGAAAGTAATTTTTGGTATCGATAAATCAATAGTGAGTGAATAAACAGTAAACTCGTTATCGTGTAATCTGTATTGTGTCAATCGAGTGTGAGACTAATAATCGAAAAAATTTCGATGTGTCGCGCATCTCTAGCAATCATAACCGTGCAGCAGATAACAACAATACATAGCATGAAGATTCGCTACGCTGCTACAAGGTGAGTGAGCAAGTGAGTAAGCAGGTGAGTGAGTGAGTGAGTGACCGAGAGAGTGTGAGTGAGAGACTGAATGAGAGAGTGTATGAGTGTTGCGTAAAAGAGAGAAAGAGAGCGAGAAAAAAGTGCGTGCGTGTGTATGAATGTCTGTCCCTCCTACCCTCCCTCTCTCTCTCTCTTTCTCTCTCTCTCTTACGCACACACTCCGCCATACACACATCGCGTGTAGCCATCAGCTGATTGCAACGTCGGACGGCCGGCGATCCGGAACAACTTTTCATTATTAAAATAACGTTATTTTAAGGAACACGTATTTCTGACGTAATTCGAAGACATTTTCTTCTTTACCAAAATTTTATTTAAAGCATAATTTTATGTTATAAGATAAAATAGTTAGCGACTCATGCGGTGATAATCACCCGTCGGGCGGTCAGCTGCGCCCGCGCTCGCGGCACGCCACGCCGCTCCTGCCTGCCTTCTGTACCCGACGCGTGATTTACTAACTATTTTTGCTCATAATTCAAAAACTACGCTTCAAATCAAATTTTGGTAAAGGAAAAATTGTCTTAGAATGGTGTCAGGAATACGTCATTTTAAAGACATAACGTTTTTCAGGATCGCCCTGTATACAGGGTGACTCTGAACAAACGTTTGTCTTTAAAATATCAAATTCTTGAATGAATTCTAAGACGATTTTTCCTCTTGCAAAATTTTGCCCGGAGCTATACGCGATGACTGTAACAATCAGTGTGTGTGTGAGAATGTGTACACACACACACACACACACACACACACACACACACTGATTGTTACAGTCATCGCGTATAGCAATCAGCTGATCACGGCGAGCGCCCCACGTAATCGCCTATATCGCGCCGTCCCTGCCTACCTCTTGTACTCGTTCCGTAAGTAGTTAACTATTTTCCTTTATAGTTTAAAAACTAAGTTCCGGGCAAAATTTTGCAAGAGGAAAAATCGTCTTAGAATTCATTCAAGAATTTGATATTTTAAAGACAAATGTTTGTTCAGAATCACCCTGTATATGTATATGTGTGTGTATGTATATGTGTGTGTGTGTGTGTGTGTGTGTGTTATTACAATCTTTAAATGCACACCGATAATCATCTCTGTTGCTCATTTTTTTTCAAAAATATTTTGTTGAATGCAATTGTAAACACAATGCGCTTGCCACAATCTAAGGTTGATGGCAGAGAACGAAACGTAAGCGCTTACGTCCGCCGTAGTGATGGATGTAAAGTAAGGCAGAGAAAAACGTATATGTAAGTTGCATATACGTTTTTCTCTGCCTTACTTTACGTCCACGGCTGCGACAGATTTACGCGCTTATCTCATTCTCTCATTCTCTCAATATCTCATTCTCTGCCATCAGCCTAACCTAACTCATGCATGTATGTCAGTACCGCCAGACGACAACCGCTATGTTCTTGGTTGTGTCACAGTAGCCATATTCATTTACCAACTTTTCAGGAGAGTGTACCTACTGTTCTTACTTATACTGTCGTATTACTGTGTATTGAATACTATATTTACTATGTATTGAATAGATCATTATAACTGATGCAATAATTGTACATGCGATTAATATGTGCAAAAGTGTGCCGTGATATACTATAAAAGATAATATATAAAAGATATAAGAAGTATTTTATCATTTACTTTATTATTTCCTGATGTTTTCTGATGCATGATATGATATCAATTTCATTAGTAGCTTGTTTCACTTCGGAAGCCAATATCTCTAATTTAACTGTAGAATAGAATAAGATAACAGCAATCATGATATCTACGTCAAGGCAGAAGACAGTCTGTGTGATTGTAAATATTTGCATAATATAGAGGATAAATTTTCGTAACAATGATTCTGTCGAAAACGGATACCACACATCTAAAGGAAATTCTTGAGATAAAAATAACGGGGAGAAAATGACAGTGATTCCTGCTACAAAAAAGGATATTGCAACAGTCGAGATAAACATTGCATAACGGTTTACATATTTCTGTAGAACGATTCTTTCACGATGTTTTGAGATTTCCATAAATTTTTCGATATTCATCAACAGACTCTAAAATAAATATTTATAACACTAGATAGAATTAGAATAAAATATATTTCAAATAAATTTATATATTTCAAATAATTTTTTTATACTCGTATATTTCATATATTTAATATGTCGTATAATTATCTGGCATAAAAAATTCAGATTTGCAGAATCAAATACATCTAAAATTTGAACACGTTTATTTTATCAACATAAAACATGTATCATATACAATATATTTAAATAATTACCACAAAATATAATCCACACAAAATTTAAGACTTTAATTACATTCGTGTTTGTGTGATAGTGATTTCTTAATAATATTAGTTAGTAATATAGCAAAAGTAAAAAATACCCACACAGCACATTATACTAAAAGATAACGAAAAGATGTCTTTTTTAAGTTATCTTTTCGACAGAACGAAAGATGTCTGTAAAGACATCTTTTTGCTTTGTCGAAAAAGATGACATAAAAAAGACATAATAGTCCCAGATAGCACAGAACATTCTATGGACGTTCATTTTATGTCCATTTTACATCTGCACGTCCATGGACATGAAATGAACGTTTATCGTACATCCGATTCCAGACATCCGTTAACGGCCAATATTTGGACGTCCACAAGATGTCCAATCTTGGATGTCAAAGTTTCGCACGAGTACACAAGGATGTGTTAGTTCGTTTGTTTACCGCTACGCGACGTGCGATGCGCTATCTTTCTCGTATTTAAGTTTTAGTTATGAGAATTATATAAAGTTTGCAAAGGGTAATAAATAAAATTAAAGATATATTAAAAAGAAAATGGCATAAGAGCCAACGCGCGGTAGTTGAAGCGCAGAGAAGCAACAACACTTCTTTCTTTTTTCAATATTAGTTTATTAAAAAACACATTATAATAACAAAAAGCGAACGTTTCGGATCATCTTTTGATCCTTCTTCAGCGCGATGTTAACAATATATATTACAGATAGTGACGCGTTACATTAAGGGGGGAAGACCCTCCAGAACTTTCAATTTTTGCATTTTTTTTTTGCTTTAAAAATTCATTTACAACCTAAAGAATATATTTTCAATGTTTTAAGCTCAATAGAAAGTCTAAAAAGTCCCTAGAAAGTCAGTGAAGTGATGAGCGTCGAAAGTACCGATAGCAGGTAAGCGAGCGCGCGCTCTTTACGGCCTATACCTTTTAATTTCTTAGCCAAATAAGTTTTGTACTTTACTCTTTGGAAAATAGGGGGCACTTCGGACGATTATTCGGATTGTGTAACTGTCGTTTTTGTTTGCACACAAACAGTCAGCTGAGAAACGGCTTGTTGTTAGTATACAGTCCAGTGCCTCGTGTTGTTATTTTGAATCGCGTTTTGAATAATTACTTGATAAAATGAGTCGTAAAGTTGATAAAAATAATCAAAATTATCGTCCAAACTATCCTCGCCGTAAGAAATTTCAAGGAAATCAATTTTCCAGTGTACCAAACATGGAAGTTGACGAAGAGTCCAACGACGAAGCTAGTGTGTCTGCAAAAAAATTGAAGTCATCGCCGGACGATATTATTGTTAGCCAAAGTTTTTGCTATAGAATCATTGAGTTTGTTAGTGTATTTTCTGCTCTTGCCGATATATTAGTGTGCAAACTGTGCAAACAGAAAGTGTCGTTTGGACAATCAGGTGACAAAGGACTCGGCTTCAAAATTTCCGTTACTTGCAGATGTGGTACTTTACTTATTCCATCAAGCCCGTTTATTCATTGTGCTTATGAAATAAACAGACGTATTGTTTTCGCAATGCGCTTACTTGGTGTCGCTCGAGAAGGTATAAACATTTTTTGTGGCGTAATGAATTTAGGCAGCGGACTAAGTAAACATGCTTATGAACGCATTATCGAACACGTACATACTTCCGTCAAGAAATTGTTTGATGTCACATGTAAAAATGCAATTGAAAACGAGAAAAGAGAAAATGAGGCAAAAGAAAAACCTTTACTAAATTTCACTGTTAGCGGTGATGGATCTTGGAAGAAGCGCGGCTTCTCGTCTTTGTACGGCGTAACTACGCTAATAGCCTATTATTCGGGAAAAGTAATTGATTTAGTTGTGAAAAGCAGCTACTGCCAAGCATGTACGTACTTTCAAAATAACCCCGACAATCCAGAAGGCGCTGATCACGAAGAAAGTTGTACCATCAATCATAAAGGCTCTGCAGGCAAGATGGAAGTCGATGCGATTCTTGAGATGTTTGGCCGTTCAGAAGAAAAGTATGGGGTACGTTACATTAATTATGTTGGAGATGGCGACACAAAAACATTCAAAGCTATATTAGATGCTAGTCCATACGAAGATGTTGAAGTTAAAAAAAGTGAGTGCGTAGGTCACGTAGAAAAGCGTATGGGAAGCCGCCTTCGAAATTTAAAAAAGACCGCAAAGCTCGGTGGAAAAGGCAAACTAACCGATGCTTTGATTAAAAAATTAACAAAATACTATGGTCTTGCGATACGAAGAAATGCGCAGTCGAAAGATGATATGAAAAAAGAGATTATGGCCACGTATTATCACTTGATCTCGACTGATAAAAAGCCGCAACATCAGTTCTGTCCCACTGGCGTCGACTCGTGGTGTAAATACAACGCTGCACAAGCCAAAAATATTCCTTATGAACATCCAGCTCCACTGCACGAAGACGTACAAAAAAACATACTGCCAATTTATGAAGATTTGTCACGGGATGATTTGCTTGAACGTTGCGTTGGCGGTTTTACCCAAAACGCGAACGAGTCTTTCAATTCAACTGTATGGCGTTTAGCTCCCAAGCACTTGCATTGTGGCGCAAAAATTATTGAAATCGCAGCATTTTTAGCTGCAGGAATATTTAACGATGACTACTCATTCGTACTCAAAGTCATGAGTGACCTGGATTTAACAATAGGCTTGGAATGTAAGATTTTCGCAGATTCGTACGATAGCAATCGAGTGAAGAGGCAAGAGCGGCGTTCGTTAAATTCGACAAAAGAGGCCAGAACTGCACAGAAAGAAAAGAATGCAGCCGTAATGAATGATTTTTTCGAAGTAGAAGGCTTGCTTTATGGTCTTGGCATCGCAGATTAAGCTTGGGTAACTATAAATTGCTTTTAACTCTACTTTACAAGAACGAAAACTTTAATCGCGTTTTTCTCAAAACATGTTTTTTTCCGCGCTGTCGAATATAACTTAAAAAGTAATTAAGATATCAACTTGAAATTTTGCACAGATATTCTTTAACGTATTGGCCTTTGGATATACCTAAAAGTTTGTATTAATTATTACTAAAAATATTGTTTTTAACAATTTGTTTATAAAAAAAAAAGTGTAATTTTTTTCTTTTTGTGTTCAAATTTTCATTTTTTTTTTTCGTTAAAAATAGGTACATACAAAGCGAAATAACTTATTTTAATGAAAAACTTTTGATTGGTTGATTTCAGTTGACTACAAGGGGCTGGGCATTCCACAACGCAAATTGAAGGAGCCAAGTTTGAGCAGCTGTAGCGCCGCCATTTTGTTTTTTTTCTTATAAAAAAATTTGTGTGTATACATTTGAACATCAATGTCAATATGTAATTTCATTCAATATAATAAATACTCTCAGTTTTTTGTAAAAAATTATTGAAAAACCTGTTGTCTGGAGAGTCTTCCCCCCTTAAACGAATTTGTTTTCGACGCGTAGGTGACGCTAAATTGCATCCCGCGGAGGTCTAGTAAGCGCTCTGCCTCCAACAATCAATTAAATATACTATAGTTATGCTATGGGATGTCACAGCAGATCTAACAAATCGAGTAAAAATAATAAAATAAATACCGAAAGATATTACACGTGAATAAGCTTTTTTGCTTAAATTAACAGTTAGAAGCATGGCTCACCAGATTCCGCGCTTTTTACAATTAATAATACAGTATGCCGCTGTGCGCCCCATGTCGATTCGAGATTAGATGACGAATTGTATAAATATGTCCTCGGTTGTCAGGACGTAAACATTGTTAACAATGTAGTGTATAAAGTCTCGTGCAATGATTGCGATGCGTCATATGTCGGCCAAACTAGCAGACAGTTAAAAAAACGAATTTCTAAACCGAAATCACATTCGACGAAATACGACACAACCTTCGGTTATAACTAATCACAGACTGGAATTCTGTCATGATTTTAATTGGGAAGAATCTGAGATTTTGGACAGGGAATCCTCGTTGGGCAAAAGGCTTGTCTCTGAAATGCTGTTTATCAAGCGCCAAAAAAATAGCTTAAACTTGCAAAGTGAGGGCTTGCATCATATATTTGCGACGATAATCGATAATTTATCGAAAATATGAGGCGTTCGTTCATGCGTCGGTATGTTTGTTATCGTTGAGTCAATTGCGCATGTCCTTGGTTGAGTCCATGTTTACGTCTTGACAACCGAGGACATATTTATACAGTTCGTCATCGAATCTCGAATCGACATGGGGCGCACAGCGGCATACTATATTATTAATTGTAAAAAGCACGGAATCTGGTGAGCCATGCTTCTAACTGTTAATTTAAGCAAAAAAGCTTATTCACGTGTAATATCTTTCGGTATTTATTTTATTATTTTTACTCGATTTGTTAGATCTGCTGTGACGTCCCATAGCATAACTATAGTATATTTAATTGATTGTTGGAGGCAGAGCACTTACTAGACTTCCGCGGGATGCAATTTAGCGTCACCTACGCGTCGAAAACAAATTCGTTTAATGTAACGCGTCACTATCTGTAATATATATTGTTAACATCGCGCTGAAGAAGGATCAAAAGATGATCCGAAACGTTCGCTTTTTGTTATTATAATGTGTTTTTTAATAAACTAATATTGAAAAAAGAAAGAAGTGTTGTTGCTTCTCTGCGCTCCAACTATCACTCGTTGGCTCTTATGCCATTTTCTTTTTAATTTTTTGATTACTTGAGCCAAATCTCTAATTATTAAAGATATATTGTTCAATTTAATTTCTGATCTCATTACAAGAGCTTCAGATATTAAATTGATTTTATAAATCGGACAAGTAAATGTCCGGCGAATAAACGAAAATATTCCGGTACCTATTTAAACTTGGTTGTTGCACTTTACATTTTAAATTACCTATTTAAAATGTAGAGTGCAATAAGCAAGTATAAATATAAATAAAATTTTTACATGAATTTTATGTAGTTTTATATGAAATAGATAAATTATATTATTTTATTATATTATTTAATTTTGTTGGGCCAAAAAATTTATGTTTTATATGTTATAAAGGATGCATGATGCGATTTATTTATGTATAATAAAGAATAATTTTTTATTATATATGATTATATTTTTATATATGATTAAATTAGGTCAAAATCCATACATAATTATATCTACACAATTTATACATAATTAAATATAAACTTTTTTCTGAGTTTATGAATTTTTGATGTTTATTTCAACAATAATTTGGAAGAGTAGGACACTGAAAATGACGTCCATTTTAGGTACTTTTTTGAGTATTATTTTGAACGTCCGAAGTTGTGACAAACCGACGCCTTATGGGCGTTCAATGGATGTCCGTCGAACTTAATTCACACGTCTTTTAGATGTCCCAATGTCCGAACTCGGACATCCACTGGACGTCAATGGGACGTCCATGTGCTATCTGGGGTATGTGGCACGTGTTTCGTCGCTTGCCGCTACGCGGCGAGCAACTCTTAACTTATCTCGTATTTAATATTTATCACGAAATGTATATAAAGAATTAATAATTTGTTATAGTCCGAAAGACTATAACTTTATTTTACTTTACCATTAATAAATTTTATACGATTAAAATGCGATAGAATGTTCGCGAACCGCGTAAAACCGCTACCTCAGCGAACCACGCGCGAGTTCGCCGGAAACGTGAAAATGCCAACGAAGGGATTCGACTTTGAACCTCCTTCGTTTGCACTTGGACTTGACCGCCACGAAAATCTTCCATGACCATATATGGTCATGTCGCTAGGCGATCCCCTCCAAAATACCCCTAAAAATGAGGTGTTAAAAACCGTCCACCGCGGGTCCGCGACGGACAGTCGTTAATAGAAAATTAATCAAAGAAGAGTGCGAATCCGGAGCTAACCGCTAATTTACAAAATCTAATTGAATTGCTAACGAGGCGACGTAACAATAGTAAGGGCTTAATTGAAATCGAGCAAATTACTATAAGTGACTATATTTGTGAAAATCATAATAAAATCATAATAAAAGAATAATAAAAAAGTGCAAAACTAAGTGACGGTCCGAGGCATTTTTTAGAATCTCCCGGCTATCCCACATCCCGTGCCGCTCCTGGCACAACAAATTAATATAAGATTTGAAGCATATTTTTGCCTTTTACGAACAATAATGCCAGAAAGAGGATACTGCTCACACTGCATCAATCAGAGAGAGCCACATATACATGTGCTACGCAAAGTGATTGTATGCGTGTGGGCCGCATCCTTTTCCTGACATTCCTGTTTATCAATTTAATTTTTGACAAATTGAATTTAAAATAATTTATTTAATAATCTGGATTCCTTGTTAGGATTCAGAATATTAAACAGATTATTAGAAATTAGGCGAATAAATGGGAGAAATAGTCCATTTATTGCGTGTATTGAAGTATTCTTATTACCGAGTGTCGATAATCTATATTAGGGTGTCCCTTATTTTTCGATCTCGGAATTTTTTTGCTCTCACCCCATAAAAACTTTTCAATATGGAAAAAATAAGCTCTAATTTTTTTTAATTTCTTTTATCATTGTTAACCCGTGCCGACAAGCCATTGATGTTTTTAGAATAGACTGTTTAAGTAAAGATATTATTATTAAATGTATTCTTATAATTTAATATTATATTCTTATAATTTCTTATAATTATAACATCAATTAAATGTAAAAATAAAAAATATTAATTAAAGTTATTTGTAAAAACTTAAATTTTTTTAAGTATCCAAATAGACCGATGTACGTAAACTTTATAGGCACGTAAACATTATTAATTCACAAAATTTATCAACGTTGAATTTCTAATGATTGATCAGACTTAATTTATATTTCTCATATTTAGAATGACAAAAAATGTGAAAAGAAATAATCACAATTTACGCCAAACAATATGTCAAATGGCAAGTATAATATGAAAATCGAAATGTAACTTTTAGTGAATTTGTTGCTGCATCAATACAACAACATTATTGTATGACGTTCTATATTGTTGTATGATGTAAATTTAATAATTAATTCAATACACAAAATAAACACACCACGTTAGTGTATTTACTTCATAAATGTATGTACTTCATAAAAAGAATTGTAAAGTTTTCATCATTAATTTGTCTCTGACGTCGTGATAGTTATGAAAATTTATTTGGATGAAGGCACTGTTTCGCAAGTTTTTTGTTTTTGATATGTTTTTGTTGATCGTGCGCTGACATGTTGAAACTTGTGTTAAATCAGTCAAGCACAAGTTCAACTCCTTGACGGACGTTGTGCATATAAACAAAGCTAAATTTTTTACTAAATTTATTAATATGGCTGTAATACTTCGACGTGATACTAACATATTTTTAGTTGGTAGTATAAATACTCAAATTCTTGGTTCAAAACTACCATCAAATAGACAAGTGCTTTCAGTATTATTTTATAAGATGCGTAAAATTAAATGTACGTAAAAGTGCAAACTTAGCTGTTCGTGAATGTGGCAGTTTTTGGGAAAAAGCAAGAATTCCTATCAGGGCTCTTCAACACTGCGTGTCTAAATTAATAAACTTGTATGAAAAATGGCGTTCTTTACAAAAAAATTCAAAAGAAAATGGAGAAATTTATAGGCAAAAGGAAATAGAATTTACGGAAAATTTGGATAACTTATTTGACATTGCACATTTAGATGCTTTAAATATTATTAAAATTGAAGAAGATAAACAATTTTTAATAAATCAAAGACAGCGAGAAAGGATAGGATCGATTGATAAAAAAGTAACAATGATAGAAAAAAGATCACAAGAACGTAAGAACAAGGAAATAGAAAGAAAAATTTAGTATGAAAAACAGATAGCACTTCAGTCAACAACAGCGTCAATGTCATTATCTGATAAGTTTGATACAGAATCAAATATTTCCGAACAAGATTCGAACAATGCAGAGCAGTCAGAATCAAATGTTTTCGAACAAGATTTGAACAATGCAGAACAGTCAGAATCTTTATCACCATCTGCAGTTAAAAAAAGAGAGGTCGCATCAATTTTATTACGCCTAAGCTCGTTGGAAGTTTAGACAGATGTCGATTAAGTGTGAGAGATTCAGTGTATGTCCTGCATGCAGTGGCGGAGGCTTTAGAGCATAATTCAGATGATTTAAATCGATCTTCAATCCATCGATGTCGACAGATTTTAAGAGCTGAGCGTGCTGAAATCATTAAATCTAGATTTCAAGAAATATCACCTAATTATGTTGTTGCTCATTGGGATGGAAAGCTTTTATCATCATTAAATGTTAGAGACTCGCCTGTTGAACGTTTGCCAATAGTTGTAAGTAGTCAAAATATGGAACAACTCTTTGGTGTACCAAAATTAGAAAGATCCACAGGTGAAGAAATAGCGATGGCCGTGTGTAATGTTTTGGAAGATTGGGACTTTTCAGACACTCTCGAAGCTTTATGTTGTGACACTACAGCTTCTAACACAGGACGATTAAATGGAGCAATGGTTTTGATAGAACAGAAATTTAAGAAAGATCTACTTTATCTACCTTGTCGACATCATATTTATGAACTTATTCTCCGAAGTTTTTTCGAATGTAAACTTCCACAGGTAACATCAAGCCCTGATATTCCAGAAATTTCAGAAAAACTGGAATAAGATTAATAAGACTAACTATGTGTCAGGCATAGAAGACAGTGAGTGTTATACTGCTTTGAAAGATGTAAAAGAAGAAATTCTCAATTTTACTGAGTGCAAGTTGCAAAATAAACATTTTAGACATGATTATAATGAATTACTTGAATTGGTAATTATATTTCTTAATAGCGATTCAGAAAGCAATTTAAAAATTCATCCTCCTGGTGCAATGCATCAAGCTCGATGGATTCGAGCAATTTATTGTTTAAAAATTTATTTATTTCGTAAAGAGTATACGATTTCTTCTGCCGAAAGAAATTTGCTGCGTGATATTTGTATTTTCATCATCCGATTTTATGTACAAGCATGGTTTCATTGCCCATTACCACAAAAAGCTCCATGTCAAGATTTAAATTTTATAAAAAACTTAAAATTCTATGAAAAAATCGATCCAGACACTTCAAAGGCAGCAATAAAAAAATTATGCGGTCACCTTTGGTACTTATCCGAAGAAACAGCAGCTTTAGCGTTTTTTGATGATACTATATCAATTGAAACCAAAAAACTTATGGTAAAATCGCTTCAAAATGAAGGTACTATTAATCCTACAAAGCGTTTCATAATCCTGCCAAAAGATATTGACAATAATTTTACAGGTATGTTTCAGTTTCTCAGTTTTGAATTTATTGTCACATTGAATTCTCACCAATAACTAACTAATCTAACTATTTAAAATATAATTTATGTTTAGCTAATAATTTTATTTTATCTTTTAGAGAAAACTATAGATGTGTTCATTTCACATAATAGTTTAAAATTGTTTTCACGATTCAGAATCAATACAGATTTTTTGAACAAAGATCCAATTACATGGAACACAAATGTTAGTTATCTAAATGGAAAAGAAGTTATAAAATCCTTAAAAGTAATAAATGATATCGCTGAAAGGACAGTGAAGTTAATTCAAGATTATAATGGACGTTGTAAGAGATGCAGAACAACAGGAATTTCTTCTGCGTTGTGTCAACAACACAGTATCAACAACACAGACGTTTATATCCAAATTATAACAAGGATTTTAAACAAGGACTTTAAAAGAATCCTACTAATTTTAAAAGTTATATTTATGTTTCTGGTTTATTAAAAAATATTTTTTGCTATTTAGATAATTATTTATCATTAATTTATAACCCTACTACCTGTTATATAAATTTATTAGCTATTTTGGCATTTTTGTTTTTTAAAACATAGAGCTCAAATTCTTTTGCCTTATTATTCTATTAAATATTTATTCTATATATTATAAATATATATATTATATATTATATATTATATATTATATATTATATAATAATTATTTAGGGTTGTAAAACATTATTTGCCTACAGAAATTAAAAAATTCAATTTTGATGTTTTTTTTAATTACGTTTTTTTTTTATCAGACTTAAAGCCTTTGTCGGCATGGAAAGTAATTAATCTAGAAGGCTGAAATTTTTTGTGTGTGATTCTTATACCAATTGTAAATTTTTTAGAGGGTGAAACCGAAAAAAATCAATTTTTTTTTATCATGTAGAAATAAGGGAGACCCTAATCTATATAGAATGAATCAAGTCATCTTTTAGTCATCATATGGACAAGACTAAAAAGTCACTCAATTCGGATCATGAGACGATTTTTAGCCATCTTTTAGCCATCGACTTAACGATGTCAGAGTAAAAGATGTCTGTGACAAAAATATGTCCAGTTTTAATAGTACTTTTAGACGACTTGGTGCTGTGTGGGTAGTAAAATATTATGTATTTAATAATGTGTGATAATAATATCTAGTGACATTTTTTAACAATCGATAATATATTTGTAATAATTATTGACTTTAATTTATATATCAAAATGCCATGATTTTGACACACCCACATACCTACACCAATACATACACATACGCGTGCGCTATACATGCATATACATATATATATATATACACGTACATACATACATACATATATTTGTAGATAATACATGTACATTTACCTGCAGTTGTTGTCTTTTAATTCTGCACAAAATTGAATTAAAAATAGCTTCGGTTAAGGCTGCTATGTGAGATATATTCTTCATTAATATACTGACATCGTTTCGAGATTTATACGTTTTTATTATCATTGGTATCCATACTACTGCCATTAATATAAAAATAGCAGAATAATAATAAAGATCACGAAGAAGGAGTCCGTTTTTTTTAATATCCGGACGTGCAGGCCATGTATTCGTAAAGGTTCCAAACACTCGAAGAATATAAAATATCCGTTCAAACTTTACATAGATGATTGCCATATTAGGCATCAATGCTTGCTACATAAAAAGATCTTGATAACTATAAAGCATGAAATAGCACATTAAAAAATGTTGCAAGAAGGAGCAAGAAGCGGCAGTTTGAAGCAGAATAGTGCAATCAATAATGCATTAATCATATGTCGACAAGTATGTGATCTTCCTTGTGATAATGATATCTATGCCGATCAGAAATAAAACTGAAACACATGCAATATATAATATACACAAATGCTTGAACAATTGCAATGGATATCTATAGACATTCTTATCGATTCTTTTTTTAGTTATTCTATAATTTCTGTAATTTTATGGTAGCATTTGCAATAGAGGGAAAGTAAGATAATTGTATCTCTATATACGTAGTATTACTTCTTAGTCAATATTCAGTGGAAGTCAATGCGAACTAACTTATGTTATATATACATGTTTCAGTAATTAGTATAAATTATGCCACAAATCCATAAATTATATCAAATCAGAGTGCTTTAAAAAACAAATTTCTTATACAAAAATAAATAAAAAAATGTAAAATTAAAATCTTTCTGTATTAAGATTTTATTTTCAAAAATCACTTTTGGATTGTATCCAGATCTAGAAAGATTAACAAAATAATATCAATGCAGTAGTATCGCGATGCCAAGTAAAAAAAATAGAAAATAAAAATTAATCCTAACATGGAGAATTCTAAGCATTGAGAATCACTGAGACGTTACTAAGTAGTTTATCCAGAATTTTAATAAACTTTCAATTAAAATATCTCCGATTGTAATAAAAAAATCTAATGGCATTTTTATTATATAATGTGGATACAAGCTTGCGATGGACCAATTCGAATAAAATTGATACAGTCAATCGTGAGAAATGTTATTCGTATTATCCGACTGTGACATTTTTCATTCTTCTCTGTCTTCATTGTCAGATTCAGACTTTCATACATACTCGCATGCAAAACGATTTTATCCCTCAAGGCGCGTTTGCAGCTCTTATGTACTATTATTCGTTCGAATGAGTAAATACGTCTTAAAAAATAAAATTGTATATGTATATGTGAGTGCATATACACACAGGTGTGATTATAGTAAGACTACAGTACGAAATAATACAACAAAGAAGAAAAGTTGAGCAATTAGGTTATTATAAAAAAGATTATTATAAATACAGATTTGACTTAACAATAACCGAATGCAACGGCCTATGAATTTTACAATATATTTGGAGCGTCATCAAAATCCGGGAAAGAAAGTTTATAGATAATTATATACAATTAGATAAATTTAAATATAATTATATATATTAAGCTCTATTTATACTATCATTTATATATTATTTTATATTATATCAAGATATAACCCCATATCGAATTATGCAAAATTATATTAGAGAATTCGTTTTCAAGTATTGTATTCGATATAAATTTGTATAATTCGACATGAAGTTGCAAATATTTTAATATAATTACATGTAAATAATAATATAAATAGATCTTATTATTTATTATTATATATAATTTATAATATAATTATATAAATTTATATATAATTACACCGATTTCATATAAATACATACATTTGTATAATTGCCCGAGCAAAAATGGATTTATGTAATTATATAAGATCATATATAAATATGTATGAATATAATAATTGGTCATATAAAATTTGATCCGAAATTTGGCGCGATATGATCATATATTTATATAATCATATTTGGCTAGATTTCATTATCAGATGTAAATTTATATTATCGGTTATGAAAAGATCTGATAATATATGTTGTATTATGTTGTATGTTGTATATGTTGTGTGATCATATATAATAATATTTGAAATTTGGCATAATATGATCTTATCTTTATGTAATCATATTTAGCTGGATCTAATTATATGTGAAAACAGATCTGGTCGAATATGATCATATAAATATAAAATTATATCGCGCCAATTTTCGGATATTATTACTCTCTAAAAAAAACCTTACAAAGGTAAAAAAAACACGCCAAGTACATAAAAAATATTCTACCTTGTATGCATGTTTAATACAAAATTCCTTAAAAATAACTTACAGTAATTTTTCCTCAAAAAAATCTTTTTTTTAAAAAACAAAACCTCAACAAATAATTTTCATAAAAAAATATTAAAAAATAAAATATCAAAACTAAATATGAAATCAATAATTACTATTAGCCAAGTACTTAAGAGTAATTTGTAAATTTGATATATTTGCCATGAAATTCATCTCTCTCTTACATTGTAGGAATATTATACATAAATTCTCTCTAAGAAATTAAAACGCATTTTATTTTTAT
Source organism: Camponotus vicinus (assembly GCF_025532165.1). Lineage (NCBI taxonomy): Eukaryota > Metazoa > Arthropoda > Insecta > Hymenoptera > Formicidae > Camponotus > Camponotus vicinus. The sequence goes on along the minus strand of NW_028141980.1, from coordinate 4,516,940 downwards.
TCAAAGAAACTGAATTTTTAAGATTGACACTAAGTGAGAATTAGGTTTCTTTTAATTCTTAAAACATTTTTTATATGTATATAATTAAAAAAAAAAGTTTTACGCAAGTTTTTTAAATCGCACAGTCTTTAAATCGAAGTAAGTTATGAAAACTTGGCGTGCCCGGATTGTTTACATTATAAACAAATATATCTCCAATAAAATGTAAAATATTAGACATTATATAATTAAATATTTAATCTGTATTTGATTACGATCCTGTGCGATTTAAAACTTGCGTAAAACTGTTTTTTTTAATTATATACATTATATAAAAAATGTTTTAAGAATTAAAAGAAACCTAATTCTCATTTAGTGTCAATCTTAAAAATTCAGTTTCTTTGAATAAAAATAAAATGCGTTTTAATTTCTTAGAGAGAATTTATGTATAATATTCCTACAATGTAAGAGAGAGATGAATTTCATAGCAAATATATCAAATTTACAAATTGCTCTTAAGTATTTGGCTAATAGTAATTATTGATTTCATATTTAGTTTTGATATTTTATTTTCTAATATTTTTTTATGAAAATTATTTGTTGAGGTTTTGTTTTTTAGAAAAAAGATTTTTTGAGGGAAAATTACTGTAAATTATTTTTAAGGAATTTTGTATTAAACATGCATACAAGGTAGAATATTTTTTATGTACTTGGCGTGTTTTTTTTTACTTTTGTAAGGTTTTTTTTTAGAGGGATTTCACACCTTTTTGTAAAATTTTATATCCTTTCTACAAATTATTTTTTGGGGGGAAATATTTGTATATTATTTCTAGGGATACTTTTTTATTTTTGAAAATTGTTACTGTACAGTAAATTAGTCTTTCTATAAGTCTTATCTAACAGCACATGTTTTATATTTTTGTGGTACACCGTTTCTGAAACATTAGATCCCTAAGGGATGGTTTCTAAAAATTGTTATTATACGGTAAATTAGTAACTTTTTACAAGTGTTATCTAACAGCATAGGTTTTATATTTTTATGATACTCTGTTTCTGAAATATTATATTTCACCCCCAAGGGGTGGTTTTTAAAAATTATTATTGTACGGTAAATTAGTCTTTATAGATACTTTAATTAACGGCACATGTTTTATATTTTTGTGGTGCACCGTTTCTGAAATATTAGATTTCACCCGCAAGGGGTAGTGTTTAAAAATTATTATTATACGATAAATTAGTCTTTATAGAAACCTTAATTAACGGCACAGGTTTTATATTTTTGTGGTGCACCGTTTCTGAAATATTAGATTTCACCCCCAACGGGTGCTTTTTAAAGATTGTTATTATACGGTAAATCAGTCTTTCTATAAGTCATAATTAACAGTACATATTACAGTTTCATATTTTTGTAGTACACCGTTTCTGAAATATTAGATTTCACCCCCAAGGGGTGGTTTTTAAAAATTATTATTATATGGTAAATTAGTCTTTGTAAGAAACCTTAACTATAACGGCATAAGTCCTATATTTCTGCGACGCATCATTTTCGAGATATTATTTTTTATCCTCAAGGGATGATTTTTTAAATTTGCTCTTATAAGGGATGGTTTTTGAAAATTGTTACTATACGATAAATTTTTTTTAAATTTTAGTTAACAGCAGGAGTTCCGTATTTTTACGTCTCTGTTTCTAAGATATTAAATTCCACCCCGAAGGGGTAGTTTTGAAAATTGTTACCGTATGATAAATTAATCTCTCACACGTACGTACACACATACATATACATATCACATGTATGCGCGCATATGATTTTGTCTCTTAAAGCATTGTGCATATCGAAGCAATAATTGTATACGCACGCTGTGAACGCCGCTTGAGGGACAAACTCGCTTTGCGTGTGTGGGTGCGAGCATATGTACATGAGTCTGAACCTGGAGAAAAACGAAAAATGTCACAATTCTGATATTCAATCATTATTTCTCAGGATTGACTGCACCGATTTTATTCAAATTGGTCGCAATCGAAAGCTTATATTCACATTACATAATAAAAGTGTCGTTAGATTTTTTATTACGGCTTTAGTTTATTAAATATCTTAACCGAAAGTTTACTTGACGCGAAATTCCGGATAAGCTACTTGGTAGCGCCGCGTCGAGAATAGTGACTTTCAATGCTCGGATCCTGTTTTTTATGTACTTGGCGTCAGGACGCTACCGCGTCGCTTGATATGTAATCATATAAAATTATATACATCATAGATCTTTTCGCATCTAATTATGCATATTTATATCTGAACATATTATACCCATTTTTTCTCGGGTGTATACAATTGAGACCCCAGGAAAAAGTTTGTCTAATTATATATAATATAATTTTGTATGGATTTTGACCTGATCTAATCATATATACAGGGTGTTCGGAAATTCAATCGACAAATTTTCAGAGATTGTCGGGGGCACCATAAGAATCATTTTTTGCAAATAAACCTGGGGTCGGAAACGTGTCATTATATCGCTACGGCATACGGAGTGTTCGAAAGAATCGGGACCTCGAAATATCACAAAAAATAGAAGTTTTACAAAAAATTGTTTCAAACAAAAGTTGTAGGGTGTAAAAAGGTCTATTTACTGGCGCCATGTATTTGACCTTGGATGGCGTCGCTGATCAAATGCGACATGGAGCGATACTCTTGGAACGACTATGCTTTGAAAAAGTCTCGAGAAGAGCTACAAGAATATGCAATAAAAAGTGGAGGGTTCCATTTCAAAAATTCAAGGTGGCCTTGTCGTGACCTTGGCGACGCCATCCAAGGTCAAACACATGGCGCCAGTAAATAGACCTTTTTACACTCTACAACTTTTGTTTGAAACAATTTTTTGTAAAACTTCTATTTTTTGTGATATTTCGAGGTCCCGACTCTTTCGAACACTCCGTATGCCGTAGCGATGTAATGACACGTTTCCGACCCCAGGTTCATTTGCAAAAAATGATTCTTATGGTGCCCCCGACAATCTCTGAAAATTTGTCGACTGAATTTCCGAACACCCTGTATACTATACAGGGTGATTCTGAACAGACGTTTGTCTTTAAAAAGATAAATTGTCGAGTCTATTCTGAGACGATTTTCCCTTTACCAAAATTGTCTACGAGGCTTAGTTTTTAAATTATTAAATAAAATAGTTCGCGAATTACGGAACGAGTACAAGAGGTAGACAGGGACGGCGCAACTCACTGTCCGATACAGGCGATCATGTGGGGCGCGCGACGCGAACAGCTGATTGCTGCACACGATGAGTGTAACAATCAGTGTGTGTGTGTGTGTGTGTGTGTGTGTGTGTGGGGTGTATTTATGCACGCGTATCCACACATGCACCGTACTCTCTCTCTTTCTCTCTCTCTCTCTTTCTCCCTCTTTCTCTCTCACTCTCTCACTCACTCACTCACTCACTTATTCTTACCTTAATAATGAGATTCTTCATACTGCTGATAAATAGCAGTGCCCAGTGTGTTGCACGATAATAATCGTCGTCGACGAGACGTCGTTTCTTCAACACGCAGTCTGACACAAATAAGCGAAGTTTTTTCTTTCATCACTTTCGACACTTTTACAAATTTATTCGCGCACTTAATCACTCACGATTGAACGATAAAAGGAGGAATTTACCAACGGTTACGGTACGAATTTAATAAACGGTTAACGCATTTAATTATTAATTACACACTCGATTAAAGAAACGCGTTAACAGAACGCGATACTCGATGCAAAGCGCGCGACGCGACGACCGACGACAAGCAGGTCAGGTTAGTACTAGCGCCTCTAGCGCTGCCAAACATAAACGTGTAGCATTACGCGCTAGTACTAACCTGACCTGCTTGTCGTCGGTCGTCGCGTCGCGCGCTTTGCATCAAGTATCGCGTTCTGTTAACGCGTTTCTTTAATCGAGTGTGTAATTAATAATTAAATGCGTTAACCGTTTATTAAATTCGTACCGTAACCGTTGGTAAATTCCTCCTTTTATCAATCGTGAGTGATTAAGTGCGCGAGTAAATTTGTAAAAGTGTCGAAAGTGATGAAAGAAAAAACTTCGCTTATTTGTGTCAGACTGCGTGTTGAAGAAACGACGTCTCGTCGACGACGATTATTATCGTGCAACACACTGGGCACTGCTATTTATCAGCAGTATGAAGAATCTCATTATTAAGGTAAGAATAAGTGAGTGAGTGAGTGAGTGAGAGAGTGAGAGAAAGAGGGAGAAAGAGAGAGAGAGAGAGAGAGAGAGAGAGAGAGAAAGAGAGAAAGAGAGAGAGTACGGTGCATGTGTGGATACGCGTGCATAAATACACCCCACACACACACACACACACACACACACACACTGATTGTTACACTCATCGTGTGCAGCAATCAGCTGATCGCGTCGCGCGCCCCACATGATCGCCTGTATCGGATGGTGAGTTGCGCCGTCCCTGTCTACCTCTTGTACTCGTTCCGTAATTCGCGAACTATTTTATTTAATAATTTAAAAACTAAGCCTCGTAGACAATTTTGGTAAAGGGAAAATCGTCTTAGAATAGACTCGACAATTTATCTTTTTAAAGACAAACGTCTGTTCAGAATCACCCTGTATAGATAAAATTATTTTTAATCATATATGATTAGGTCGCATTATCCTTTATACAAATATATTTAATATACAGGGTGGGCCATTTTAATCTATGCACCCAAATTTCTTTGTACCTAAGACAGATACGGAAAAATGATTCAGACAAAAGTTTTATGGTTTCGAGGGGGCCATAAGATGGTATCATTGGTTTGACCTTGAAGAGTTATTTGAAGGTCACATGAAGGTCACCTTTAATTTCTTAAATGGAACCTACTATTTGTCATTGCATATTCTTGTAGCTTATCTCGAGAGCTTTCCAAAACACTATAATTAAGTACTTTTTTGTTAAGTACTTTTTGAGTTATGAGGCTTGAAATAATTTCTTAATTTTACATAAACCGTAAAATATCTTGTAAAATATTCATTTTTCGATTATCTTACCTTAATACTTTTATGTACAAAATAATGAGAGGAATCAATTGGTGTAAAGAAAACACATAGTTGTTTTTAAGAAAAAATATGGAATTGTTAATTGCAAATTACATATTTTTTCTTCAAAACAACTATGTGTTTTCTTTACATCAATTGATTCCTCTCATTATTTTGTACATAAAAGTATTAAGGTAAGATAATCGAAAAATGAATATTTTACAAGATATTTTACGGTTTATGTAAAATTAAGAAATTATTTCAAGCCTCATAACTCAAAAAGTACTTAACGAAAAGGTACTTAATTATAGTGTTTTGGAAAGCTCTCGAGATAAGCTACAAGAATGTGCAAAAATATATAGGGTATTCCATTTAAAAAAATTGAAGTGACCTTCACGTGACCTTCAAATGACTCTTCAAGGTCAAATCAATGGTACCATCTTATGGCCCCCTCGAAACCAAACAACTTTTGTCTGAAACATTTTTCTCTCCCGGGCTTAGTTTTCGAGATATTCGACTGGATGGATTAAAATGGGCTACCCTGTATATATATATATATATATATATATATATATATATAATTATATATAATTATATTTAAATTTATCTAATTGTATATAATTATCTATAAACTTTTTTTCCCGAGGTACGATAAAGATTTCTAATTTAATGTGCGCCAGATACGGTCTTTTACATATCAATTCGCTAAACGACAAAATACCGCGACATACGTTTGCCTTTTTTGCCGCGGGCCGACTAGCTCACCTAACGATAGAGGGGCATGGTCTATGGAAAAGGTGTTGTAATTAAATTATACGAAGTTTCGCGAAATTTTTAAAGATTCGACAGATATGACAGACCTTAACGTTCACAGAAAGCCGACACTTAAATAATTTATGTGACCGTATTACAGTAGAATATAACAAATTTATTTAAAAAAATAAAAAAATTAACAAAATAATGAAAAATTGAAAATAACAAAATGTAGAATGACTGAAGTAAACGAATTATTAACAAACAAAGGGGAATAATCTCCACGGAATTAACAAATAATAATTCGACAGCGGTGATCATAATCATACAATAATATTGAAATCCGTACAACCTAAGAGTCAGGCGGATTTACGGCATTTTTCCCGCACACTTTTACTCGCTCTAATATTCAATTTTGATACTCAAATCGACAGCAATGGGTTCGAAAAAATGTAATAATCACGCGAGATTCCTTAACAATTTGCGAAGACGAGAAAGCTCGCTTACGACGAGCACGGTCAATGCGATCGATAATCGATACTCGATAGCCGTCGGACGCCGCTTATGCCGCTCTTACTTTACTTTTCAGTATAACGCTCCTAACATGCGCGAATAGTTCGAATTTCGCCAATCTCGTGCTTTGCCGTGATCAGATACGCACCGCGATACACTCACATACACGATAAATACAGCGAAATAACCACGAATCATTCAACGCAATAAGCGTGACAAAGACGGAAAGATACTCTCACTCGCAAGCTCATGAAACGCACAACTCATTCACACACGCTAATTATAACACGAAGATCGCACGAAGATCGATTATGAGGATGTCTTACGCGGCTTCGACAACTCTTTTCGACAACACGGACAGCGAACGCATTCCTCGCGAATTTACCGCGCATGTGGTCAATATACGAGAGCCGGTTACTACGCGTCTCGCGACACCCCGAATCCCAGAGAAACGAACGGTCCCCTATCGATTTATGCCGACGTTACGATCGCCCTCGAAGTCTCGGTCGCTTGTCTCCAGTCGCCCGAAATCCACGAAATCGAAATATTAAGGCAAGGCCCTCACGAAAATGAAACACGAAAATGGCGACGGCGACAGAACGACCGGGTACGGACGAAATCGCGTACGTGGCTCACAATTTAAAGATAAGCAACCTCATCGATATGTTCACTCCTGTGGCCAGGGGATGATCCTCGGCTCTGTCCTCTCTGTTCTTCTGCGAAAGCTGAACGACACGCACGACAAAAATAGCTACTATACACGACAAGCGCCCGCGCCAGAGTGAGTCCCTGGATCTCGCGATTCAGGGTCAATAACAGCGTCAATCCTGTGCGCAGGAGTGCGCGGATGCGCGGCCAATCGCGCCGCTACACGATAGATTTCGCGGCGCCTCGCGACAACGCCGTATCGAAGGTCGTAATGGCCCCGAGAATTTAAATCTTGCCAAATTCTTGGCGATTTTTGCCTATGTTCCCGGAAGGTAGCGTCGACACGGGCCCTGTAATCTCGAACTTAGACAGTCGTTTTAGGGATGCTTTTCTTCCCTTTGCCAGGGCGAACGCCGTCCGTGATCCTGCGCTGTCTTGACTCGGAGATCCACGGGCACTTTTTCCGCATTTGAAACTGTTGCTGGAGTGGAAGCGCCGTTTCGGCTACCGTAAAAGATTCTTCCTCATCCTTTTCTCGATATGCTCCGACGTTGCCTAATGTACAGAATTATAACGCAAGAAAAATAATAATTAGGAACGAGAAATCAATAACACAGCCACACAAAAAAAAAATTTTTTTGGCCCAGGGGTCTGACTATGTTTACTGTATGTTTTCGGGGTCGCTGAATCCGAATCCAAGGTCAGATTTACCCCATCACGTCAGGATTTCGCCATAACCTCAAAAAACCCTATAATCAACGCTGTTAAGCCCTGTAACGTTGTTACTCAAGCTTTAAACTAAAAAACCAATCAGTTAATCCAAATAAACCCATAACCCTATAACCCCATAACCCCATAACCACTAACCCTATAACCCCGTAACCCCATAACCCCGTAACCCCATAACTCCATAACCCTGTAACCAAAAAAATAAATAAATCATCACAGGCAATCTGCATTATGGCAATTTCTCAGGTGTTGAAGATTCCGTAAACCCATTTCATTAAATCAAATAACCCCATAACCCCAATAACTCCATAACAGCTTTTATAGGTTCGCTTTTTTACTCTATTCATCCACTTGTAGTTTTGTATAAGAAACAGGCTATCATTATAGTTTACCCATGAGAGAATCAATCAGCTTCGTCTTTAACTTAAATCATGATATGTAATGGCAAATTTACTATCCGATCCTTGCGAAGTATTTTTCTTCCTTCTTGATCATACAGTTTTCTTGAAAAATTCTGTTTGAAAATACCTCAAGTTTATATAGCTTTTGAAGAAATTCATGGAACTTCTTCATTCCAAATATTCTTCTTGCGTGTGTCTGCATCCAGGGCACCTCCTCGCGGTCACGGCGGGCAACGGAGTGAGCCCGTTAAAAATAGAATTAGAATTAGAATTTATCGGGTTATGAGGTTATAGGGTTTAACAGCTTTAGTTTTGTGGAATCCATGCCACGATAGTTGTTTTGCTATGAGAGATTCAGTATGACGATTTTAGTAACATGGTTATGGGGTTATGGGGTTACGGGGTTATAGGGTTAGTGGTTATGGGGTTATGGGGTTATAGGTTTATGGGTTTATGTGGATTAACAGATTGGTTTTTTAGTTTAAAGCTTGAGTAACAACGTTACAGGGCTTAACAGCGTTGATTATAGGGTTTTTTGAGGTTATGGCGAAATCCTGACGTGATGGGGTAAATCTGACCTTGGATTCGGATTCAGCGACCCCGAAAACATACAATAAACATAGTCAGACCCCTGGGCCAAAAAAATTTTTTTTTTGTGTGGCTGTGTAATTATCGCTCGTCTCTCTGGAGATTTCGATACGGCTCTCGCAATCCTGTCTGGTGCAGCCACTCGGCTCGCGCCCCATTAGAATTTCCGGGGCGGATGGACGCGCGTCGGGACAGCAACGTCACAATATGTGTATATATATATATATATATATATATATATATATATATATGTATATATACAGGGTGAGTTTTAATGGTTGTGTCAATCTTTTTATCATGCGGGAGATTACCGATCGCAATTTTAATAAATTGATCGATACATAGATGTCAGTTAATTGGATCGACCGTATCGAAGGCCGAAATATAATGTCTACAATTAAAGCAAGTGAAAAGTTGAAATTATATAGTATGGATTTATTATTATTGTTAAAGCTACGCACTTATTATTATTATTATTATTATTATTATTATTATTAAATATATATATTATTATATTTATTATTATTATTATTATTATTATTATTATTATTATTAAAGTTACGTATACATATTTAATATATTAAAGCAGTAAGAATACACATTTAAAAATTCAGTTCAAATTTAACACTTTAACGTTTTATGTAAAACTTTATTTCAAATTCCGCATTTATTTTTATGATAAAAATTTTTATTATTGTTAAGTAGTAATACTATGAGATTTCTAACCCAGGGGCTCCGAGGGGGGGTGAGGGGCGAGGGGGAACCGGCGGGGGGGTGACGTCACGCGGGGGGTGACGTCACGGGGGATGACGTCACGCGGGGGGTGACATCATGCGGGGGATGATGACGTCACGTGCGGGGGATGATGACGTCACGCGGGGATGATGACGTCACGCGGGGATGATGACGTCACGTGCGGGGGATGATGACATCACGTGCGGGGGATGAGGACGTCACGCGCGGGTAGGGGGGATCCGCGGCGCGACCGGTGGACGAGGGGGTCCGCGCGGGTAGGGGGGATCGCGGCGCGAGCGATGGACGAGGGGGTCCGCGCGGGTAGGGGGGATCCGCGGCGTGAGCGATGGACGAGGGGGTCCGCGCGGGTAGGGGGGATCCGCGGCGCGACCGATGGACGAGGGGGTCCGCGCGGGAAGGGGGGATCCGCGGCGGGCCCGCGATGTGTCCACGTGTGAGAAGGACGGTGCACTGGTTTGAAAAGGATAGCGTAAAGTGTGTGAAGAGGACAGTGCGACAAGGATGACACGTGACATCATCAACGTGTGACAAGGATGGCGTCAACGTGGGACAAGGACGACGCATTGTAAGATGCTGCATAGGTGGGAGAAGGACGACGCAAAGGTAAGTGAGTGATAGCGATGAGCATATGAATGAGAGAGAACGATAATATCGCGAAGAGAACGCATACGAAAGAGAACTATAATATCGCGAGAACAACGTATGCGAGAGAGAACGATAATAGCTAAGATAACGCGTGCGAGCGAGAACGAAGATATCGCGAGACTTACAACTAACGCGAGACTTATTGTTAGAACGATAGCGCGTACGAAAGAGAGAGAGAGAACGATAAATTCTTACAACTAGCGCAAGAGAGACGCAAAGGATGGGAGCGCAAGGAGAGGCGCGTAAATAAATACATTTTTTTTTTTTTAAATTAAAATATAAAATTTATTTAAATGTGTGCATGTATTATACAATTTTGTGTGTGTGTGTGTGTGTGTGTGTATGTGTGCGCTTAATATATAATAATATATGATATAAAATTAAAAAAATAATAATAATAATATAATAATAAAATAATAAGAATAATATATTTGGGGGGAGTGCGCCGGGCTAAGGAGGAGGCCGCTCCTAGAATGCTAAGGGGTCGATGTGCCGGGCTGAGTGGAGCCGCTCCTGGAACAGAAAAAGACATTTGAATAGTTTTTAATAATTTATTTTAGAACTTTTGATATATTATAAATTGAAAGTTACTTACAAATTATGTTTCTTGAAAGAAGAGTTCGTTACGCGTCGCCGAATTTTCGCTCTGAGTAGGCAGCATGTAATAAGGTTCCAGCAACTCCTCTCGTTGCTCTTCTATACTAGGAGGTTCAGATGGTAAAAAATGTATCTTCCATATTTCCATTCGGTCAGTATTATATACTATGATGGACATATTATCTACATCATATCCTTGTCTCTTGAGGGTACGGAACGTATGACAATATTCCTGGTAACAATCCTTGCAGTCTAGGACAGATCTTATCACCGTTACCTCCGTGCCGCAGTGACAGCACCTAAACGGTGTAAACGGTCCCTCGAAGAACCCGTGGAAATAATTATGTTTTAATGCATAATTTCGATAAAATCCGTACCGACAATCCTTGCAGTAGTGTCGGTTTCGACGTTGGTAGGATTCGGTCCAGAAACATTTTGCAATGTGTATTCTCGGGAGATCAGAGTAAAAGCGAGGATCGGACCTCGGTTTGTATGGTTTAGGAATACACATAATTTTGTTCACTTTTCTTCCTCACACACTCTCCACAACTTTGTGACAAGCACAGAACAACGAAAGAAATAATATTCTAATGTCGCAGGCTCCTCTTCATTATATATCTTTTAATATCTTTTGTCTCATTCCAACTAGAGCATCACGTCTCATCTACCTCAGCATTTCTCTACATCTTTAGCGGAGCGTGTTGAGAAAAGTATAACTATTCTTATTCGTATGGAAGGAAAGAATTAAAATCATAGATGGAATAAAAATAATTATTTATTGCACGCATCGTAAAGAATATCATTTACAGCACATGTTAATAATTCGCAATCGATTATTGATTCGCTGTTAAAGACGTCACTATCACGTATCGTTTTTACAGCATCGCATACAGTAGTAATATTGTTACATCGTAAAACAGTTTCAAATTGTTTAAATTTTTCATTTACGAGATACGTATTCTCACATAACCAATTGTGCAATGATCGATACAATTTTCAAAATTAAATAAATGTAATAATGTCAGTGGTTTCATGTACAAAGAATTGTCACATAATGTGAGTTTTACAATTTTCGATTGATACATTTCAATCGATAAATCTCCAATCCTTAATGGGAGAGCAGTCGATTGTAGAAATTGTTCAATGTCTGCTTGCTTCTGCATCAACAAATTCCATGTTGAAAAAGGCAACACTATTTGATTACCTCGATTATCACCGAGAATCAGTTCCACGTACGACACAGCTCCAACGCTTATTCCAATGTCCAAATACTTGTACGACGTTGGGGTTAGAGCATATCTTCTTCCAAGTATGCGAGTCGCACGACGAGGCTGAATGCTATAAAAATATATAAATTAGATCAATATTTAAAAAATTAAATAATTAAATAATAAATAAAATTTTTAAACGATCGAAACTTACGTGTCACATTTTTGCTTCTTACACGGTGGAGTTTCACCGTTTCGAATCGGAACGTAAAAATTCATATCGATTTCTTCAGCGAACCTTTCACACGCGCAATTGATGCAATACTGATCGTATTAGAATTAATATCAATTCAAATAGTATCGCAAATTGCGATGTAGAGGGGATTATTGCTGACACAACATTTTAATTTCCTCTAAAATTTTGTCGCGCCGATGTACGGCTGCGATGACATCATCATCCCCAGAACAAAGATTTAGCTGAATTCGCTAAAATCGAGCGCCGATGTACGGCTGCTCCTGATGCAATCACGTCAGATTTTTCAAATGTACGTGACAAAACGTGAAATTTTCAAGGTTAAGATGCACATCGGAACAAAGATTAACCGTCAAGGTTAAAACGCACATCACCCCTAGACAAAGATTTAGCTGAATGTGCTAAAATCGAGCGCCGATGTACGGCTGCTCCTGATGCAATCACGTCAGATTTTTCAAATGTACGTGACAAAACGTGAAATTTTCAAGGTTAAGATGCACATCGGAACAAAGATTAACCGTCAAGGTTAAAACGCACATCACCCCTAGACAAAGATTTAGCTGAATGTGCTAAAATCAAGCGCCGATGTACGGCTGCTCCTGATGCAATCACGTCAGATTTTTTCAAATGTACGTGACAAAACGCGAAATTATCAAGGTCAAATTGCAGACGCTACTCCGGGGAATTTTTTAAGATGAAATCATTCTAGAATGTTCGATGTCAGCTGAATGCGCTAAAATGGAGCGCCGATGTACGGCTGCTCCTGATGCAATCACGTCAGATTTTTCAAATGTATGTGACAAAACGTGAAATTTTCAAGGTTAAGATGCGCATCGGAACAAAGATTAACCGTCAAGGTTAAAACGCACATCACCCCTAGACAAAGATTTAGCTGAATGTGCTAAAATCAAGCGCCGATGTACGGCTGCTCCCGATGCAACCACATCAGATTTTTCAAATGTACGTGACAAAACGTGAAATTATCAAGGTTAAATTGCACACGCTATTCCGGGGAATTTTTTAAGATGAAATCATTCTAGAATGTTCGATGATATGCATGAGACAGTATATAAATCATGATCAAGAGGCACACCCCACCAGTATTTTTGCTAAAGTACATCCAGAACTATCATTGGGAAGCGCATTTCGCAAGTTTGATACAATATGGAGGAACAAAATTTGCGAGAGCAATCCACTTTGGTGAATTCATTGGAAGACTACATTGTGTGGGAGCAACGATGTGATACGTATATCGAGTCGTTGGAAGAGCAAAGTCGCATCAAGCGACCGCGATTATCGATCGGATATCGACAATCGCTGATTGCTCGGATCGCGCGCCTCGAAGGGTTGAAAAATTCGGTACGTGGACGTTTCATACACGCGGGTGCCGGATGTAGTGCGCGTCAAAATAGACTTGCGTGGCGCGAGATTGATGCGGCGTTCGAGAGTCGTATATTGACTGGTGCAGTGATAAATTATAATCACATCGAACCGCGCCAATTTCTCGATGATGCCAAAGACATTGTGTTGGAACATGTGCAGGACGTTATGAAAAAACATTATAATGTGAAAGTGAACACAATATTTAACGGTGAATTTGTGGCTGGGGATAAACGCGCCAATAAAAGTATAAACACGAAAAACTATGAACTCTTTCGCACATCCGATTTACGCGAGTGGTACGAACGGCGCGTTATCGAACCCACCCTAGCGTCTCTGGAAGAGTTTCAGGAACGCGACAGCGGGTGGGCTTTGTCGCGAATATTAAATTTAACTGTAAATATAAATAAGTATAATCCTTTGCGTGCGGGATGTCACATCAAATTACTGCGGAACATTATGATGAAAAGAGCGGTGATTAATGTACAATCAAAGGATAATGCATGTTTCGCGTGGGCAGTGGTCGCCGCACTATACCCCGCCGAAAGAAAGGCGGAACGGGAATCATCGTACCCGCATTACACGACAGTGCTGAATCTCCAGAACATTGAGTTTCCAGTGACTGTGAACCAAATAAAAAATTTTGAACTTGCCAATGACATTTCTATAAATGTGTACAGCATCGAAGACAAGAACAGCATTGTCCCGATGCGTCTTACGGAGCAGAAGCGGGATAAGCATATCAACTTGCTGTACATTGAAGACGACAACAGCGTCGGACATTTCACTTGGATTAAGAATTTATCCCGGCTCGTGAGCTCACAATTGAGCAAACACAAGAATCCAAAATATATCTGCGATCGGTAAGTTTAATTTGAATAATTATAAGTTATGTAGCAAATTGTATATAAATCTAAAAAATTTTTCTTTTACAGATGCCTGCATTATTTTAATTCGGACACCAAGTTGCAGTCGCATACGGTCGACTGTGGAAAGATGAATGATTGCGCTGTCCGATTGCCGAGCGATAAGGACAAGTGGTTATCGTTCAACAACTTTAATCGGAAGGAGCGGCTTCCATTTATGGTCTACGCCGACCTGGAATGCGTTCTGGCCAAGACGGAAGAAGAGAAAAACGCATATCAACATCACCAAGTATTTAGTTTAGCTTATTATGTACATTGTTCATACGACGAATCTTTATCGGCATATCATTCGCGTCGTAGCGCCGATTGTATAGCTTGGTTCGCCGAAGACCTCAAAAATTTAGCGTTACGTGTAAAAAATATTTTAAAGACAAATGTCCCCATGGTAAATTTAACACCCGAAGAGTGGGAGAAATTCCATAGCGCCACTCAATGTCATATATGCGAAAAACCGTTCGTGCAAGACGATACACGCGTTCGCGATCATTGCCATCTGACCGGGCGGTACAGAGGTCCAGCACACTCAAATTGCAATTTAAATTATAAAGAATCTTTTTGTATTCCAATAGTTTTTCATAATTTATCAGGTTATGATTCACACTTTATTATCGAGGAAATAGCCACATCGTTCGAAGGGAGAATCGAGTTACTTCCGATAACAAAAGAGAAATATATTTCATTCACAAAAGATGTTTGTATGGATGAAGAATCAAAAAATCATGTAAAATTACGTTTCATCGATTCATACAAATTTCTCGCATCGAGTCTCGACAAATTGGCATCGTTTTTGGATAAAGACAAACTCAAAATTTTAAAATCAGAATATCAAAATTTATCTATCGAACATTTCAATTTGTTAACGCGGAAAGGTGTATTTCCGTATGAATACATCGACTCGGTAGATAGGTTGCAAGATACGTGTTTACCACCGCGTGAATCGTTTTACAGTTCTTTGACCGGTGACACTGTATCCGAGAGCGATTACGCGCACGCCGAGAACATCTGGACGCGATTCTCCATTCGGACGCTAGGCGAATATAGCGACTTGTACCTTAAAATTGATGTCTTGTTATTAGCCGACATTTTCGAAAACTTTCGAGATAAATGTATCGAAAGTTACGGACTCGACCCCGCGTATTACTATACTCTCCCCGGATACACGTGGGACGCCATGTTGAAGCATACGAAAATTACGTTCGAGTTGCTTACTGACATCGACATGGTTATGTTCATCGAACGTGGTATACGCGGCGGTCTGAGTCAATGTTCGGGTAGATATGCTTGCGCTAATAACAAGTACATGGAGTCGTACGATCCATCGAAACCAGCATCGTACTTGATGTACTTTGATGTAAATAATTTGTACGGATGGGCAATGTGTCAACCGTTACCTTACGCCGATTTTCAATGGGTCGACGACGTGACCAATTTTAACGTATCATCCATCACGCTAGATTCGCCTACAGGCTATGTCCTCGAAGTGGACCTCGAGTATCCGCAACATCTTCACGATGCGCACACTGACCTACCGTTTTGCCCGACACGCGACAAACCACCTGGCAAGCGGGAATTCAAACTGCTTGCAACGTTATATGATAAGAAGCGTTACGTGATACACTACCGCAACCTGCAGCAGTGTACGCGTCACGGTCTTCGCGTTACAAAAATACATCGAATTTTACAGTTTTCACAATCTCCCTGGCTTCGAAATTACATAGAATTAAATACACATTTTAGAACATTGGCTAAAAATGATTTCGAAAAAAAATTTATATAAATTAATGAACAATGCGGTGTTTGGTAAAACGATGGAAAATGTACGCAATCGTGTCGATGTTAAATTATTAACAAAGTGGGATGGTCGGTATGGCGCAGAGGCAATGATCGCGAAACCAAATTTCCACAGCAGAAGCGTTTTTTCAGAAAACTTAATCGCTGTGGAATTGCGCAAACTCGAGGTGAAATTCTACAAACCGATTTACGTGGGTATGTGCATACTCGACATATCCAAGACATGTTTGTACGAGTTTCATCACGAGTATATGACGCCAATGTATCGCGACAAATGCCAGGTAATGTACACCGATACGGATAGTCTCATATATCACATTGAGTGCGCGGATGTGTATGAGAATATGAAGCGCGATATCATCAGATTCGACACTAGCGATTATGCGGTGGATAATGCGTACGGTATACCGCTTGTAAATAAAAAGGTACCGGGCCTGATGAAGGATGAAAACAACGGTACCATAATGACCGAATTCGTCGGGCTCAGAGCAAAGATGTACACGTTACGAGTGAATGGAAAAAAGGACACGAAGAAAGTTAAAGGTGTCAAGAGTAACGTTGTTGCGAGAACGATAACGTTTGACGACTACACGCGGTGTTTGAAAGAAGAAATTGAAATGACGCGTCAGCAGTCGTGTATACGATCTAAACTGCACCAAGTATACACGATCTGCGAGACGAAAATTGCTCTGAGTCCGTACGACGATAAGCGGTATATCGTACCCGAAACCACCGATACGTTACCGTGGGGACATTATAGAATACCATTGTAAATAAATGTATATTTTATTTATTATTAATTGTATATTTTGTACATAACCATGTATATATTTTTATATTTAATACATTTTATATATTTTTATATTATTAAATATTTATATATTAAATTATTTATATAGTTTATATGTATATTATTTTAATAAATATTTATAATACACTATTTTTATGTATCCAAGAGTTGTATGATTTATCCATTCCCAACCATTTCACGTATACGTCATCACCCTTTTCCCGCAAAATTTTTTCCACGAGATATACGTCGGGATTAGCGACGCGTTGTAATTCGTATTCGTAGAATCCTCCAGCGACAGGATCTCCACGCGAATCTTGGAGTATGAATGTCGCGGGATTAGTTTTCTGCACCTCGACAATCTTAAAAACTTCGGTCGTCCAATTAGGTGTGAAACCTTTTTCAAAGATGGTCTTGTATTTGCTTACGCGTACCGAATCGCCTACTTTAAATTTTGTCGGAGCCGCAATTTTTACGTTGCTATACACCGTATTTAAAAGTTTTTCGGCGATCGCTGGAGTGACGTCGGCAGGTCTCATACCGATGGTGCGATGTTTTCGCGTATTGTACTCTGCAACGAGTTGAGATAGCTCGTCGATCCATTTGTAATTTCCGTTGAGCGTAAACATTTTCCACATATTGTTTTTCAAAGTACGGTTGAATCGTTCCACGACCGAGGCTTTCATAATGGAATACGTCGAGTAATGATTAATGTTGTGTTTCTTCATGAGTTTCTGCACACTCGCGGTGTAAAATTCTTTTCCTCTGTCGGTTTGAAAATTTTTCGGACACCTTTTATCGTCTCCAATAATCTTTGCGATCGTTTCGGACATTTCGTTTCCGCTCTTACTCTTGAGCGGTACGGCCCACGCATACTTGCTCAACACATCGATAACTGTGAGTATGTATTTATGACCCTTGTTGAGTCGAGAATACGAACGCATGTCGACCACGTCCGCCTGCCACAGATCGTCGTATCCGCGTACAATGACGCGTCTTCGTGGAAAATTTCTTCTCGCCGGAGCATGTAGTTCCTCGACAAATTGTCGCTTTTCGGAGGTGTTTATCTTCTTTCGCACGTTTGATCGAGGCATAATTAATATTGCGATATTAGTATGTCTCGTTTACTGTGTCGAGTCAGATGTTGCATATCTCAGCACATTCTTTATCTCGTCCATCATTATTCGTAGCGCCTGCACGTGTGTTTCAAGCGTGAAAATTTTTTGCTCAATTTCTCCCTGTCGATCTCTCAAAAGTTTATCCACGTATCGTTTGTTGACGGCGTCAGTATCAGTTTCCGGTTGCGCTACACGTTGAATCTTGCGCGACCTTGCGTCAAAGCCGGTAGTAGTCTGGCAGAGAGCGTTATCGCGAACGTAATTTCTCAATAATCCATTCCATTGATAGTACAAATTATTCGACGTTCCGAGCGATAATCCAAATTTATTAATCGACATTTCGGTACCGAGAACTTTGACGGAATGACATGTATCGTTGACATATAGTTTAATTTATAATAATGCCAGCCTCGCGAAGTTCTTCGATAATTGACAAGATTTCATTGTCGTGAGCATTGTTGCCGGCTCGACGCGAGGCGTCCAGCAATCGCAAACGATCTACCAATTCGTTGGGATCGTTCCAATGCACGTAATCGATCATGTTGTCGCTTAGCGTCATGGTGTGCGGCGCGTCTATACCTCTTCCCACCTTTCTATCGGGGAATAATGGTGCAATTATATATTTGTACTTGTATCCTTTGTTACTTTTAATAGGATTATTAACTTTGTTGTCACGTTTATGCGCATTTGTTGCTTTTAATATACTTTGATATTTATACAAATCGTCTTGAGTGTATTTTTTATGATTGGGAAATTTTCTAAAAATCAAATCGTAGATGCCTTCGGATCCCGTATATTTTATTCCATCGATAATTATATTATCTTCCATGTCCACATCGAAACGTTTATCACCGAGCATCATTCCTTCGCTGGTAAATTTAATACCGTAGACGTAATCCATACTCTTATTTTTATCAACACTCATGATAGCTCCTATATATTTTTGCGCTAGTGGACCAAAATGATCTCGGAACGTTTTCTGACCTTCGGACGTTTCTAATTCATGTCGGACCGATGTTACAAACGAATCGGGCGTGGTCTCATAAATTTCTTCGACGGACGGGGATGGTATTGTTTGACGCGGTTGTACTTTTATCGGAGTAGAAACAGTAGCCATATTAGAAAATTGTTTCCTTCGTTTCGATCGATTCGGTGTCGAATATATCGGCGAATCGTTTATCGGCATATTTATCCGTGCTCGCTTTATTCCTTGCTTCGACTCTTTCATTTTTTCCTCGTGCTTCTCTCCAAACGTTAAACTCAATGGTTCAATTTTCGGCGCATCAGATTCCACAGTATTTTCGATAAGCTGTTTTAAAGGTTCGGTAATTGGCTTAAATTGTCTTTCCAATGCAACGTCTTCCTCCATTTTACCAGTTTTCAAAGCGCGATATTTTTTGCGAATTGATTCGCTCATTTTTGCAATCTCTATCGCAATCTTTTCACGATCGCCGTTCATGATGCTTGATCGATGTGTCGATGACGACTGATCGCTTTACGGTATCGCGACATCATTAAATCCTCTTCTATATCGTCCATTGATCAACGTGCTGTCTTTATCAATGACTACGAAGCCATATTTGCGTTGCCAACATTTCTGACACAATGCGCGGAAATCGTCGTAAGACATGTCGGTATTTACATGATCGTTGTATACATGTTTCAAGTTTGTGCCGTCTTGTTTAAATAAAATCAAAAGATTCGCATTGTCGCGTATAAGATGCTTAGGTATCTTGGCATACGTTTGACAAAGATAGAAACAGTCGACGCTCGAGTGTCGACCCATTGCAAAGTATTCTCTTATCGTATCTTGCTTGTCACATGCCACGTCATCAAAGATAAAGATGGAATTCGGAAGCGCCTCGCTCGGCGGAATGACATCACTGTTATTAGAGAATGTGAAATAACCAATTTCGTCTATAGGTGCTAATAAATTTTCCAAGTATCTATATTTCGGTTGTTGAAGCGATTTCGAGTATACGTACGCGTTCTCGAAACGTACACCGTACGGACTTTCTATCAAACTAATCAACACGTTTGTCTTACCGCAGTTTGAAGGGCCGCAAACGATACCGCGTATAGTAGTCGGTAGCATGTTTCCATGCTTGCGTACTTTTTTCTCCGATATTAGTCTATCGTCGAAATTTGATACTTTGATTATCCGCGCTTGTCGCACGAACCGCATGTTTTCTCTTTCGAATCAATTTTGCGAATGATCACGAGGGGGGGGGGAGACCTATTTATAGAGGTGTCTCAACTCGAAACCGTTCAGTATCAAAATGTTTCTCCTTCTGTCGGATGAAAGAGACATTTTCCGGCTTACCGCCGAACAACTGCAGTATATCCCAAAGATTGTTTTACTACAAAATTTTGGTGATTACGTGGAACGATTGTGGGACAAGCTTCCAGAATATATAAAGGCTGATTCGGAGGTTCGACAATATCGTTCGTGCATGCGACATTACAATCAGCCGTGGCAGCGAACGCACATCGACGGTCCGCCACCGTTAATAAAAGATTGCTACGAATGTCAGCGAGAATCGTAAGAGGTAGCGGTCTCTTAAATCGTGCGATAAACGCGCTTCCCATCGAATTACATATTCCCGGTTATCAGTTTTGCGGCCCGGGAACTCGATTAGAGAAACGATTGGCTAGAGGCGATCGAGGCATCAATCCATTGGACGCCGCTTGTCGCGAGCACGACATTGCTTACTCGCGAAGCAACGACCTCGGTCAACGACACGTCGCGGATCGCATACTAGCTGCAAGAGTGCGAGAACGCATTACCGCGAGGGATTCGACTCTTGGTGAAAGAGCAGCCGCTACGACTGTTTGGGCGGCAATGAAGGCAAAGACAAAACTCGGCATGGGGATGAAAAAGCCATCGACGACAAAGAGGAGGAAAAAACGAATACTTCCAGTAGCGAAACGCGGTGGTATTTTATCACTTTTACCGTTGTTGGGAGTTGTCGGTTCTTTGGCCGGCGGTGCGGCGGGAATCGCAAAGGCGGTAAACGATAGCAAGGCGGCGCAACGTCAGCTGGAAGAGTTGCAGCGTCACAATCGCGCTATGGAAGGTCGTGGACTTTATCTCACTCCGTACAAGCGTGGACAGGGATTCTCAACAAAGTCTAAGAGAAAAAAAAAAACGTCGAAAAAACGTTAAAAATGCCTACGGGTGCGACAACTAACGTGCAATTGGAACAATTGGCGAAACGTATGCACATACCGTTCTTTAGAGCTGTTTTCATGCGCAATAATTTACCAATAAGCGGTGTACGACGAAACGAGAGCGGTATCGTCAATTTGGATGACGTTGATGGTCCCGGTACTCATTGGGTAGCGTACGCAAAGAGGGGAGATCGTGTCGTATATTTCGACAGTTTTGGAAACCTTCGACCACCCAAGGAACTTGTGCAATATTTCGGACGAGTGAAAATTGAATACAATTATGCATCTTATCAAAGTTACAATCAGAGCATCTGTGGACAGTTGTGTTTAAAATTTCTTCAAACAGTCGACGATCAATTTAAAGCCTGACAATCCATCGTCACGACTCAGTATTCGTTCGACATGTCACTGACACTTACGTTGACTGGCAGAAGCAGCGTTCTCGCTGTAAGCTATTTTCCCGCTATAGATTTGACTGATGCCGATTACGAGCTTGGATTAACGGATTTTGAAACTTATCATACGATTCCAAACGTAAATTTTTTGAATAATAAATTTTACTTTGGCAACGACGACAAAGAAATTACGATTCCCGATG
The DNA here is from genome assembly GCF_025532165.1 of Camponotus vicinus. Taxonomy (NCBI): domain Eukaryota; kingdom Metazoa; phylum Arthropoda; class Insecta; order Hymenoptera; family Formicidae; genus Camponotus; species Camponotus vicinus. Next base: position 4,495,063 of record NW_028141980.1, on the reverse strand, counting down.
GATCGTACGAATTGCACGCTATAAATGACTATCTCAAACGTGCAATTTTGCAAGATGAACACCTTTCCAGAGATGTTGAAAACGATTATGATGAGGAATATCCAATAGCGCTTCGCGCCAATCATAGCACGCTAAAGAGCGAAATCAAATGTGCCTACAGAATAAACTTTACCAAACCCGACAATGTAGGATCCTTGCTTGGATTCTCATCGAATCGTATATTGCAACCTCGCGAGTGGTACGAATCGGACGAACCAGTTAATATTATAAACGTAAATATTATTCGTATAGAATGTAACGTGACTACTGGTGCGTACAGCAATGGCATGCGCGTACACACAATACATGAATTTTCACCGAGCGTACCACCAGGATATAAGATATCGGAAACGCCGGCACAGATCATTTACCTGCCGATCATCGTACGGAGCATTACGGATTTAACGATACGTATTGTGGATCAAAGAGGTCGATTGCTCGATTTTTGAGGAGAGGAAATTACCGTAAGATTGCATATACGGCGGCGACAAACATAGTATGCTCGTGCTGAACGAAACGGAGCACGCGAGAGACAATACTTTTACGAGGGACAATACTATTGCGGTATCGGGTGACAATAATAAGATAGCCATTAAGAAGAAGCTGAGCGCGTTGAATCGTGAATTTTTAAAATCATTGGGATTCATCGTACGAAAAGAATGATTGATATTTTGAATATCGGAGGTGAGCCAGTCTTTGACGATCGCATCGTCAAGATTGAGACTCATACATACAATCCGTACGCCAATACGACGCTTGGATACAGCGACGAGATACGAATACCTATACAACATCAGGATTTGTACACGTTACCGTGCGAAAGCTTTCTTTACATCGAGGGAAGGTTTAATGTGCGTAAAGCGAATGACGAAATGAAGGTTGTATTGGGAAACAATTGCGTCGCATTCATGTTTGATGAGCTTCGATACGAACTCGACGGAGTAGAGATTGATCGCAACAGAAATGTTGGAATAACTTCGACGCTCAAAAATTATGTCTCTCTAACGCACCAGAAAAGTATAAACTTGAAGAACGCTGCGTGGGATTTGACGTACAATGGTGACAAAAATTATTTCAACTATTGCGTACCGCTCAACATGCTGCTGGGATTTTGCGAAGATTATAAACGCGTTGTGATTAACGCTCGTCACGAATTGATTTTGATACGTTCGCGCAACGATAATAATTGTCTATTCGGACACCCATCGTCGGAAGCAGAGATTGAATTACTCAAGATACAGTGGTGTATGCCTCATGTAATATTGAACGAGATTAATAAATTGTCGATGTTGCGAATGTTGGAAAGCGGACGATACTTGAACATGAGTTTCAGATCTTGGGATCTATACGAATTTCCTCTGCTGCATAGCACGACTAAGCATTCATGGACCGTGAAAGCCGCCTCCCAGCTAGAGAAACCACGGTACGTGATCTTTGCATTGCAAACTGGTAAAAAGAATTCAGTGCCACAAGATGTTACATTGTTCGATGACTGCAAATTGACCAACGTTAAACTCTATTTAAACTCGGAATTTTATCCCTATGATGATTTAAATTTAGATTTTGAAAAAAATAGATTCGCCGTTCTATTCAACATGTACTCTCGTTTTCGCAAATCTTATTACGGATGCGATAACAGCACCACGCTATTAACCATTTCAAAGTTTCTACATTGCGGTCCTCTCGCGGTCATTGATTGCTCGCGACAAAACGAGTCTGTCAAAACTGCTACCGTGGACGTGAGAATAGAGTTTGAATGCAGGGAAAATATACCGGCGAATACTACCGCCTATTGTCTCATCTTGCACGATCGGGTTGTCGAATATAATCCATTGACCAATGTAGTCCGCAAAATTACATAAGTCAGCAAATATCCCCTCCATTGCATATGAAAAAATATAAAAGATTGAGATGTTTGACGATCGACATCAGTCTGCGATCAGATCTTGTCATCATGGCTGTGCCAACGTTTGTGGATCTACAAGGATTTATCGTTGACAAAAATTTTGTCGTGAAGGAAGCTGCTGTTCTGAGAAAGGGATCCATACTTTCTCATTACATTTTTACATGTCCCGAACCATGGCACATGCTCACAAAATCTGAGAGATGTCAGGTTTTATGGCTGATGAAAAATCATCATGGATTATCGTGGAATGATGGACACGTTTCATATTGGAAATCGAAACGTTTAATTATGACGGCGGTGATGGGTGCAACGGGGGAGGATGATGATGCGTCACCTCTCGTGTACGTTAAAGGGCACGAAAAACAACAATGGTTAGCTGATGTACTGGACAATGATGCGAGAAACGATGTGATTATCGAAACTTTGGATGCAGACTATGAGGATGTAGCTTCTTTAAATAAGTTAGATATTAAGAATACTGTACGTTGTGAAAATCATGTAAAAAATTGCGCTTTAGAAAATGTATTTAAGATTTATAATTGGTGGTTGAAACATCATGATAATGATTCGTCGAATCCATATTTATAATAAATTGATGATGCAATATATTTTTATCGTCTTTCTTATTCTCTCCTTTCTTTCCTCATCTCTATCTATGTACGTGTGCAGTATCGTGTTTCCGTACGTGACACAGCTACCGCAGATATTGTATTTCGATACTATATTGTGGTATATGATAAAATATTTAAATATTTGATAATTGAATATAGGTTTGCGTTCGATAGTCGTTGATTTCCTTTCAACAGTTGTTCATTTCCGTTTGATAGTCGTTCATTTCCGTTCGATGGGCGTTCATTTCCGTTCGACGGGCGTTCATTTCCGTTCGATGATCGTTCGTTTCCGTTCGACGGGCGTTCGTTTCCGTTCGACGGGCGTTCATTTCCGTTCGACGATCGTTCGTTTCCGTTCGATTACCGTTCAATTACCGTTCGACGGGCGTTCATTTCCGTTCGATGACCGTTCAATTACCGTTCGACAACCGTTCAACGAGCGTTCGTTTCCGTTCGATGACCGTTCGACGGTCGTTCATTTCCGTTCGACGAGTGTTCGTTTGCGTTCGACAGTCGTTCGTTTCCGTTCGATGACCGTTCGATAGCCATTCAATTGCTGTTCGACGAGCGTTCGTTTGCGTTCGACAGTCGTTCGTTTTCGTTCGATGACCGTTCGATAGCCGTTCAACGGTCGTTCATTTCCGTTCGATGACCGTTCGACGAGCGTTCGTTTGCGTTCGATAGTCGCTCATTTCCGTTCGATGACCGTTCGAACAGGGTTGACACATTATATTATAATGTTATATTATATCATGCATACTTTTGTCTTACGAGGCGTTTTTGGTAAAGCGATAATGATACGTCCTTATTCTAAAGTTTCGTACCGAGACCTCGTTGTCTCCTCACAAAGTTGCGATATGATAATATTAATATTATATTATATACCACGCTGAGTTGCATGGGACCGTACTTTTGTCTTACGACGCGTTTATGATATGGTGATAATGCCACATCTCTTCTATAAAACCTCGTGCCGAGACCTCGTTCTCTCATCAGAAAGTTCTGACCGGTGCACGAGTTAAGAAGAAATATTATATTAAGTAAAGATTTAAATAATGGATCGCGTAAATATATACCCTCTATGGAAAAAGAAATTTTTTGACCTATTATGCATCGTGCTCCTAAAGCTGATGTTCCTATGGAATGTAAGTATTGAATGTATTATGATTATTTTATAAAAATTGTAAAAATGTGTTTATAATAATTTTTTTTTTGTCTTGTAGTTCCAGGATGAAGTCCGGATACCAGGCTTCATAAATATTGAGCACCGTCAGTGGGTGCGGGTGGTGCGCCGGGCAAGGAAAAGCCACTTTTTATATATGTGGGGCGACACCCCGGAGAGTCGCCAGGTCGAAGATATTTTCGACCTGCGGCGGCTCTTCGGGGAAGAGCCTCACAAAGAAATAGAGGAACTATGGGACATAGAAGAAGAGGAGCAGGAGGAGGAAGAGGAAGGAGAAGAGGATGAGGAAGAGGAAAGAGAAGAGGAGGAAGAGGAGAATGGAGAAAGAGAAGAGGAGGAAGAGGAGGATGGGGAAAGAGAAGGGGAGAATGAGGAGCAGGAAGAAGAGGAACAGGAAGAAGAGGAACAGGAGGAGAATGAGGAAAAACACGAGGAATGGATTGACAGATGTAAGTATTTTTTATAAATCTTATCGTAATATATTTCTATTAACGCTGCATCTTTTTTCTGTTCCAGGAGCGGCCTCCCCCTTAGCCCGGCGCATCACCCCCCCCCCATATATATATATATATATTTTTTTTTTATTTTTTATATTTTATATTTTTTTATATTTTTAAATTTTAAATTTTATATTACTATTCTTATTATTATTATTATATTTTTAAATTTTATACCTTTTATATCTTTTATTATTATATTATTATTATTATATTTTTAAATTTTTATTTTATTATTATTACATATTAAGCACATACACACACACACACACACACACACACACAAACACACACACACACAAATTGTATAATACACGCACACAATAAATGTTATATTTAGTATTGAAAAGAAATGTATTTATTTACGCGCCTCTCCTTGCGTTCCCATCCCTTGCGTCTCTCTTGCGCTAGTTGTAAGTATAGCGATATCGTTCTCTCTCTCTTTCGTACGCGCTATCGTTTTAACAATAAGTCTCGCGTTAGTTGTAAGTCTCGCGATATCTTCGTTCTCGCTCGCACGCGTTATCTTAGCTATTATCGTTCTCTCTCGCATACGTTGTTCTCGCGATATTATAGTTCTCTTTCGTATGCGTTCTCTTCGCGATATTATCGTTCTCTCTCATTCATATGCTCATCGCTATCACTCACTTACCTTTGCGTCGTCCTTCTCCCACCTATGCAGCATTTTACAATGCGTCGTCCTTGTCCCACGTTGACGCCATCCTTGTCACACGTTGATGATGTCACGTGTCATCCTTGTCGCACTGTCCTCTTCACACACTTTACGCTATCCTTTTCAAACCAGTGCACCGTCCTTCTCACACGTGGACACATCGCGGGCCCGCCGCGGATCCCCCCTTCCCGCGCGGACCCCCTCGTCCATCGGTCGCGCCGCGGATCCCCCCTACCCGCGCGGACCCCCTCGTCCATCGCTCACGCCGCGGATCCCCCCTACCCGCGCGGACCCCCTCGTCCATCGCTCGCGCCGCGATCCCCCCTACCCGCGCGGACCGCCTCGTCCACCGGTCGCGCCGCGGATCCCCCCTACCCGCGCGTGACGTCACTCCCCGCACGTGACGTCATCATCCCCCGCACGTGATGTCATCATCCCCGCACGTGACGTCATCATCCCCGCGTGATGTCATCATCCCCGCGTGACGTCATCATCCCCCGCATGATGTCACACCCCCCCGCGTGACGTCATCCCCCGTGACGTCACCCCCCCCGCGTGACGTCACCCCCCGAGTGACGTCACCCCCCCGCCGGTTCCCCCACGCCCCTCACCCCCCCTCGGAGCCCCTGGGTTAGAAACCTCATAGTATTACTACTTTGTTATACGCTAAAGGTATGTAGTATTTCTGCCTTCTTGAAATAAAATCACGCAATTGTTTCATAAGAAATACATTCTTATGAAACAATTGCGTAATTTTATTTTAAGAAGGAAGAAAATTTTTTGCTGCATATTTTTAGCATATAAAACAATAAAAATTTATCATAAAAATAAATGCGGAATTTGAAATAAAGTTTTACATAAAGTTTTACGTTAAAATGTTAAATTTGAATAGAATTTTTAAATATGTATTTCTTCCGCTTCAATATATCGAATATATATAATAATAAATCCCTAATTTGATCACAGTAAAATAATAATAATAATAATAATAAATATAATAACATATTTAATAATAATAATAATAATAATAATAAATGTGTAGCTTTAATAATAATAATAAATCCACACTACATAATTTCAGCTTTTAACTTGCTTTAATTGTACACATTATATTTCGGCCTTCGTTACGGTCGATTCAATTAACTGACATCTATGTATTAATCAATTTATTAAAATTGCGATCGGTAATCTCCCGTATGATAAAAAGATTGACACAACCATTAAAACTCACCCTGTATGTATATACAGGATGTCGCAGACCACCCGTATCAGCCGAATATCTCAAAAACTGAGCGCGGCAAACAAAAATATTTCAGACAAAAGTTGTATGGTTTCGAGGGAGACATAAGATGGTGCCATTAGTTTGACCTTGAAGAGTCACCTGAAGATCACGTGAAGGTCACCTCCAACTTTTTAAATGGGACACTCTATATGCTTTTGCATATTCTTGTAGCTTATCTCGAGAGCTTTCCAAAACATTATAATTAAGTTAGTTTTCATTAAGTACTTCTCAAGTTATGATGCTTGAAGTCATTTCTTAATTTTACATAAACCGTAAAATATCTTGTAAAATATTCATTTTTCGATTATCTTACCTTAATACTTTTATGCACAAAATAATGAGAGAAATCAATTGGTGTAAAGAAAACACAGTTGTTTCGAAGAAAAAATATGTAATTTGCAATTAACAATTGCCTATTCTTCTTTTTTCTGTCATTTATTCCCGTATATTCTCTACTCCTTCATTTTGCCTTTAAGGATGCTTTGTATGTACAATCCCAGCAAAAAGTAGCTGAAAATCAATATTGACGAATATATCCACTCTTAGTGTATTTTGAGTACGAGAAATTGCGTGGAATATTACAATTTGATCTTAATTACAGTGCAGAGATGTATTTTTTAATATTTATTGCGTTTTTACTGAAATATTCCAAATTTTGTTAATCGAAATGATTAACTTTTGGCAGAGAATTTCGCCTTGTGTCAGATATATGGCTAATTTCATTGAATTATATTTAATATCTTTTTAACCAGTTAGTACTTGTATAATATTATTTGACCAAATATTTCCTCTGTATCTAAACTACACTTTTGCAAATTTTAAACAAATTCTGAATATTATTTCCATGTGTTTTTGTCATTTGAATCGACGTGGTTATACGTTTCCCATAAGAACACATGTTAATTCGGTGCAAATTAAAATCCTTATAACTTGTGAACGCTTTAGTGAATCGATTTAAAAATTGTACTGAAGATTCTAAGCATATGTAAGGACATTCTGTACAATTTTCATTAAATTCTCAATATTTTGAAAATAGGTACAAAACATCCTTAATCGCCGTGAATCTCTAAAAAGTGATTCGCGATTAAATCCTTTTATTTTCTTTTAATCTCCGAGAATCTCTGCAAAGTGATTCGCCATTAAATCCTTCATTTCCCTTTTAATTGCTGTGAATTTCTAGAGAGAATCGCGATTACTCTTTAATTTTTATTTTCCTTTAATTGCTTCTTCTGATTTATTCAACGAAAATTCGTGGTTTTTTATCTTTATATCTCATTTTGGCCTTTCCTTATTTAATTCTCCATTTCTATCTTTCCTTTTCATTTTCCCTTAATTTCACATCTCCTTTATATTATTTTCCTTTATATTTTCCTTTATGTTATCACTATTTTTTGGAAAAATCGTTGGAATAGATGAATAAGCTTGGGCTTAGCGAATCTCTTATCTTAATTTTATCATTGCATCTTAACTTAAACCTGTGTTTTATCGAATTTTAAAAAATTTTAATTCTAACTATAACACATATGCACGAGAGACGAATTTTTATATTACCGGTAATTATTCGGAAAAGGGGCGACCTCTCTCTCACCAATTTTAATGACCTTGAAATATGTTGTCAAGGTCATCATTCTGAACAACTTTTTCCTATACAGGGTGAGTTTTATTTTCTGTGTCAAACTTTTTATCATACGAGAGATTACCGACTGCAATTATAATAAATTGATCGGTACACAGATGTCAGTTATTTGGATCGACCGTATCAATCCATATACAATATGTACAAGTTAAAAGTTGAATCAAATTATGTAGTATGGATTTATTATTATTATTATTATTATTAAAGCTACGTATTATTATTATTAAATATATATATATATATATATATATATATATTATTATATTTATTATTATTATTATTATTATTATTATTAAAGCTACGTATATATTCGATATATTAAAGCAGTAGAAATACATATTTAAAAATTCAGTTTTCAAATTTAACACTTTAATTTTTTATGTAAAACTATTTCAAAATCCGCATTTATTTTTATGATTCATAAATTCTTATTATTGATTTATACGTTAAAAGTATGCAGCAAAAGATTTTCTTCCTTCTTAAAATAAAATTACGCAATTGTTCCATAAGAAATACATTCTTATGGAATTCTTATGGATAGTGCGTAAGTTCAACGAGAAAATAAGTTTTTCGTTGAAACTTATTTGTGTGCACAGGGCACAAATTTTCTTGGTACGATACCAAGCAAATTTAAATAATTCTCAATTCGAGAATTTATTTAATTATCCCTCTTTCCCCCCTGTAATGTTGTAGGCGAGAAAAATATCGGGCCGAAAGTCGCTGAATCGGGAATCGAACCCGAGTCTTTCGCTTGCCGGGCGACTGCTCTTACCACTGAGCTATTCAGACCCTTCAACTCGATACTTCTCGGTCGCCTACAATTATATTTAATAATAATGATAATAAATCCATACCACATAATTTGATTCACAGCTTTTAACTTGCTAAAATTGTACACATTATATTTGAGCCTTCGATACGGTCGATCCAAATAACTGAAATACATTCTTATGGAATAAGTGCGTATTTTTATTTTAATAAAAAATTATCAAAAATAACTGCGAATGAAATGAAGTTAATAGTGGATTTTTACACCACCCTTGAGGTCCCACTAATGGCGCGTTAGGTTCTTTTAAAGCGGATCTTCGCCTGGAACCATATTATACCACATTTTAGCGATTATAATACATTAGTATTATAATACATTTTTCGGTATATAAGGCTTAAACAGTTATATTATCGTTGTCTGGCAAACTCTTTGATATTACGCGACGACTTGTGTTTTTTTAATTGTGCAATCAGTAATTATTTCCATTATTTGCATGATTTTATGCATGGTACTCGCCTTGTACAAACAAAGCGATAAAAGAAATAATAAAAAGAAGCAATATTTAAAATTATATTATCAAAAAATTTCATAAATAAATATGTAACTGCAGGCTTAATAGGTCTAAACTGTCTATCGCAGTCACTTTTGCAGCTTCGCGCGATCATTGTGTCGTAACCCGACGAAATAATAATTTAATTAAACTAAAAGAAAGAGATTAGGAAATAAGATATTAAGATATTAAGAAATAAAAATAAAACGTGACGAAAAGAAAAGCAAGTCACGGCCAAAGCTGAATAAGCATAACAAAACGGAGCACGAACCGCGCTCCGGCCCAGGGACACCTCATCCTTCCTGTACCCAACGATATATAAACCGATCACCACGACGGGGTGGCAGAAAGAAATCTGAAGTCATCAACAATATAAGCCGCCGCATTGATTAAAGTAGGCTCGCTACGTTTAACCCTAGCGTATAAGACAAACACAAGAGTAGTGTAAGGTCAGTGTAAGAAGAACGACCAAAATATATTCCTTTACTATCAAGTACGGAGTGTCTACATTTGTTGCCTGGGTCCTAATCCTTTGGGCGAATAACCCTGAAGTCCCGTCCCCCACGGCGCGGGCACAACATAAATTGGTGGCAGCGGTGGAATTCGCCTGCATCAAGTGAGACAAAGGAAATAAAAAACGTCGTGACTGCACACACCCGCTACTACAACGAAAAGCAGAGAAGTCAACTAGGAACTTCCCGGACACCCGATTTAACGAGGTAACGACCGGACTGCAACCCAAGGAGGAGACGACCTACCTCAACCGCGGAGGACAACGCGAGAACTGCGACCAAAGGAGAATGCTGCTCATCGCACTAATGTAAGTCGAACGAAGCAATTATTATAACGCGTGAATGTCGGAAGGACAAAACAAACGATCAAACAATAGAACGAACGCATCGTGGCTACATAGCGATTCTGCGGAAAGAGCGATAACACGTAGTCTATTAAGCTCGCAAAGAATAGCAGAGACCGCGCTTCAAGATATCAGTAGTAATGTGCGTAAAAATTTAGAAGCATACTACTCAAGCGACAGCTCGTCCAAAAACGAATACGGAGCGAACGTAATAATTGAACGCGAATATTCATTCGGCGAAATAGATCCGAGTTTAATCGCGAACACCGACGACGCGGAGTCAGCGGTTAGCTCGCCCAGTAGAATAACACATAGGCGCGAATTTTCATTAACATCATACGATTCGAGTATTTTCAACCCCGAAATAATATATCGCGAACGTGGAGACATGACACACGCACCACAGGGTACATCGCGAGACATCACTTCCGTAGAAGTAAATAGAGAAATCAATCGGTTACGAGAAGAATTGGATAACAATACCACGAATGCTCGATCGCAACAAGAAATAAATAATCCACCCGACGAATTCAGAGATATGATGCAAGCAATGATGCAGGAGATTAGAAACCTGCACGTCGAAATAAATGATGTCAGAGAGAGGCAAGGAAGACAGAGTACTGGGCGCCTCACGCCATTAGAAGATAGACGCGAACCAACATACGATCTTTCGTTCGACGATGTACGACATCATCGGGGACGCGGACATCTATCGTTGAAAGAAGCACGCGGTTTAATACCAGAATTCGACGGATCAGCAAACAAACTACAGGAATTCGTGAGTGCAACCACGTACGCGGTTGAAAATATTAACCCGTTAGATGAAGTCACATTATTAGGCGCAGTATTATGCACGAAACTAAAAGGCAGAGCGATGCTAGATTTTCAAACGCGAAAGATTCAAAATTTTGCACAATTGAAACAAGAATTAGAAGCCTGTTACGCCAGTAAAAGGAATACGACACATCTACAAATAGATTTCAATACGTTAAAACAGAAAACCGGCGAAAACGCGAGAACATACGGACTTCGAACAGACAAGTTAGCGATGGAACTATACGAATCAATGCTAGACGGACAACAGTATACGACCGATCAAAAACGCGTAATACTCAATATTATCCAACAACAAGCCTTAGAGAATTTCCAGATCGGATTAAACGATGATATAAAAACAGTAGTGCGATCCCGAGGTTATACGACACTGCAAGAAGCAATATCGGCTGCGAGCGCAGAAGAGAAGGTCAAGGGACCGGCGATAGTCAGCACACGACCAAAGAGCGCTGCGACGCCGACATATTACCGTGACACTAGAAATGTCATACAATGCCAAAAATGCGGAAAATTAGGGCATCATGGGCGAGAATGCCGTACGAGCCGTTACGCTACACGGTTTTCATTACCGAAACCAGAGCGACACTCGCGCGTAAATACCGTTGACAAATACTGCAACCATTGCAAGAAAACTGGTCACAATCGCGAAGAATGTTGGCTGCTACACGGACGACCTAACAGAGATCGACCTAACCGCCAAAAGCCGAATCAAACGGCACGAGACAACAAAAATCGATATAATCACGACAGAAAGAAAAGGAAGACTTACTACGCTCAAGAGAGTGACGAAGAGAACAAGGAAGAGGAAAAACAGAGGCCCGCCAGCGAGTATCACGTATCGAACATAAGACGAACACCTCACACACACACAGGCCTGGATTTAGTTGCATTACCCATGCAGGAGGCAAAAGGAGGAAAAATAAACCTATTATGCGATACAGGAGCGGCCATTTCACTTATTAAAGTAGGAAAGTTAAAAGGAGAGACAATGATAACCGAGGATAAAATAGTCCTCACAGGTGTGACCGGACACAAGATCCACCCAATTGGGCGGATAAACGCCACCATAAACCTACGAGATGGGAAAATAAAACACAGACTGTATGTCGTGAAAGACGATTTCCCTTCGGAATATGAAGGAATATTGGGAATAGACTTCCTTAAAGAACAAAAGGCGATATGTAATTACGCCACAAAACAGCTAAGAATCGGACGGAATATACTAAGACTATATCCTTATCGGAAGATCACGTTACAACCACGGAGCGAGACGATAATGCAAGTAGCAACTACAATCAACATGATGGGGATAACCAGAGCAGAAGAAATAATACCAGGAGTATTTATAGGAAACTGCCTAGTAGAGCCCGAAAATTTTTTATGCCCCGCGAGCGTAATAAACACGAATGAAAACGAGGTCGAAATACTAATGCCTCAAATATCACTAGAGGAAATTAAAACCGAAGAAACAGCAGAAGTAAATAAAACTTGCACAAAAGCGGAGGGGAAAATCCCCCGGCGCACTGAGAAAATATTGCAGGATCTCCGCATTGGACATCTAAACAAAGAAGAGGAAAGGTCAGTAAAGGAAATCTGCGGAGAATATAGCGACGTATTCCACACAGAGGGAGAGCCGCTCACATGTACAAACACAGTGACACATCGAATTGCAACGCAAGCGGATAGCGCAGCGGTCAACATACGACCGTACCGGCTACCAGAGAAACAAAAAACCGAAGTGAATAAACAAGTGCAAGAGATGCTAAGAAATGGAATAATTCGAAAAAGCGTAAGCCAATGGAACGCACCCTTATTGGTTGTCCCGAAAAAACCAGATGCGTCTGGAAAACAAAAATTGAGAGTGGTAGTAGACTTTCGAAAATTGAACGACCTAACGGTAGGCGATTCATTCCCTCTACCGAATATCACCGACATACTAGACCAACTAGGAAATGCAAAATACTTCACAACCCTCGATTTGGCATCAGGGTACCATCAAATTGAAATGGAAGAGAGCGACAAATGCAAGACAGCGTTTTCCACGCCATACGGGCATTACGAATTTAATAGAATGCCGTTTGGATTAAAAAACGCGCCCGCCACATTCCAACGTTTAATGAACGCGGTGCTAAGCGAACTACAAGGAATAAAATGTCTAGTATATTTAGATGATATCGTAATTTTTGGAGTCAGCCTAGCGGAACATAACAAAAGATTGAGAGAAGTATTGAGAAGATTGCGGGAAAATCGACTAAAATTGCAACCTGACAAATGCGAATTTCTGAGGAAAGAAGTTACGTACCTTGGACATAAAATAACGGAAAACGGAATATCACCGGATCCAGCTAAATTAGAAGCTGTAAAACATTTTCCTATACCAAAGAAGGTTAAGGACATACAAGCATTTATAGGACTAGCCGGATATTATCGAAAATTTATCGAAGGATTTTCCAAGATAGCGAAACCGCTCACGAAACTAACGAAGAAAGGAAAAAATTTCGAGTGGACGCAAGAACAACAAAACGCTTTCGAGACATTAAAAGAAAAGCTGACGACAGCGCCGGTATTAAAGTATCCAGAGTTTACGGAAGAATTTATAGTAACAACGGATGCCTCCGACTATGCAATCGGAGCCATATTATCACAAGGCCAGATAGGGCAAGACCGGCCAATAGCATATGCAAGCCGTGTACTGTCAAAGGCCGAATTAAACTATAACACAACCGAGAAAGAATTACTCGCTATAGTATGGGCCGTTAAGCATTTCCGACCGTATTTATATGGAACAAAGTTCACCATTGTCACGGATCACAAATCGCTTGTATGGCTATTCAATGTCACCGACCCCGGATCCCGATTAATCAGATGGAGGCTTAAACTAGAAGAATACGATTATGTAATAATACACAAGCCCGGGACAGCAAACAGAAATGCTGACGCGTTAAGTCGGCATGTGGCGGACATCAACGCGGTCGAAGAGACAGACGACGTTACGACAAAGAAAGAATATACAGAGGACAAAAAGTGGAATAATAAACATAAGATTAATACCGATCGAAACAATTATTGATAACCTTAAGGAAATCGCGACACAAGTACCACAAGGAACGCACTTCCCCTTTCAAATAACACAGGAAAATTGGGGAACAATCGAAAAATTTATAGCGATTAGCGCATACTACGATAACGAAGGCATAATTACGGTAATAAAACTCCCACTAATTATGTACCCCACATATGATATAATAAAGGCAACACCCCTACCCACCCACAAACAAAACAACACCTTTATATGTATAGAGGTAAACCAACCCATAATAGCGGTAGACATGGACAGCCGAACATATTTTACAACCACGGAAAACGAAAAATGTATGCGAAATAACAACGAATATGTATGCGAACAAAACTATCCGATACATCATGTAGATGACCAAGCGTTGTGTGAAATACAGACATATGTACAACTAGAAAAACACACAGACAACTGTAACATAAAATACGTACACACGAACACAACGATATGGACAACGTTAAGTAACGCGAACACATGGATATATTCCACGCGAGCGAAACAGCTGGTAGAGATAACGTGCGAGAACGAGACGACACGGAAAGTCGAGATTGATAGAACGGGACAGTTAACGATTAGAGGGAAATGTAAAATCGTAACACCCGACGTAATAATAAGAACGAAAAAATCTACACTAGTAACGTACATCAAAACACACATACCAGATTATAATTTAACACTAACGCCCAAAAAACAAACAGACAGACTACTAAATAGAATCGAGACAATTAAGTTACGAAAAATAATAAAAAACCCATCAGAATTAATGGAACTCAGCAAAACATTGACCGACATAGACGAACAAATAAACGAAGACAACATACAGATTCGAGAACATATACTATACCCGGCGATCTCAAGTATCACAGGGACGGTAATAATAGTCAGCCTTTTAGCGATAACTTATGCGATAAAAAAGAACCAAGCGAAAAAGAAAGCACCAGTCAACGCAATATTAAACCCAATAAGCATACCGCGAATATCAAGAGAACATATCTACGACAGACCCTACCAACCAGACTCACCGACAAACAACACAGCAATATTATACTAAACAAAATAGACATAATTGAAAACAGGTAAAGAAAATTTACCGCCAGTAAATTTTCTTTCCCCAAGGAGGGAAGGATGTCGTAACCCGACGAAATAATAATTTAATTAAACTAAAAGAAAGAGATTAGGAAATAAGATATTAAGATATTAAGAAATAAAAATAAAACGTGACGAAAAGAAAAGCAAGTCACGGCCAAAGCTGAATAAGCATAACAAAACGGAGCACGAACCGCGCTCCGGCCCAGGGACACCTCATCCTTCCTGTACCCAACGATATATAAACCGATCACCACGACGGGGTGGCAGAAAGAAATCTGAAGTCATCAACAATATAAGCCGCCGCATTGATTAAAGTAGGCTCGCTACGTTTAACCCTAGCGTATAAGACAAACACAAGAGTAGTGTAAGGTCAGTGTAAGAAGAACGACCGAAATATATTCCTTTACTATCAAGTACGGAGTGTCTACATTTGTTGCCTGGGTCCTAATCCTTTGGGCGAATAACGGAGACTGCGAAGACATGGGCAATTTAGATTTGTTAAGCGTCCAGGTACATATTTATTTATAAAATTTTAAGATAATACTATTTTAAATATTGTATCTTTTTATCATTACTTCCATTGCTTTTCTTTGTACAGGACGAACATCGCGCATAAACAATGCACAAATAATAGAATTTTTTAATAACGATCTAAATACAAGTACGCGGGTCGTCGCGCGAGATCAAGAAGTTAGCCAGACAACGGTATGTAAGGCTTTAAAATCGGCTCACTTTCATCCCTACAAAGTTACCTTGACTCAAGAGCTGCATATTAATGATGAAGCTCGCAGATTGAGATATTGTCAGTGGCTCCTTAATGTAAGTGAAGAAAATTTTTATTTTATTAAATACATTCTATTCTCAGACGAATGTATTTTTCACAATAATGGCAATGTCAACCGCCATAACTTGCATTATTGGGCCACTGAGAATCCTCACTGGATGCAGCAAGCGCATAGTCAAGTCAGGTGGTCGGTGAACGTTTGGGCTGGTATTCTTGAAGACCACATCATTGGGCCACATTTTATTGATGGCAAGATTAATGGCAAAGGGTACCGAAAATTTCTTCGAAATGAGCTTGTCAATTTGTTGGATGAAGTGCCACTGGAATTACGTGTCAACATGTGGTTCCAGCAGGACGGCCATCCTGCACACACCGCCAAATTGACAAGAACATTGTTAAATAAGAAATTCGGTAGCCATTGGATTCGTCTTGGCGGTCCCCACGAATGGCCGCCGCGTTCACCAGACCTTACACCTTTAGACTTTTTTCTGTGGAGTCATCTTAAACAGCAAGTATACGCAACGCGACCTGCTAGCGTTGAAGATTTGAAGGATAGAATTGTATGAGCTTGCCGTATAATAAGTCCACAAATCTTACACCGGGTACGTAGCGCAATCTTGAAGAGAGCTGTAATTTGTGAGAGGATGAAAGGGGGCCACTTCGAGCACATGCTGAAGTAAAAATAAGTTAAATTATTGACATATTACGCACGATCACACGTTGATGTAATTCTTTCATCGACGTGTGCTTTTACGCAATATAACTTTAATATAACTGTTTGAGTCTTACATACCAAAAAATGTATTATAATACAGATGTATTATAATCGCAAAAATGTGGTATAATATGGCTTCAGGCGAAGGTCCACTTTAAAAAAACCTAACGCGCCATTAGTGGAACCTCAAAGGTGGTGTGGAAATCCACTATTAACTTTATTTCATTCGCAGTTATTTTTGATAATTTTTTATTAAAATAAAAATACGCAATTATTCTATAAGAATGTATTTCAGTTATTTAGATCGACCGTATTGAAGGTTCAAATATAATGTATACAATTTTAACAAGTTAAAAGCTGTGAATCAAATTATGTGGTATGAAAATATTATTACTATTATTATTAAAAAGTTACGTATTTATTATAATTATTATTAAATATATATATTATATTTATTATTATTATTATTAAAGCTACGTATACATATTAGATATATTAAAGCAATAGAAATACATATTTAAAAATTCAGTTTTCAAATTTAACACTTTAACTTTTTACGTAAAACTTTATTTCAAAATCCGCATTTATTTTTATGATAAATTTTTATTATTAATTTATACAGTAATTATTTAGCTTAGGGGAGCAACCTCGGATAACCTTGATCTTGACATATGTTGTCAAGGTCACTGTCCTGAGTAACATTCAAAAGGTTTTAGCCGGCGCTCATTGTTTATTTAAAAGTTATTAACAAAAGAATTTCACAATTTTAATGCTTTTTATCTCCGAACATATTGATTTGAGAAAAAAATTTTAAGCAAAAAATAAAGCCGCTGAAAAACTACAAAAAAGGTTATATGCATTTTTTCCATAAACCTACTATTT
This sequence comes from Camponotus vicinus, assembly GCF_025532165.1. Taxonomy (NCBI): domain Eukaryota; kingdom Metazoa; phylum Arthropoda; class Insecta; order Hymenoptera; family Formicidae; genus Camponotus; species Camponotus vicinus. The sequence goes on along the minus strand of NW_028141980.1, from coordinate 4,477,681 downwards.
TAGCTGTTATATAAAAAAATAATAATTTTAAATACATTTAATACAATTTAAATTTATATAGAATTTAATACAATTAAAAATTATCACAAATGTATGTGTACACACACACACATGCGCGCGCGGGGGGGGGGTGCAAGGGGGGCCTTTGGCCCCCCTCCCGCAACCACCCCGCCGGTAGGCAAGGTGGACCCCGCTTTACAACTTACAGCATATATCCATTGTGATTCAACTCTTCGCAATGCGTCCCCTACCGGCGGGGCGGTTGCGGGAGGGGGGGGGCCGAAGACTCCCCTTGCACCCCCCGTGCGCGCGCGCGCGCGTGTGTGTGTGTGTACACATACATTTGTGATATTTTTTAATTGTATTAAATGTATTATGTATTTAAAATAAAGAATAATAATTTTAGGAAGTAGCATAAATGTTTATTTATTGTAATTTATAATTCATTTATATTTTCATTGATAGGATACATAGCAGCCATTATTCGAAAGAAAGCATCTAATCGGTTTTCATCATCGAATGTCTTTTTGAAAATAAATTCCGCTAAATAATGATTAAAGTGATCCTCCAAGTGATGATTTAAAATAATTATTTTTTTATATAACAGCTAAAATAATAGGTTTATGAAAAAAAAGGTGTTGTGCCAGGAGCGGCACGGGATGTGGGGTAGCCGGGAGATTCCAAAGAATGCCTCGGACCGTCAATTAATTTTACACTTTTTATTAAATTCTTATTATGATTTTTACAAATATAGTCACTTATTGTAATTTGCTCGACTTCAATTAAGTCTTCTCCCTTACTATCGCCTACTCCCTTAAGTTGCCTCGTTAGCAATTCAATTAGATTTCGTAAATTAGCGGTTAGCTCCGGGTTCGCACTCTTCTTTTATTAATTTTCTATTAACGACTGTCCGCCGCGGATCCGCGATGGACGGTTTTTAACACCTCATTTTTAGGGGTATTTTGGAGGGGATCGCCTAGCGACATGACCATATATGGTCATGGAAGATTTTCGTGGCGGTCAAGTTCAAGTGCAAACGAAGAAGGTTCAAAGTCGAATCCCTTCGTTGGCATTTTCACGTTTCCGGCGAACTCGCGCGTGGTTCGCTGAAGTAGCGGTTTTACGCGGTTCGCGAACATTCTATCGCATTTTAATTTATTCACGTGCGTATGCGTATCGCTTTTCTTCCTCTTTTTATTGTATAATTAACATCGGAGTTTTTCTCTAGAATTGTATATGGTCCTGTCCATAGTGATTCTAGTTTCTTTGATCTTCCACGTCGTAGTGTTTCGTCATATACTAATACTTTGTCTCCTACTTTGAATTGTGTTTCCTTTGTGCTTTTGTCGTATTGTTTTTTAGCCTTAAATTTTTCTTCCTTTAAGTGTTCTTTCGCGAGTTTATTTGTCGCTCTTAATCTTTCTTTTAATTCTTGCGCGTAATCGTCATAATTGTACGTCAGTTTAGGCGGTTTTGTCAGCGCTGTCGGAATTTCGGCTTGATGTCCGTATATCAATTCGAAGGGTGTATATCCTGTAGCGGTATGCGGCGTTGTATTATAGGTAAACATCGTGAACGGTATCCACTCGTCCCAGTCGGTTTGATCTTCGTTTATGTAGTGTCGTAGATACTCGGCTAATGTGCGATGCGATCGTTCTAACGCGCCGTTGCTTTCCGGATGATACGCGGTTGTTTGAATTTTGTTTATTTTTAATAGTTTACAAGTATTTTTAAATATTTCGCTCATAAAATTAGTTCCTTGATCCGTTAGAATTTTTTCCGGTATTCCGTGCTCAAGTATTATTTTTATAACAAATTCTTTACTGATTGTATTCGCTTCTTGATTCGGAATCGGTATTGCCTTGCTAAATTTAGTTAGGTTATCTTGGAACGTTAGTAAATATTTATTTCCATTATTAGTAATCGTTAACGGTCCGACAATGTCTAACGCACATTTTTCAAATGGTTTATTAGGCGTATCTGTAATAATTAACGGTACTTTATTTTTTCGCGATAATTTATTTTTTTGGCAAGATTCGCATCTTGCAATATATCGTTCGACGTCTTTTCTCAAGCCTTTCCAATTGTGCTGAAGTCGGATTCTTCTTATTGTCCGTTCTTCCTTGATGCCCTCCTATAGGTGCATCATGATATTCGGAGAGTATTTGCTTTTTCTCTTCTTCTGTATATGTTTTTGTTTGTTCGTTGCTTGCTTCGTCTTCTTGTTCTTCTTCTTCGTCTTCTTCTTCTTCTTCTACTATTAGGACTTCATGGTTATTATTTTAATTTGAGGGTCCCGGTATCGCATTGCGATTTAATGCGTCGGCGTTCGCGTTTGCTCGTCCGGCCTTATGCATAATCTCATAGTCGTATTCTTCTAATTTTAATCTCCATTGGATTAGTCTTGATCCGGGGTCGTTTACGTTAAACAACCATATTAGCGGTTTGTGATCGGTCACAATTTTAAATTTTGTTCCATATACGTATGGTCTATAATGTTTTACGGCCCATACTATTGCTAGTAATTCTTTTTCAGTGGTATTATAATTTTGCTCCGCCTTTGTTAATATTCTGCTGGCGTAAGCAATCGGTCGGTCGTTGCCTACCTTTCCTTGTGATAACACTGCTCCGATCGCATAGTCGGAGGCATCGGTGGTCACTATGAATTCTTGTGTGAAGTCATCAAGTACTTCAACACTGGTGCAGTCATTTTTCCTTAAGTAGTTCAAATGCTGCTTGCTGTTCCGTTGTCCATTCGAACTTCTCCGATTTTTTTGTTAATTTTGTTAACGGTTTAGCTATTCTTGAAAAGTTTTCAATAAATTTCCTGTAATATCCTGCAAGTCCTATGAAGGATTGGATATCCTTTACCTTTTTCGGCGTTGGAAATTCTTTTATTGCAGTTAACTTCGATGGGTCTGGCGATATTCCGTTTTCTGAAATAATATGTCCTAAATAAATTAGTAGTTCAAATGCTGCTTGCTGTTCCGTTGTCCATTCGAACTTCTCCGATTTTTTTGTTAATTTTGTTAACGGTTTAGCTATTCTTGAAAAGTTTTCAATAAATTTCCTGTAATATCCTGCAAGTCCTATGAAGGATTGGATATCCTTTACCTTTTTCGGCGTTGGAAATTCTTTTATTGCAGTTAACTTCGATGGGTCTGGCGATTCCGTTTTTTGAAATAATATGTCCTAAATAAATTACTTCTTTGCGTAGGAATTCGCATTTATCCGGCTGCAATTTTAAATTAGTTTTCGCAGTCTTTGAAGTACTTCCTTTAGATGTTTATTATGATCTTCTAAGCTCGATCCGTATATCACGATGTCGTCGAGATAGACCAGGCATCTAAGTCCTTGTATTCCTGTTAAGACCGAATTCATCAGTCGTTGAAATGTTCCTGGCGCATTTTTTAATCCGAACGGCATTCGATTGAATTCGTAATGTCCGTAGGGAGTTGAAAAAGCTGTTTTATTTTTATCCCTCTCAGCCATTGGGATTTGGTGATATCCTGATGCTAAATCTAACGTGGTGAAATATTTCGCATTTCCCAGCTGATCTAGGATATCGGTTATATTAGGCAATGGAAATGAATCGCCTATCGTTAATTCATTTAGCTTCCGAAAATCTATTACTACTCGGAGCTTCGGTTTTCCAGATGCGTCTGCTTTTTTCGGCACTACTAATAACGGTGCGTTCCATTGACTCGTGCTAGTTCGAATAATTTTGTCCTTTAGCATTTCTTGAATTTATTTATTTACCTCTGTCTTATGTTTCTCGGGTAAACGATACGGCTTTACGTTCACCGGCGCGGTGTCGGCACGCGTGTTTATCTCATGCTCTACCGTCGCGGTGCAAGTCAGTGGTTCTCCTTCCAAGTGGAATGTATCGCTGAATTCTTCGCAGATTTTTAAGAGTGTCTGCCCCTTTTCCTTATTTAAGTGTTGAGTTCGCAATAATTGTCAAATGCGCTGGACTCGCGGAGTGTTGATTTTATTCTTCGTTATTGATTTTACTGTATTTATTTCGGCAGTGCTAATTTTGTCTTCCATGTCCTCTATTGTGACGATGGGAGTCGCTAACTCGATGGTTTCATCGGTCGTATTTATTATGCTCACAGGACATTAAAAATTTTTTGGCTTTACTAGACAGCTTCCAATATATACTCCCGGTGTGGTTTCCTCTGTTCGGACTATCCCTATCCGATTTTGATTAGTCGCAGCTTTTATTATTGTTTCGCTACGCTGATTTAAAATTATTTTGTTGCAAGGATGGAGTTTTAATGTACTGTCTTTTATTTTTATTTCGTTAGTTTCATAATCGCATTTAGCTGTTTGTTTTTTAAGGAAGTCTAATCCTAGAACTCCCTCGTGTTCTATGGCGGTATCGTCTTTTATTACATAAAATGTATGTTTAATTTTATGTTTGTTGATTTTTATCGTAGCGTACATCTTGCCTAATGTATATATTTTATGTCCGCTTATTCCTATCAGTGCTATCTTCTTCTCGTATATTAATGTTTCGTCCTTTAAATGTTTTAATTTTATTAAGTAAATTGTTGACTCGGAATCGTACAACATGTTTATTTTTTCTCCTTTTACTTCGCGAATGGGTAGTGTAACTTGTAATAATTCGTCCTCCGATCAAAGCTGCCAGATCTCCGCCGCAAGCAACATGCAACACGGCGTGGAGGGGGTAATGAGGATGTGAGCGTAAGCGTACGTGTGAGCTCGGCGCTTCGGCTAGCTTCGGATAGTAGAAGAGGACAGAATACAATCTTCTGTCTCCTTCCTACCAAGTTGGCAACGAAAGACGGGCGACGCGCGACGCTGCTCGCTTCTCGATATCTCAATGCGTGCGACAGCGTTAAATGTTTTTCCCTTACAGCTTTTTATATTACACACATATTTTTTAACTGATAAATATTAATCTATTTAATATATTTTTTAACTAATAAATATATTATACATTTATCAGTTGTAAGAAACTATCGATATATTTTTTCATGTGAAAAATTAAATGACATAATTCTTATAAACAAATGTATATATATATATATATATATATATATATATATATATATATATATATATATGTATGTATGTATATATATTCATTTTTAAGAATTATACGATTTGATTTTTTAATATGAAAATATATATCATAATATTTTCTTACGGTTAGCAAATATATATAATATATTTACCAGTTATAAAAATATCTAATATAACAAGCTAAAAGAGAAAAACGTTTAACGCTGTCATACGTATCGAGATATCGAGACGCAAGCAGCGTCGAAAATTTATATGCTCGTTATACAGGGTGGGCCATTTTAATCTATGCACCCAAATTTCTTTGTACCTAAGACAGATACGGAAAAATGATTCAGACAAAAGTTTTATGGTTTCGAGGGGGCCATAAGATGGTATCATTGGTTTGACCTTGAAGAGTTATTTGAAGGTCACATGAAGGTCACCTTTAATTTCTTAAATAGAACCTACTATTTGTCATTGCACATTCTTGTAGCTTATCTCGAGAGCTTTCCAAAACACTATAATTAAGTACTTTTTTGTTAAGTACTTTTTGAGTTATGAGGCTTGAAATAATTTCTTAATTTTACATAAACCGTAAAATATCTTGTAAAATATTCATTTTTCGATTATCTTACCTTAATACTTTTATGTACAAAATAATGAGAGGAATCAATTGGTGTAAAGAAAACACATAGTTGTTTTTAAGAAAAAATATGTAATTTGCAATTAACAATTCCATATTTTTTCTTAAAAACAACTATGTGTTTTCTTTACACCAATTGATTCCTCTCATTATTTTGTACATAAAAGTATTAAGGTAAGATAATCGAAAAATGAATATTTTACAAGATATTTTACGGTTTATGTAAAATTAAGAAATTATTTCAAGCCTCATAACTCAAAAAGTACTTAACAAAAAAGTACTTAATTATAGTGTTTTGGAAAGCTCTCGAGATAAGCTACAAGAATATGCAATGACAAATAGTAGGTTCCATTTAAGAAATTAAAGGTGACCTTCATGTGACCTTCAAATAACTCTTCAAGGTCAAACCAATGATACCATCTTATGGCCCCCTCGAAACCATAAAACTTTTGTCTGAATCATTTTTCCGTATCTGTCTTAGGTACAAAGAAATTTGGGTGCATAGATTAAAATGGCCCACCCTGTATATATATATATATGCACCTTTGTTTATAAGAATGTCATTTAATTTTTCACATGAAAAAATATATCGATATTTTCTTACAACTGATAAATGTATAATATATTTATCAGTTAAAAAATATATTAAATAGATTAAGGCCCTACGCACAATAGGAAAAATATTAAATATTAAATATTAAATATTAAATTTATAGAACGAGAGAAAGAGAAAGGAACTCTTCTCTTCTCTTTTTCTCTTTCTATAAATTTAATATTTAATATTTAATATTTAATATTTTTCCTATTGTGCGCAGGGCCTAATATTTATCAGTTAAAAAATATGTGTATAATATAAAAAGCTATAAGGGAAAAACATTTAACGCTGTCGCACGCATTGAGATATCGAGAAGCGAGCAGTGTTGCGCGTCGCCCGTCTTTCGTTACCAGCTTGGTAGGAAAAAGACAGAAGACTGTATTCTGTCCTCTTCTACTATCCGAAGCTAGCCGAAGCGCCGAGCTCACACGTACGCTTACGCTACATCCTCATTACCCCCTCCACGCCGTGTTGCATGTTGCTTGCGGCGGAGATCTAGCAGCTTTGCCTCCGATGGTGCATGCATATTTTTAACATGCGTTATGCGATACTCTAGGGCAGGTCGCGGTTGCTTCTTCGTTTCTTCCTGCTCCTCTTCGCTATTGCTTGCAGAGTCGGCGCTCTTTTTCCGCTGTCGATGCGAAGTCTTTAGTTCACGCGTATTATCTTTATAATTATTTTTATTAGTTTGTTTATTATTTTTAATATTATTTTTTGGTCGTCCATTTAAATTCCAGCACTCGTCGCTGCTGTGTCCGGATTTTTTGCAATTTATTTATAGTATTTATTCGCGTAGATTTTTCCGGTTTTGGTAATGCATATTTATTACTGCTACGGCAATCGCGTCCGTAGTGTCCAGATTTTCCGCATTTATAACATTGTATGTTTGTATCTCGAGTTGGTCGCGTGTGTTTAGCGTCGAATTTATTTTTATTAGAGAAGCCGGGTGCTCGTGTGACAGACGGTCCGATAAGCTTCTCTTCCGCGCTCGCGCCGTTTATCGCTTCTTGGAACGAAGTATATCGTTGTGATCGCGCGAGAATTTTTAATTCGTCGCGTAATCCGATTTGAAAATTTATTAGAGCTTGTTTTTTAATGGTTTCTTGTATAGCTTGTTTGAATGAAGGAGGTCGTTCTTCTCCTTCCACCATAGACTCATATAACTTCATGGCGAGTATATCGACACGTTGCCCGAATGCATGTGCGGTTTCGCTTGATTTTTGTTTTAGCGAATTGAACTCTATTTGTAAATGTGTCGTGCTTTGTTTCGCTTGATAGCACGTTTCAAGTTGTTGTTTTAAATCTTCGAACATTTGTATATTTCGCGTCTCGAAGTCTTGCATGGCTTTTCCTTTTAATTTAGTATATAGAATTGCTTGCATCAGCGATTCTTCGTCCGCGGGATTAATATTTTGTACCGCGTATGTACATGCGTTTAAAAATTCTTGTAGTTTTTGTCGCGATGATCCGTCAAATTCGGGAATCATTGATCGCGCTTCTTTTAATGGTAGATAGTGCGGGGCTGCACTACGTCTGTTTCTAATATCGCGTTCGGTACGTCCGTACGTCACGTCGTGTGGGACATCGTTTATATTTGCTCGTGGCTCGTTAAAGTTTCCTTGGTTAATATGTACGTTTCGCACTTATTCGCGTAAATCTCGCATTTCCTCTTGCATTTCGCGAAAACTATGTACGAGTTCGGCTAATAATGTTACTAGTGCTTTCGACCGGGCGACCGGCGTCTTCATAATTCGCGGCTGCATTTTGTCCGGCCTGTTGCGCTCGCAAGCGTTCGATTTCTCTATCGACGGCTTCGTTATCCATATTTCTCGCGGGATTTTGCTCAAAGAGACTAATATCGACGGATATTGGTGAATAATTTCTCCTGACAGTAACTCGACTAACGCTTTGTCGGTCCTGTTCTAAATTATCGTTAGTAGATATGGGCCACTATGGTGCATCAAAACAAACCCCCACCACTCGGCCCCTGGCGCCGTGGGCGTGACCGGGTGAAGTGGAGGGAGGCGTTTTGATTGATGGAAACAATACCCCACCTCCCGAAGTCTCGATTTTGATTGGCTTGCACCATAGTGGCCTAGAGCTTGATTGGCTTGCACCATAGTGGCCCAGAGCTGCGATTGGTCGACGCTATCTATGTCGCCGATTTATCAAATTTTTATTTCCCTACCTCCACGGTACTAGACTCGAAGAAGCAATCCTCCTCCCACTCCAGCTCTGACCCACCTGTATAGGGATCCAAGTCAAATTCCCGTTACCTAGCCCTTAGTCGCTCTCGCTCAGTGTTGCCAGAGGTGGTACGATTGTACCAGATTTGATACTTTTTTCATTAAAGAGTACGTTGGTACTACTTTGAAAAAAAGAGCGCAAATCTGGTACTATTTCGAATTCAATAATTTTTTTAAAACAAGCCAATGCATCTGCAGATTGTGCATTAAAAGTTGAGAACTGAAATTTGACCAATTAAAACAAAAAAATTTTAACTCCTTTATTCTGATTGGTCAAATTTTAATCTCGAATCAGTTAACAGTATTACCCATGAATTTCGGAACACACTCAGCAGCTATATTCGAATAATTTTACATCTTATCATGTGTTCTATGTTTCTATTATACATATGTACATTTTTATCACGCAGTTGCTGTGTTGCATGGTTACATTGTCTGAAAAATTTTTATTATCATATGTATATTTTATATATATTTAATTCCATTATATATAATTTATGTAGATTTCTTATATTTTGTTCGTTCTTTTAAACTAATATATTATTTTGTTCATTCTTTTAATGATTATTATTATTATATTGTGATATATCTGTTCTTGAAAAACTTTATTATATAGTAAAAATGAAAAGGTAATTTTTAAAAAATATTTTTATTAATTCTTTATTACAATTCTCATTAATTAATATTAAAAACGTACGTATTTGTATTTTAGGTTAGAAAAATGTGGTTTTAGTTTATTTCTCTATTTTATGACATATGTTTATGATGTATATTTATTTATATTATAGATGCAACAGTTCATCATTTGATGATGATATATCTAATAAAGAAAATAATTGCGACAATGTCAAAAAAAGAAAACTTTATCCACATAAGTTCAATACTGATTGGACAGAACAATTTTCTTGGTTAAAAAAATATAAAGAAAATGCTTTTTGTAATGTATGTGATTTAAAACTTATAGGTAGCATAACTCATATAAAACGACATGAACAAACTAATAAACATAAAACTAATTATCAAATATACAAACAACATCACAAGATGGAAGACTTTGTTAAGGATGACAAAACAATTTTAAACGATAGAAAAGTTTACAGTGCAGAATTAAAATTAATTATGTTCTTACATGAACATAATCTGCCATTTCTATTAATGGATCACTTACCAAAACTAATTTCGTCAATATGTCCAGATTCAGATATTGCCAAAAGTATCAATTGTGGCAGAACGAAAGCAACAATTATAACAAACGAATGCTTAGCTGTAGAACAGTTAAAGCTCTTACAGAAACTTCTTTCAGATGAAAAATGTTATTATTCCATAATTATAGATGAAACTACAGATGTTTCAATAAAAAAATGCTTAGCAGTAGTTATACGTTTCGTTCATAAAAATAAAGTAAGAGATAAATTTTTAGGTCTTATAGAAGTTGAATCTGCTTCTGCTGAGGCGTTATTTAATACAGTAATTGAATTACTTACTAAAAATGAAATACTACTTCAGAAAATTATTGGCTATGCTGATAATGCAGCTGTTATGATGGGACAAAAATCAAGTGTTCGTACAAGATTTCAGGAATTAAATCCAGATATAATTACACTAGGCTGCATATGTCACTCATTGCATTTGTGTTCTTCAAAAGCAACAATTAAACTGCCAAAATCTGTGGAAGAATTTGTAAGAAATTTATATAATCATTTTGCTAACAGTCCAAAGAGAACGAATAATCTAGAAGAATATCAAAAGTTTTTAGATTTGAAACCTTATAAAATGCTACGACCATTTCAAACTAGATGGCTATCATTACAAGTAAGTTTCTAATAAGCATAAACATTTCTGAATGCATTATGTCCAGATATTTATTTGATAACATAGAATTATGTCTAGCAATTTTATAATTTTATAAATTTATTCCGTTTATAAAAAATTAAAACAAAACAATAAAAATTAAATAAGTTACATACTACAATATTAATTTTGGTAATAGGCTGTTGTCGACAGAGTACTTCTATTGTGGGATTCTTTCACATTATATTTTACGAATGCTATATTCGAAGAGGATAAGCTACATACAGCAGATGCAATACTTAATAACTTAAATAATCCCGTTTTTAAAATATATCTTTTATTTTTATCTTACATATTAGATATTATAAATAAGATGAATCTTATATTTCAAGGTGAAGGTACTCAAATTCATATATTGCATACCCAATTCATTACTTTATATAAAAATGTGTTAAGAAATTTTATTCAAAAAACGATTATTGATAAAATTGATTTATCAAAAATTAATTTAACTAATCCTGATAATTATTTAAAGTTAGAAGATATTTATATGGGTGCAAATGTACAACTTTTTTTAAATAATCATTTAATATCTCCAGAAGAATTAAATAAAATTAGAATTAATATCTTAAATTTTTACATAGAGTTATGTGAGCAAATAAGAAAACGATTTGATTTTAATGATAAAATTTTAATATTTCTTACCAATTTTCATCCAAAACGAGCACTAAGTGGAGATATTACTACGATAGCACAAGCAGCAAACTTATTTAAAAATTTAGTTACCAGTGTGGAAAATTTAAATAGTGAGTGGAGACAATTACAGGATGTGCAATATCTTAAACAATTTGAGAATGCTTCATTTGATCAATTTTGGATGGAAGTATTTCAAATGAAAAATGAATTAAATGAAAGTATGTTTCCTAATTTAACTCAATTAATTAAGGGCATAATGTGTTTGCCACACTCTTCTGCATCTGTAGAGAGAATTTTTTCTCAATTAAATTTGATAAAAACTGATTTACGAAATAGATTAAACATAAAAACATGTAACTCTATTATACTGGCAAAACAACTTATAGAGAATGAAAATTGTTATACATGGGAACCTTCTGAGACATTAATGAAAAATAAAGCAAAATATTGAGTGCATATTTAGACTTATTGTTAGTGTTTTATTTATATGGTGTATGTATTTATAGATGTATTTATAGATGTATATATATATATATATATATATATATATATATGTGTATATATATATATATATATACATACATACATATATCTGGTACAAATTTGGTACTTTTTACTATAATATCTGGTACAATCTGATACTTTTTCATCATTAAGTTGGTACAAAATATTTTTGTACGCTGGCAACACTGCTCTCGCTACGTCTTGGCAGAACGAACCCCCCACCTATCGACTTTCGGGGGGTAGCCGGTATATGTCTCGAGGAAACAATCCTTACCTCCCCACTCCGTCTCGGGGGACCCCCCCACTATGGAATATCGAAACAAGCCCCTCCGCTCGAACGGTTCATGACGCGCTTTATCGGAAAAGACAAAGTCTCAGCACAAGACAATAATTATAATTAGACTACATTGCACTACAGAGGTAAAAAGATGATGAACATGCGGATGATTGAACGCGAGGTGGGGCGTTATAAAGGAAGAAGGGAAAAGCTAAAAGTATTAAACACGAATTAAGATAAATAAATTTCACATTTATTAATATTGTTCAAAACCAGGCATTTTTTAATAAAATTTTTGCTTATTATTAATATACAGAAATATATACAAAGAAGAATTATATTTATATTGTTATAAATTTTACATTTTTTCTTATGCTACTTACAATATTTATAATTCTATTTTTTAAAATAAAATCGGAAAATGCGCGACTTTTATTTAAAAAAGAAAAAGACACCCAAGAAATAAGAATATTGTTATACCGCCGCATATCCGTATGGTAGCGAATATCTGCTATCGATAAATCTACGCTTTACTAATACCGACGCACATATTTTTGTTTCACTTCGCGTAATAATTTCATGAAACGCCGTACGTCGAATCGCATTAAAGCGTAGATTTATCGAAGTTTCACTATTTTCTTCTTCGTTTTCTTGCGCGTCTTTTTCTCTCGCTAATAGTAGATTTTTTATAGTATTAAAATTAATTCGCCGCGAGTTCTCGTAATTGAGAGTAATACCCTTAACTTTACAAGTTTCGTGAGTATTACCCTCCGGTGTTCGCACGATGTAGGCGTAAAATTTCGGGCCCCCGGACACGAACGCCTCGATATAGCTACTACGGCCGTAGCTTTCGAGTTCGTCCGTCATGTCGCCTAGAAAATTTCCCGTAGGCGGCACATATTCGTTCGAATCACCGGTGCTTATAAAAATACACGAATCTGTATCATAATATAATACACGACGATCTAAACGTTCTAGGTACTCGTACAATTTTAAACGCGTTAGTGCAGTCGTATACGCAGCTATCAGCTATATAACAACGTTTGTTATCGGCGAGGGAACGAGAGCCTTTTGTCGCAGTCGCCACGAAACATACATCACCTCGTCATTCACGGGTAATATATCGGTTATCTCGTATTCGACGCTCGTTAATAATGTCGCGAAACGTTTTGTTGTGTTTTTACGATTTCGGTAGTCGGCAAATTGGATCGTTGGCCGAATTTTCCCCAGAATGAATTTAAGCACAGTTTCGCAACCGAGCGTAAACCGGGATTCCGCGTGATGTTTCGCAGTAGTTAGCACTAGGAGAATTCTAACGCAGGGATCTCAGGGGGGTGAGGGGCGAGGGGATCTCAGCGGCGCGGGGGAATGACGTCACGCAGGATGGAGGGGGGATGACGTCACGCGGGACGGAGGGAATTTCGATGGCGCGGGGGCTGCGGGGCGGGGGACGCACGTATAAACAAAAATGGCGGTATTCCTATGAAGAAGATTTTGGGTCTCTCTCTATTCCTCCCTCTCTCTCGCTCTCTCTCTTTATCCCTTTATATTTCTATCCCTCTCTCTCTCTCCCTCTCCATCCCTCTATCCCTCTATCTATCTCTTTATCCCTTTTATCTCTCTTTCTCTCTGTATTATCGCAAGTATACAATATTAGTCATAAACTTATATTTTGAGATATTTCGGGGTCCGACGTTTTCGAGCAATCTGTGAATCATAGCGAGATAACAACACATTTTTGAGATATTATACAATATTACCAGTTAACAAACAATATAAATAGAAGTATTCTTTGAAGGATTGGGTGGATGGAAATGCGTGCGAAGAAATTACGTCATGATTTTGTTACAATTAAAAATATATATATAATTTATTTAAATGTGTGTGTTTAATAAAAAGTATACAATATAAAAAAATAATAATAATAATATATAAAATAGACCGTCGGGCTATGTTGGGGAAGCCGTTTCTGAAAACAGAAGAAAACATACGCATTTCATTAGTTTAAATTATTTTAATAATTTATTTTAAAATACTTTTGATATATAATAAATTAAGATACTTACAATGTTATCCATAATCTATTTTAATTTGTGCAAATAGGGCACATGTTGCAGGCCAATATTTGATTCAAAGATCTTCTGCACTCTTTGCATGACATATTTTCCAAATGAACATAAGCTATGGTTCTATGTTCTCGAACAGCACTAGTTTCTTCATACTGATCCGGTGCTTCTAGAAAGCATTCGATACAAAATTTTAATCCATTTTCCATGTAGTAATATGAAATGCAACATATCTTTGTTGCTTGATTGTATGTCATTATTTCAGATATGCTTAAATCTCGCTGTTTCTTTTGTAACCGTTCATCAAGAATATCGACACTATTGTCACTATCATAATCACTGTCCTTCGCCAAGGGTTCTATATCAGATCCATCATCTTCCATCTCTTTCCTCTCTCTCTCCTCTCTCTCTATCTCCATCCGCTCCGCCACAACTGGATCCATCCAATAATCGTAATCATCATCCGTATCGTCGTCGATGATAATTACGTTTTCTTCAGCCATTGCACAAGACTAACGAAACACAGAAGAGCAACGAAAGAAATGATACTCTAGTGCAGCAGACCACCGAAACACAGAAGAGCAACGAAAGAAATGATACTCTAGTGCAGCAGAGTCCTCTTCATTATATTTTTTTAACATACACAATATAAATAGAAGTATTCTTTGAAGGATTGGGCGGATGGAAATACGTAGATAACAACACATTTTTGAGATATTTCGGGGTCCGACGTTTTCGAGCAATCTGTGAATCATAGCGAGATAACAACACATTTTCAACCCTAGGTTCAGCTACAAAAATTTTTTTCTTTTGTGCCTTCAACAATCTCTGAAAGTTTGTTGGTTGAATATAAGAAGGATCGAAGCGCATCAGATCATAGTACGTGATTTGAAAGCGCATCGACACGACGGTATAGCAAAAGTATAGTCAAAAATTATAGTGTTCTGTCAGAAAGTAATGTTCTGTCAGTGTTGTGTGATAATATAAAAATGGAAGACGAAGATCACGCGTTGTCATCTGACAGTGATTGCATTAGTGACTGCAGTGAGAACTCCACGGAATTCAGAGAGAAAATAGTGTCTGTTGCGGAAATTAATGCTTTAAACGCACGTAGTACAAAATTTTGTATCATATACTTTTATTATTCCACGGGTGGTGCTTTAGCTGTATGTCCTTCGTGTATGATTGCATTGCAAGGCGTGGATAGCCAAATGATGTATGCTGTTCGAAAGCATAAAATTGAGACACTTGATGCGATGGATGGCCGATTCTGTTCAAGTTGTAGGGAGCCGTTGTATATAAGATTTCCGTGCAATATGTGCCCAATTTGTGAAAAAACATTGAATAAGACTGTGTAAAGTGTGCGCGAGACGGAAAATTAATTTTAATATGGATAATTTTAATTATAATGTGGTCGATGATGAATATTTTGATGATGAATATTTTGATTATTGTAAAGATGATATCATCGATACTCTGGAGGGTAAAAAAATTTTTTTGAATAACAAATTTGATGTGCAACGAATATCACCGGTGCATTTTCTACGCGATCGCGAACTCGGTTTACGCGTATCACGAACAAGTAACCACGTTGTCGGACAAAGGGTCTGTATCCAACGTGAACCTGCTTATCACTGGCCTTACTCCGTGAGAGAAAAAATATACAGACGAATGCTTGACGAGTGCAAGAAAGAAGAAGAAGAAGAATTTAGCTATGAAAAGAACTATTACGGCTATACGACGAGCATTATACGGAAGATTCTGTGTTTCGGCAAAGCTCTGTGCATTAGTATTTGTATAGATATTGGAAAGCGCGTAGAATTGGTGATAATGAACAATTTGCGTCCTTCGCAGTATAGGCGTTGGAAATATCCTAGACATGAAATAATGTTCCGAAAAAATTGTGACAATGACGATGATGATGATGATATGAAAGTTTTGCATTGTGTTCATGGAGATGTCGTAGACCGATGCTTTCAACGTTATAAACGTATGAATATGCTCTCTAACGTTCAAGATAGCGAACGGTATTGCTTATCGTGTGCAAAAGTCACGTGCAAGTGCTCCGTAGAAAACTGTGTTGTAGTGTTTTAAAAGTGTGAAAAAGACAGGAAAAATGGAAAACATCGAGCAGACTGAACGCGACCTGGTGGAGCAGTCCCGCCAAATTGCCACCTTGGGCGAGTATTTTGCATAGCTGCAGCGTTGCGAGGAATTTATCAAACAGCTCGAAGAACGCAGCCGTGTCAAGCGTCCGCGATTCTCGATCGGAAGTAGACAGTCTCTGGTGGCTAAAATCGCGCGACTCGAAGGTGCAAAGACTCGATTGCAGAGACGGTTTATACCCAGCGGTGGTGATTACAGCGGCGACAATAACGTGGAAAGACTCGTTTGGCGAGAGATCGATACCGCGTTCGATAGCCGTATTCTGACCGGTGCTGTGATTAACGCAAACTATATCGAACCTCGTCAATTTCTCGAGGATGCCAAAGACATCGTGCTCGAGCAAGTGCAAGACGTTATAAAAACACTCAACAGTGTAAAAGTGAACACTATATTCAACGGTGAATTTGTGTCGGGTGATAAGCGTGCGAATAAAAGTATCAATACGAGAAACTGTGAACTCTTTCGCACGTCCGATTTACACGAGTGGTACGAGCGTCGCGTTATCGAGCCCACCCTAGCATCGTTGGAAGAATTTCAGGAACGCGATAGTGGTTGGGCATTGTCGCGAATACAAAATTTGACTGTTAATGTAAATAAATATAATTCTATGCGCGCGGGATGTTATATTAAATTACCGCGAGAAATTACGGCGAAGAAAGCGGTGGTTAACGTGCAATCCAGAGACAATGCGTGTTTCGCGTAGGCAGTGATGGCCACTCTATACCCCGCTGAAAGAGACACGAATCGTGAATCTTCATATTCCCACTATACGACGGTGTTAAATGTAGAAAATATTGAGTTTCCAGTGACTGTGAACCAACTAAAAAAATTTGAACTTGCAAACAATATCTTGATCAACGTGTACAGCATTGAGAAAGAGAACAGCATTGTTCCGATACGTCTTTCGAAGCAGAAACGAGATAAGCACGTCAACTTGTTGTATGTGGAAGACGGTAACAGCGTCGGACATTTCGCATGGATCAAAAATCTATCGCGACTTGTCAGTTCACAGTTGAGTAAAAAGGATCACAAGAAATATATCTGTGATCGGTACGTATAATTTAAATAGTTTATGTAATTATAAAATATAATGCATTGCATAAATCTTTAATTTAAATATTTTTTTACAGATGTTTACATTACTTTAGTTCGAACGACAAGCTGCAGTCACATATGGTCGACTGCGGGGAGATGAACGACTGCGCTATCCGATTGTCGAGCGACAATGACAAGTGGCTCGAGTTCAACAACTACACGAGGAAAGAGCGGCTTCCATTTGTGATCTATGCCGATTTGGAATGCGTTTTGACCAAGATGGAGGAAGAACAACAAAATTTGAACCAACACCATCGGGTATTTAGTATAGCGTATTATATGCATTGTTCGTACGACGACTCGTTATCCGTTTATAATTCTCACCGTAGCGCCGATTGCGTTTCGTGGTTCGTCGAAGAACTTAAAAATTTAGCAATTCGCGTTAAGACTATTTTAACAACAAATGTCCCCATGATAGATTTAACATCCGAAGAGTGGGAAAAATTTCACAGCGCAACGCATTGTCATATATGTGAAAAATTGTTTACGCAAGAAGACGATACACGTGTACGCGATCATTGTCATTTGACCGGGCGATATAGGGGTCCCGCGCACTCAAATTGCAATCTAAATTACAAAGAATCTTTTTGCATTCCCATTAGCATCTTCCACAATTTAACCGACGCGGTTACGACGCGCATTTCATCATCAAGGATATAGCCACAGCGTTCGAAGGGAAAGTCGATTTACTTCCGATAACCAAGGAAAAATATATTTCGTTTACGAAAAATGTTGACCTTAAGGAAGACAAAAAAAATCATGGAAAAATCATGTAAAATTTGTCTAGATAAGATGCCAATTTGTCGAGACTTGCCGTAAGAAATTTGTACGCTTCATCGATTCGTACAAATTTCTTACGGCAAGTCTCGACAAATTGGCATCATATCGAGACAGAGACAAACTCAAAATTTTAAAATCGAAATTTCAAAATTAACTGCAGAAAATTTCAGTCTATTAACACGGAAAGGCGTCTTTCCGTACGAATACATTGATTGCGTCGACAGGTTGCAAGATACGTATTTACCACCGCGCGAATCGTTTTACAGTTCTTTGACCGGTGAAACTATAGCGAGAGCGATTACGCGCACGCCGAGAATATCTGAACGCGATTCTCCATTCGAACGCTAGGCGAATATAGCGATTTGTATCTCAAAATCGATGTCTTGTTATTAGCCGATATTTTCGAAAACTTTCGCGATAGTTGCATCAAAAGTTACGGACTCGACCCCGCGTATTACTATACTTTCCCCGGATACACGTGGGATGCCATGTTGAAGCATAAAAAAGATTACGTTCGAATTGCTTACCGACATCGACATGGTCATGTTTATCGAACGCGGTATACGCGGTGGTCTGAGCCAATGTTCCAACAGATACGCTCGCGCTAATAACAAGTACATGGAGTCGTACGATCCATCGAAATCATCGTCGTACTTGATGTATTTCGATGTAAATAATTTATACGGATGGGCAATGTGTCAACCGTTGCCCTATGCCGATTTTCGATGGGTCGACGACGTGTCGAATTTTAACGTAGCATTGATCGCATTAGATTCGCCTACGGGTTATATCCTCGAAATCGATCTCGAGTACCCGCAACATCTTCACGATACGCACACTGACCTACCGTTTTGCCCGACAAGCCGCCCGGCAAGCGGCAAGACAAGCTCATCGCAACGCTATACGATAAGAAGCGTTACGTGATACACTATCGTAATCTACAGCAATGTACGCGACACGGCCTTCGCGTTACAAAAATACATCGCGTATTACAATTTACACAATCTCCGTGGCTTCGCAATTATATCGAATTAAATACACAGTTTAGAACATTCACGAAAAATGATTTTGAAAAAAATTTATATAAATTAATGAATAATGCGGTATTTGGCAAAACGATGGAAAATGTGCGTAATCGCGTCGATGTAAAATTATTAACAAAGTGGGACGGACGATACGGCGCAGAAGCGATGATCGCCAAACCAAATTTCCATAGTCGAAGCGTTTTTTCGGAAAATTTAATCGCCGTAGAATTGCGCAAATTGGGAGTAAAATTTTATAAATCAATTTACGTCGGTATGTGCATACTCGACATATCGAAAGTGTGTCTGTACGAATTTCACCACCAGTACATGTCTCCTCTGTATCGCGACAAATGTAAGATCATGTATACCGACACAGATAGTCTAATATATCACGTCGAGTGCGTCGATGTGTACGAGAACATGAAGCGCGATATCGCTAGATTCAATACGAGCGATTATGCCGCGGACAATGCGTACGGTATACCGCTCGTGAATAAAAAAGTGCCGTGCTTGATGAAGGATGAAAATAACGATGCGATAATGGCCGAATTCGTCGGGCTAAAATGAGCAAAAATGTACGCGTTACGAGTCGATGGTAAGAAAGACACAAAAAAGGCAAAAGATGTCAAGAGCAACGTTGTCGCGAGAACAATAACAATAATTTGACGATTACACGCGGTGTTTGCACGATGAGATTGAAATGACGCGACAACAGTCCTGTATAAGATCTAAATTGCACGAAGTATACACAATTCGCGAGACGAAAATTGCTCGTACGATGACAAGCGGTATATCGTACCCGAAACCACCGATACGCTACCGTGGGGACATTATAGGATAACTTTATAAAATTATTTAACCGTGTACATTTTTGTATCATAGCGCGTGCGAGAGAGAGATTACTATACTTATTCTATCTAAGCGCGAGAGAGAAAGAGATAGCGCGAAAGAACAATGACACATGCTGAAGATATCGCGAGACTTATGATTAACGCGCGAGAGAGAGAGCGCAACGAAGATATCGCGAGACTTACAACTAGCGCGCGCGAGAGAGAGAGATGCCAAAGGATGGGAGCGCAAGGAAAGGTGTATAAATAAATATTTCTTTCTACAATTAAAAATATAAATTTATTAAAAATGTATTAATAAATACATTTGTGTGTGTGTGAGTGTGATACTATTAAAAGAAATATTAATAAAGATTTAAAATAATATAATATAATAATATAGTATAATAATATAATAATTATAATACCTGCTATGTACAGGCTGCTAATAACTACAATTACATGTACGGTTCTAGTATGTTATCTCGATCTTCATCAGGGTTTTCAGTAGAGGGAGGTGATAGAAAATGCAGTCTGATCAAATTAAGCGCATGCATATCGAAATGTAGTACCTCGAGTTCGTTCATGTTATGAGTTCTGCTCAGTATGTTGTACACACGTATGTACGTTGGAAAACATTCTCCACAATCATGGATGGGCTGCACCGTTGTTATCACCTTCTTGCATCTTCGGCAGTGCTGCATAGTGAAGGATCCTTCGCAAAACTCATGTTGACTAAAAGATTTTACGTGATGCCGGTGAAAAATTGCCGGAAAGCAATTTATGCAAAATTTCATTTCTGGAAACAGTGGTGGAACCTTTAAAACGCGACCATAGACCTTCACACACTTTACTGTACGCAATCCGCGGAGCAGCGGGTTGAGCCGGGCGGGTCTATATAGTACTGAGATGCACATGCTAATGTGAAAAAGATAAATAATCTCATTATTCGTTATATTATTTTTTATTCCTTATTTTCTTTTTCTTTATTTCTTACATTCCTTCTTTTTCTTTTTTATAATCTATTTAACGTTATATATCTCTTCCTTCTGTTCGCTCCTCTTTGCAACCGTTCGCTCGACACTCTTTTCAACGCTATCTAATTCGATACTGACAGTTGCTCTGTTTCTTAAACGCTCACTACCTATCTCAATCATAGACCCTTTCCACTGTTTTCATTCCAATGTGATACTTGAAACGCGCTTACTCTCATATGTTTATTCTAATTATCATCCGTCGCTCTCGCTATTCATCTCTTTCTCTCTTACAATATTTTACGATTGTGTGTGTGTGTGTGTGTGTGTGTTATACTATTAAAATAAATATTAATAAAGATTTTTGTATTTTTTCATATATATAAATATATTTCACATATATTTTTATGTAATGCATATCTTACACATTTATATTGTATTAAGAGAGAGAATAACTACATACATAATACTATTGTAAGAAATATTAATAAAGATTTTGTGTATATTTTCATTTTTCAAATATTATGTTGTACACATATATTTTTTTCTTGAAAATAAAAAATAAATACTGTATGATTAATTAAATCACATTGTCCTTATGTATCCAAGAGTTGTGCGAATTGTCAAATCCCAGCCATTTCACGTAAACCTCGTCACCCCTCCTGCGCAGTACTTTCTCCACGAGATACACATCCGGATAATTCGCGCGATGCAACTCGTGCTCGTAGAACGCTTCGGCGATAGATTTTTTGCGATAATCCTCAAGTAGATAGCTTACGGGATTAGTATGCTGCACTTTTACAATTTTAAACATCTCGGTTGTCCAATTTGGCGTGTAACTTTTCTCGAAAATTGTCTTGTACTTGCTAACGCGTACCGAGTCACCTACTTTGAATTTCGCCGGACCCGCGATATTTACACGGTTGTACACCGTAGTCAAGAGTCTTTCAGCGATCGCGGGGGTAACGTCGACGGGTCGCATACCGATCGTTCGATACTTGCGCGCGTTGTAATCCGATACGAGTCGCGGCAACGCGTTGATCCACTTGTAAGATCCGCCCAGCGTAAACATCTTCCACATGTCGTTTTTCAGCGTGCGATTGAATCGCTCAACGATCGATGCCTTCAATACCGAATACGTAGAATAGTGATTGATGTTATGTTTTCGCATAACCCGTTGGACGTCGGCATTATAAAATTCCTTCCCTTTATCGGTCTGTATGTTTTTCGGACACCTCTTGCTATCTCGAATTATCTCGGCGATAGCGTCAGCTGTCTCGCTTCCGCCTTTACTCTTGAGTGGTACGGCCCACGCGTGCTTGCTCAACGCATCGATGACTGTGAGTATGTAGTGGTAACCTCTGTTGAAACGAGAGTACGAACGCATCTCGACGATGTCAGCTTGGCACAGGTCATCGTATCCCAGCACTATGACGTGTCTTCGGGGAAAATTTTTTCTCGCCGGTGCGTACAGTTCGTTCACCAACTGCCGTTTCTCTAAACTATGTTGTTTCTTCGCTTCCTCGGTTATTCCCGATCGCCGATCCATCGTTGACGTTCGATAGTTGTTCGATAGACGTTCCTGGCCCGTTCGTTGGCGTTCGTTGGCGTTCGATAGACGTTCCTGGCCCGTTCGTTGGCGTTCGATAGACGTTTCTTACACGTTTGATAGTCGTTCACTGCCGTTCTTGACCCGTTTGTCGCCGTCCATGACCCTGTTGGTAGTCGCTTCTAAGTAGTCCGTAGCCTCGTTCACAGTCGTTTCTGACCCGTTCGTAACCTCGTTGACAATCGTTTCTGACCCGTTCGTAGCCGTTCCTGAGTTGTATGCCGCCTCGTATGTAGCCGTTCCTGACGTGTTCATAGCCTTGTTCGCAGCCGTTCCTGAGGTGTTCGTAGCTTCGTTCGCAGCTGTTCTTGAATTGTTCGTAGCCTCGTTCGCAGCCGTTTCCTCTTCGATCACTGCCACTCATTGTAGTTTGATAGCCGTTCGATAACCGTTTATAGTCGTTCGATAACCCTTCGTAGATGTTCGATAAGCCTTTGTAGATGCTCAATAATTGTACAATAGCCGCTCCTAAGCCGTTCACTACAGCATTACAGGTTGATAGCCGTTTCTGAATTAGTGTTAATCGCACGCCGAAGCTCGCAGTCTGTAAAGCTCGCATATCATTCTCGAACGCAGTCAGTTTCTCGTCTGATTCTTTCTGTTGATTCTTCAACGTTTTAACGCATTGTTCCACGTACAGTTTGTTGACTGCATCGGTATCAGCCTCAGGTTGCGCTACACGGCGAATCTTGCGCGACCTCGCGTCATAGTCCGTAGCGACGCGACACAGAGCGTTTTGACGCAAGTAACTCGTCACCAATTTATCCCAATGATCGCTTGTGTCGATCGCATCATTTCTCCGTTCGAATAATCCAAATTTATTGATAGGCATATTTTTTTTCGATGCGAGTGACATCGATCGACTGATAAGTTTTGTCGAGACACCGTTTAATTTATAATAAGGCCGGCTTCGCGAAGTTCCTCTAGGATCGACAGGATCTCGTTGTCGTGAGCGTTGTGGCCAGCTCGGTGCGAAGCGTCGAGCAATCGTAGCCGATCCACTAGCTCGTTGGGGTTGTCTCAGTGCACGTAATCGATCTTATTGTCGGTTAGCGTCATCGCGCGAGGCATGAATACTCCTGTTCCGGATTTATTCTTTTTCGATTCGATCAACATCAACGGTGCGATTATTTGTTTATACTTGTATCCCTTGTTGCTATTTAATCGATCTTATGCATCATATTTGCGTTTATGCGCACTCGTCGCCATTAATATGCTCTTATATTTTTGCATATCGTCCTCAGTGTATATATGACGTCATCGGAAATTCTCTTGAAGATCAACTCGTATAATCCAGGTGTACCGATATACCTCACTTTGTCAATGATTATAGAGTCATCTCTATCAATGTCGAATCGTTTGTTACCGAGACGCATTTCATTCTCGTCGAAATAGACACCGTACACGTGATCGATCTCGTTTTTTCTTTCGTCGCCACTAAGGAGAGCGCTCATGTACTTTTGTCCCAGTGGTCCCAAGTGCTCTCGTAACACTTCTTGACCTTCCGACGTTTGTAACCTGTTTCGAACGGATGTTTCGAGCGGGTTGCCCGTGGTTTCGAAAACATTTTCGATTGCGAGTGATTCAGGATTGATCGTGAGTTGTACGATTCTCGTTGTCGCTGACGGTGTAGAGGTTATCGGCGGTTCAACCAGTAAAGCATCCGATAGATCGGATGTACGCGGTGTCGATAAACGATTCGCCTTCAATCGTTTCCTCTTTTTCGGTGTTGCATCCACCACCTCCTCCTCTTCCTCTTTGTACCGCTTGATGGGTAACGTTTTAATCTTCGCGTCAGCGTTATTCTCCGGCTCGTTTTTCACCGCGATTGAGCTAGAGTTGTCGGCGATCTTTTGCAGTGGCTCGATAATAGGCCCAAAATGGGTTTTGACCGCGATATCGTCGTCGATCTTACCGGTCTTCAAAGCGCGATGTTTCTTGCGGATCGATTCGCTCGTTTTCTCGAGCTTTTCACGCTCGCGAATATTATCGCTTCCAGCCATGACGGAATGTCAAGCGTTTCACCCCTCTCAACGGAATGTCGGCAGCGACTAATCGTTTCGCGGTATCGCGAACACGTTAAATCCTTTTCTGTATCGCCCGTTCGTAAGCGAGCTGTCCTTATCTATCACTAGGAATCCATACTTTTGCTGCCAACAAGTACGACATAATTCACTGAAATCCTCGTATGACATGTCGGTATTCACGTGATCGTTGTACAGGGTGCTTCCGCAACATACAGATCGGTAAGTCGGGTTGCCTATCTGACGATCGGTCTTCTTTTACCGACCTCGCATAATTGAAAAATAATAAAATCAGAGGATCGATCATGTAATTTTTTTTCGTGAAAAGTGAAAAAATTCTTTGATTGATACCTTGAATGCAAATCCGTAGGGAATGAGGAAAGTGAAATCAGCTTTTAACATTGATATAGTGTAATTGTAATATTTAATAACATAAATAACATTATATTTAATAACATAAATAACATTATATTTAATAACATAAATAACTTAAATAACATTAATAACATAAAATGACACAATTGAAATATAATAACACAGATAAAATATAATGAATTTAAACAAAAAACTATTTTTTAATGGTTACAATATATGCTCAATGTAACCGCCATTCTCTTCTAAACATAAAGCAATCCTCCGCATAAAATTTTTCCTTACTCTCCGAATCATCGGAGGAGTGATTTCCGCACACGCGTTTCGAATTTTATTTTTTAGATCTTCTGGATCTTGCGGTACATTCTTATATACTTTTTGTCGCAAAAAGCCCCACGCGAAAAAATCCATCGGCATAAGATCGGGAGAGCGTGGTGGCCATTCCTGAGGACCATAAAGTCCAATCCATCTTCCCGGAAATTTTTGGTTGAGGATGGTTCTCGCCAAAAAAGAAGTATAAGCGGGATGTCCATCCTGTTGGAACATCATTCCTAATCTATTTGCTAGTGGCACATTTTCGAGTAATTCATCAAGCCGATGAAGAAGAAAATTTGAATAATAATTTGCCGTAACATTTCCTTCTATAAATTCGGGGCCGATTATATGATTCCCTATAATTCCAAGCCACACATTTACTGTCCATCTGCCCTGGATGTTTGTTTCTTTAATACAGTGTGGATTGTGCTCTGCATAATGATGCTCATTATGTCTGTTTATGCATCCATCATTTCCAAAAATTGCCTCGTCGGACCAAAGAATGTTTTTTAGAAATAAATTATTTTCGGCATCATTAAAATCCACCTACATAAAATGAGTAATTTAGTATGAAATGAATGAAACGACAATAACAGACTGAGTCTGTGAGTGCAACAAAAGAACAGAAAGTGGATTTTTAAACAAACTTACCTGTTCAATAAGCCATTCACAAAAATTTAAACGTCGTTGCATATCACGCGGTGTAAGCCTCTGTGTTGTATGACGTTTAAATGGATGCATACCCAAAGAATATTTAATAATTTTATGGACTGTTATATGATTCATGTTTAAATCTGTGGCAATTGCTCTTGTGCTTGTATGAGGATTTGTCATAAGAGCTTGCCGCACAGCATTAACTGCCTCTTGTTCCCTCTGCGGAACATGGATGGGTCTAGTAGATTTGTAGAATGCTCCATTTGTTTTTAACCTCTCACAAAGACTGTGAAAAAAACCACGGTTCGGATGTCGTCTATCCAGAAATCTTTGAGCGTAAAGTGTAGCCGCTTGCATTTGATTCTTTTGACACTCGCCATAAATAAGGATCATGTCCGTTAATTCTTCATATGAGTAATTTCTTTCGATCTCCATCTTAATTTCTCAGCTATGATTTTCACGTTATTCAACTTTTCTTAAATAAAAAACGATTGGATCAAAAGAAAGCGACTGAAGACAAACATGTGTCGTCAAATTATAAAGAATCATATCATTCGAATTTTTACAGGGAAATGTGAATTCACATTATTAATTCAGTAATAATAAGTAAGACTCGTTAAAATTTAAAATTAGAAAACACAGAAACAGGCAAATACGAGTCAGTAATAATCGGTATAAAGTAAACAATATCTGAAAGTTTCTTTATTACAAAGTCACAAGATAGAAAACAAAAAAATTATTTCAGAAGTTGAAAGTTCGAACGTTGTGAAAATCATAGCTGAGAAATTAAGATGGAATTATAGGGAATCATATAATCGGCCCCGAATTTATAGAAGGAAATGTTACAGCAAATTATTATTCAAATTTTCTTCTTCATCGACTTGGTGAATTACTCGAAAATGTGCCACTAGCAAATAGATTAGGAATGATGTTCCAACAGGATGGACATCCCGCCCGATGATTCGGAGAGTAAGGAAAAATTTTATGCAGAGGATTGTTTAGAAGAGAATGGCGGTTACATTGAGCATATATTGTAATCATTAAAAAATAGTTTTTTGTTTAAATTCATTATATTTTATCTGTGTTATTATATTTCAATTGTGTCATTTTATGTTATTAATGTTATTTAAGTTATTTATGTTATTAAATATTACAATTACACTATATCAATGTTAAAAGCTGATTTCACTTTCCTCATTCCCTACGGATTTGCATTCAAGGTATCAATCAAGGAATTTTTTCACTTTTCACGAAAAAAAATTACATGATCCTCTGATTTTATTATTTTTCAATTATGCGAGGTCGGTAAAAGAAGACCGATCGTCAGATAGGCAACCCGACTTACCAATCTGTATGTTGCGGAAGCACCCTGTACACGTGTTTCAAATTGGTACAGTCCTGTTTAAACATGATCAGCAGGTTCGCGTTGTCGCGTATAAGATGTTTTGGTTTCTCGCGTACGTCTGACAGAGATAGAAGCAGTCGACGTTCGAGTGACGACCCATTGCAAAGTACTCTCTTATCGTATCTTGCTTGTCGCACGCCACGTCATCGAAGACGAAAATCGAGTTTGGACGTGCCTCGCTCGGTGGAATGACGTCACTGTTATTGGAGAACGTAAAGTAGTCAATTTCGTCGATCGGCGTCAACAAATTCTCCAGATATCGATATTTCGGCTGTTGCAGCGACTTCGAGTACACGTACACGTTCTCGAAACGTACACCGTGCGGACTTTCCAGTAGACTTATCAGAACGTTGGTTCTACCACAATTCGAGGGGCCGCAAACGATCGCGCGTATAGTAATCGGTAGCATCCTACCGTGTCTGCGCATCTCCGCGTTGTCCCCCATTGATCGTAATCTGTCATCGCAATTCGTCACGCGTATCGTCAAAGGTTGTCGTACGAACCGCATGTTTTCTCTTTCGAATCAATTTTGCGAATGATCACGAGGGGGAGACCTATTTATAGAGGTGTCTCGACTCGAAACCGCTCAGTATCAAAAATGTTTCTCCTTCTGTCGGATGAAAGAGACATTTTCCGGCTTACCGCCGAACAACTGCAGTATATCCCAAAGATTGTTTTACTGCAAAATTTTGGTGATTACGTGGAACGATTGTGGGACAAGCTTCCAGAATATATAAAGGTTGATTCGGAGGTTCAACAATATCGTTCGTGCATGCGACATTACAATCAGCCGTGGCAGCGAACGCACATCGACGGTCCGCCACCGTTAGTAAAAGATTGCTACGAATGTCAGCGAGAATTGTGAGAGGTAGCGGTCTCTTAAATTGTGCGATAAACGCGCTTCCGCTCGAATTCCATATTCCCGGCTATCAGTTTTGCGGTCCAGGCACGCGGTTGCAGAAGCGATTAGCCAGAGGCGATCGAGGTATCAATCCATTGGACGCGGCGTGTCGTGAACACGATATAGCATACTCTCGGAGCAACGATCTCACCGAGAGACACGCGGCGGATAGGATACTCGCAGAGAAAGCGCGAAATCGCATCGGTGTGGGAGATTCGACTCTCCGTGAGAGAGCCGCCGTCACAGCTGTCTGGGCAGCGATGAAAGCCAAGACGAAGCTCGGTATGGGTTTGAAGAGGACGAAGACGAAGACGAAGGAAAAAACTGCGAAGAAACGGATATTTCCGGTAGCGAAACGCGGCGGCGTGTTGCCGATTCTACCAATGTTGGGTGCGCTCGGATCCCTGATCGGTGGAGCGGCGGGTGTAGCGATTCAGGATTGATCGTGAGTTGTACGATTCTCGTTGTCGCTGACGGTGTAGAGGTTATCGGCGGTTCAACCAGTAAAGCATCCGATAGATCGGATGTACGCGGTGTCGATAAACGATTCGCCTTCAATCGTTTCCTCTTTTTCGGTGTTGCATCCACCACCTCCTCCTCTTCCTCTTTGTACCGCTTGATGGGTAACGTTTTAATCTTCGCGTTAGCGTTATTCTCCGGCTCGTTTTTCACCGCGATTGAGCTAGAGTTGTCGGCGATCTTTTGCAGTGGCTCGATAATAGGCCCAAAATGGGTTTTGACCGCGATATCGTCGTCGATCTTACCGGTCTTCAAAGCGCGATGTTTCTTGCGGATCGATTCGCTCGTTTTCTCGAGCTTTTCACGCTCGCGAATATTATCGCTTCCAGCCATGACGGAATGTCAAGCGTTTCACACCTCTTAACGGAATGTCGGCAGCGACTAATCGTTTCGCGGTATCGCGAACACGTTAAATCCTTTTCTGTATCGCCCGTTCGTAAGCGAGCTGTCCTTATCTATCACTAGGAATCCATACTTTTGCTGCCAACAAGTACGACATAATTCACTGAAATCCTCGTATGACATGTCGGTATTCACGTGATCGTTGTACAGGGTGCTTCCGCAACATACAGATCGGTAAGTCGGGTTGCCTATCTGACGATCGGTCTTCTTTTACCGACCTCGCATAATTGAAAAATAATAAAATCAGAGGATCGATCATGTAATTTTTTTTCGTGAAAAGTGAAAAAATTCCTTGATTGATACCTTGAATGCAAATCCGTAGGGAATGAGGAAAGTGAAATCAGCTTTTAACATTGATATAGTGTAATTGTAATATTTAATAACATAAATAACATTATATTTAATAACATAAATAACATTATATTTAATAACATAAATAACTTAAATAACATTAATAACATAAAATGACACAATTGAAATATAATAACACAGATAAAATATAATGAATTTAAACAAAAAACTATTTTTTAATGGTTACAATATATGCTCAATGTAACCGCCATTCTCTTCTAAACATAAAGCAATCCTCCGCATAAAATTTTTCCTTACTCTCCGAATCATCGGAGGAGTGATTTCCGCACACGCGTTTCGAATTTTATTTTTTAGATCTTCTGGATCTTGCGGTACATTCTTATATACTTTTTGTCGCAAAAAGCCCCACGCGAAAAAATCCATCGGCATAAGATCGGGAGAGCGTGGTGGCCATTCCTGAGGACCATAAAGTCCAATCCATCTTCCCGGAAATTTTTGGTTGAGGATGGTTCTCGCCAAAAAAGAAGTATAAGCGGGATGTCCATCCTGTTGGAACATCATTCCTAATCTATTTGCTAGTGGCACATTTTCGAGTAATTCATCAAGCCGATGAAGAAGAAAATTTGAATAATAATTTGCCGTAACATTTCCTTCTATAAATTCGGGGCCGATTATATGATTCCCTATAATTCCAAGCCACACATTTACTGTCCATCTGTCCTGGATGTTTGTTTCTTTAATACAGTGTGGATTGTGCTCTGCATAATGATGCTCATTATGTCTGTTTATGCATCCATCATTTCCAAAAATTGCCTCGTCGGACCAAAGAATGTTTTTTAGAAATAAATTATTTTCGGCATCATTAAAATCCACCTACACAAAATGAGTAATTTAGTATGAAATGAATGAAACGACAATAACAGACTGAGTCTGTGAGTGCAACAAAAGAACAGAAAGTGGATTTTTAAACAAACTTACCTGTTCAATAAGCCATTCACAAAAATTTAAACGTCGTTGCATATCACGCGGTGTAAGCCTCTGTGTTGTATGACGTTTAAATGGATGCATACCCAAAGAATATTTAATAATTTTATGGACTGTTATATGATTCATGTTTAAATCTGTGGCAATTGCTCTTGTGCTTGTATGAGGATTTGTCATAAGAGCTTGCCGCACAGCATTAACTGCCTCTTGTTCCCTCTGCGGAACATGGATGGGTCTAGTAGATTTGTAGAATGCTCCATTTGTTTTTAACCTCTCACAAAGACTGTGAAAAAAACCACGGTTCGGATGTCGTCTATCCAGAAATCTTTGAGCGTAAAGTGTAGCCGCTTGCATTTGATTCTTTTGACACTCGCCATAAATAAGGATCATGTCCGTTAATTCTTCATATGAGTAATTTCTTTCGATCTCCATCTTAATTTCTCAGCTATGATTTTCACGTTATTCAACTTTTCTTAAATAAAAAACGATTGGATCAAAAGAAAGCGACTGAAGACAAACATGTGTCGTCAAATTATAAAGAATCATATCATTCGAATTTTTACAGGGAAATGTGAATTCACATTATTAATTCAGTAATAATAAGTAAGACTCGTTAAAATTTAAAATTAGAAAACACAGAAACAGGCAAATACGAGTCAGTAATAATCGGTATAAAGTAAACAATATCTGAAAGTTTCTTTATTACAAAGTCACAAGATAGAAAACAAAAAAATTATTTCAGAAGTTGAAAGTTCGAACGTTGTGAAAATCATAGCTGAGAAATTAAGATGGAATTATAGGGAATCATATAATCGGCCCCGAATTTATAGAAGGAAATGTTACAGCAAATTATTATTCAAATTTTCTTCTTCATCGACTTGGTGAATTACTCGAAAATGTGCCACTAGCAAATAGATTAGGAATGATGTTCCAACAGGATGGACATCCCGCCCGATGATTCGGAGAGTAAGGAAAAATTTTATGCAGAGGATTGTTTAGAAGAGAATGGCGGTTACATTGAGCATATATTGTAATCATTAAAAAATAGTTTTTTGTTTAAATTCATTATATTTTATCTGTGTTATTATATTTCAATTGTGTCATTTTATGTTATTAATGTTATTTAAGTTATTTATGTTATTAAATATTACAATTACACTATATCAATGTTAAAAGCTGATTTCACTTTCCTCATTCCCTACGGATTTGCATTCAAGGTATCAATCAAGGAATTTTTTCACTTTTCACGAAAAAAAATTACATGATCCTCTGATTTTATTATTTTTCAATTATGCGAGGTCGGTAAAAGAAGACCGATCGTCAGATAGGCAACCCGACTTACCAATCTGTATGTTGCGGAAGCACCCTGTACACGTGTTTCAAATTGGTACAGTCCTGTTTAAACATGATCAGCAGGTTCGCGTTGTCGCGTATAAGATGTTTTGGTTTCTCGCGTACGTCTGACAGAGATAGAAGCAGTCGACGTTCGAGTGACGACCCATTGCAAAGTACTCTCTTATCGTATCTTGCTTGTCGCACGCCACGTCATCGAAGACGAAAATCGAGTTTGGACGTGCCTCGCTCGGTGGAATGACGTCACTGTTATTGGAGAACGTAAAGTAGTCAATTTCGTCGATCGGCGTCAACAAATTCTCCAGATATCGATATTTCGGCTGTTGCAGCGACTTCGAGTACACGTACACGTTCTCGAAACGTACACCGTGCGGACTTTCCAGTAGACTTATCAGAACGTTGGTTCTACCACAATTCGAGGGGCCGCAAACGATCGCGCGTATAGTAATCGGTAGCATCCTACCGTGTCTGCGCATCTCCGCGTTGTCCCCCATTGATCGTAATCTGTCATCGCAATTCGTCACGCGTATCGTTAAAGGTTGTCGTACGAACCGCATGTTTTCTCTTTCGAATCAATTTTGCGAATGATCACGAGGGGGAGACCTATTTATAGAGGTGTCTCGACTCGAAACCGCTCAGTATCAAAAATGTTTCTCCTTCTGTCGGATGAAAGAGACATTTTCCGGCTTACCGCCGAACAACTGCAGTATATCCCAAAGATTGTTTTACTGCAAAATTTTGGTGATTACGTGGAACGATTGTGGGACAAGCTTCCAGAATATATAAAGGTTGATTCGGAGGTTCAACAATATCGTTCGTGCATGCGACATTACAATCAGCCGTGGCAGCGAACGCACATCGACGGTCCGCCACCGTTAGTAAAAGATTGCTACGAATGTCAGCGAGAATTGTGAGAGGTAGCGGTCTCTTAAATCGTGCGATAAACGCGCTTCCGATCGAATTCCATATTCCCGGCTATCAGTTTTGCGGTCCAGACACGCGGTTGCAGAAGCGATTAGCCAGAGGCGATCGAGGTATCAATCCATTGGACGCGGCGTGTCGTGAACACGATATAGCATACTCTCGGAGCAACGATCTCACCGAGAGACACGCGGCGGATAGGATACTCGCAGAGAAAGCGCGAAATCGCATCGGTGTGGGAGATTCGACTCTCCGTGAGAGAGCCGCCGCCACAGCTGTCTGGGCAGCGATGAAAGCCAAGACGAAGCTCGGTATGGGTTTGAAGAGGACGAAGACGAAGACGAAGGAAAAAACTGCGAAGAAACGGATATTTCCGGTAGCGAAACGCGGCGGCGTGTTGCCGATTCTACCAATGTTGGGTGCGCTCGGATCCCTGATCGGTGGAGCGGCGGGTGTAGCGAAGGCGGTGAACGACGGAAAAGCCACGCAACGTCACTGGCAAGAGATGCTACATCACAATCGCGCCATGGAAGGTCGCGGATTATATCTCGCTCCTTACAAATACGGACGAGGAGTCTCAACGAGAAGAAAAAAAAAAACGTCAATGAGACGCTAAAAATGCCGCAGGGCGCAACTACCAACGTACAATTGTTACAACTGGCAAAACGTGTGCGCATTCCATATTTTAGAGGTGTTTTCATGCGCAACTCTTTACCGATCGGTGGTATATATCATAACGAGAGCGGCATCGTAAATTTGGATAGCGTCGAAGGACCGGGTACTCATTGGGTAGCGTACGCAAAGAGGGAAGATCGTGTCGTATATTTCGACAGTTTCGGCAATCTTCGACCACCGAATGAATTGGTGCAATATTTCGGACGAAACGTAACGAAGATACAGTACAATCACACACCTGTTCAATCTTACGAACAGAACATCTGCGGACAATTGTGCTTGCAGTTTCTTCGAACGGTCGATGCGTGCGAATTTAAAGACTGATATTGCGCTATTTAATTCAGTATTCGTTAAACAGTTTTGCCGACATGTCTATGACATTCACGTTGACTGGGAAGAGTAGCGTTCTCGCGGCAAACTTCTTTCCCGCCGTAGATTTGGGCGACGATGCATACGAGCTCGGTCTAACGGATTTTGAGACTTATCACACGATAACGAATGTGAATTCCTCGAATAATAAATTTTACTTTGGCAAAGACGACGCGGAAATTACGATTCCCGAGAGATCCTACGAGTTGCAAGATATACATGCATTTTTGAAACATGCAATTTCACGGAAACATCGCGATAAGAAACACATTGACGATGGTGACTATGAAGATGGAGAATATCCGATAGTGCTCCGCGCTAATTACAATACGATGAGGAGCGAGATCAAATGCGCATACAGAATAAACTTTAGCAAGCCCAACAACATTGAATCGCTGCTAGGATTCTCGAACCGTATTCTCGAGCCGCGAAAATGGTACGAATCGAACATGCCGATTAACATTATCAACGTGAATATTATCCGCGTAGAGTATAACGTGACCGCGGGCGCGTACAACAACGGCAATCTCGTTCATACGATACATGAATTTTCACCGAGGGTGCCACCGGGAGATAAGATATCGGAAACGCCGGCGCAGATCATTTACCTGCCGATCATCGCGCGGAGCATTACGGATTTAACGTTACGCGTTGTCGATCAGAACGGACGATTGCTCGATTTTCGAGGAGAAGAGATCACCGTAAGATTGCACGTACGACGGCTACGGCGATAACATACGTATGCGACGTATGAGATGCTCGTGTTGAACGGATCGAAAGACGTGAGAGATAACGCAGTCTTTACGAGGCCAGCGACAACAACAACAACGTCGACGTTCGCTAATATCCAATCATCCAAGAAAAAGAAACTCAGCGCATCGAACGTTGCGTTTTTACAATCTTTGGGATTCGCGGTACGAAACAGCTGAACGATGACCGACATTCTCAACATCGGTGACGCGCCAATCTTCGACGATCGTATCGTCAAGATCGAGACTCACACGTACAACCCGTTCGCCAATACAACGTTCGGATACAGTGACGAGATAAGAATACCCATACAACAACAGGATCTATATACGTTGCCGTATGAGAGTTTCCTATACATCGAGGGAGAACTAACGAAAAACAGACCACCAGCTGACGGAGGAGGTGATGTGGCACTGGGAAATAATTGCGTCGCATTCATGTTCGATGGGATTCGATACGAACTCGATGGCGTTGAGATTGATCGCAATAGAAACGTAGGAATAACTACTACGCTCAAAAACTATTTAACGGTATCATCCGATAGAAGCGTGATTATGAGGAACGCCGGCTGGGATGCGTCGACCAATGCGAATGGACACTTCAATTTTTGCGTACCGCTCTACATGTTATTGGGATTTTGCGAGGATTACAAACGCGTGATTAACGCTTGTCACGAATTGATATTAATACGATTGCGCAACGACAACAATTGTCTGCTTGGAGATTCGACGCTGGAGCCTGCGATCAACATATTCAAGATACAATGGCGAATGCCACACGTGCTGTTGAGCGAGATCGAA
Source organism: Camponotus vicinus (assembly GCF_025532165.1). Classification (NCBI taxonomy): domain Eukaryota; kingdom Metazoa; phylum Arthropoda; class Insecta; order Hymenoptera; family Formicidae; genus Camponotus; species Camponotus vicinus. The sequence goes on along the minus strand of NW_028141980.1, from coordinate 4,442,600 downwards.
AAACTGTCGATGCTGCGTGCTCTGGAAAGCGGACGATATCTCAGCATGGGTTTTCGCTCGTGGGATCTGTACGGGTATCCGCTATTGCAGCGTACAACCAAGCATTCGTGGGCCATTAAGACCGCGACTCAATTGGAGAAACCACGCTACGTTGTCTTCGCTCTGCAAACAGGCCGGAAGAATGTTATGTCTGAGGATACGAGTCGATTCGACGACTGCAAATTGATCAACGTGAAACTCTATCTGAACTCGGAATGTTATCCGTACGACGATATGAACCTGGATTTCGATAAAAACAGATGGTCCATTCTGTACGACACGTACACGCGCTTCTGCAAGAATTATTACGGATACGAGTGTCTCGAGCCGAGTCTCACCGTCTCGATGTTTCTACGTAACGGTCCGTTCGTGATTATCGATTGTTCTCGACAAAACGAATCGGTCAAGAGCGCAACCGTGGATGTGAGATTGGAATTCGAGTGTAAGGAGAACGTGCCGACGAATACCACTGCGTACTGTCTCATCATACACGATCGCGTGATCCAGTACAATCCGTTGACCAACGTTGTACGCAAAATCACCTAAGTGTTCACGACACAAGAGAGAGGGGAAGAGGAGCAGGATATAAATAAAAGTGTTGCGAGGCGTTGGTTTTAGAGTGTTATCATTCCTCTCGACGAGAGATCTCGTCATGTCCGTACCAACGTTTGTGGATTTACAAGGGTTTATTGTCGGGAGAAATTTTGTCGTGAAGGAAGCTGCGGTTCTGAGAAAGGGATATGTTCTCTCGCATTACTTTTTCGCAAGTCCCGTACCGTGGAGCGTGCTTACAAAATCTGAGCGATGTCAAGTCTCATGGGTGATTAGAAATCATCACGGATTACAATGGGAAGACGGAAACGTTCCGTATAGCTTGGCTCAGCGTGTAATTACAACAGCTGTCGTTGGTACGATACACGAAGAAGAAGAAGAAGAAGAAGAAGAAGAAGAATCGTCTGTCGTGTACGTTAAAGGACTTGAAAAGCGAAAATGGCTGACCGATATACTAGACGATGCGGGAAACGGCTATATTATTGAAACCTTGGATGCAGATTACGAAGATATTGATTCTCTAAATAAATTAGATATTACCAATAGTATGCGATGTGGAAAACATGTTAAGAATTGCGCATTACAAAATATATTCAAAATATTTAACTGGTGGTCGCAACGCCAGAAAGAATTGCAAGAAAAATAAAATATGTAAACAATAATATGTGTTATCTCTTATTTCCCCACCCTAATCCTTTCCTTGCGTTTCTAAGAATTCTTTTGTCCGAGCGCCGTCTCCCCCTTCTCCTAAATTTCAAAGCGTTAGAAGCATTGATCCCCCACCACATTATACTTTTTGAAGATGAGCGTCACGTATACTCGGTTAATTCCTGTACGATCAGTGTCGCGTTAACTGTTCGTGGTTCACTGTTCATAACCCCCAGAGAAATGTACTACGTTGAAAGGAGCAGCAGCAGCGGCGGCGGCATCGGAAGACGCGTGAATAATTACGTGCCGAGTCGTGATAAACCTCCATCGTTTGAGAACAAATGTGACGAGTAAGTTTCGTTTAACTTCTTTCTATTTTTCTATTTTTACAAATTTTATTATTATTACTATTATTTAATTTTAATTTTTCCCGTAGCATTTCATTGGAGCGCCGTGCGGTTCGTATACTAGGTAGACGATACGCATTGACAGCAACGGAATTCAAATTTCTCGAAATTGGTATCAACGTGGGTCCGCCGAGTTACGTGGAGATTGCCGTAGGAGATCATCGGGGAAAGGAACTGATATTATCTCTCGAAACGTGGAAGGGACTTTACGAGCAACGTCGCAATATTCTAAATCTCCTTCGGAACGGCTCTCAAGACATCTACAGTTTTATAAGTGTTGGACCGCTAACAGTGCGTGTTCGTATGATTAACGACGTCAAACTCATAAGTCTTGAATCTTCAGATGTACGCATGATGATGATCGAATCGACGTTACACCGTATGTTTGATCTCGATCAATGCAGAAATGTAACTTTTGCTCGATTGGATAAAATTATCGAAACAGTTGATGTCAAATTTACGCAATTCTCCAATATCGCGTCCACTGTAACGGATCCGAAAGAAGTATCGAATGTAACGCGAATGTACGCGCTAGCGACACCTTCAACAAGCATCAACTCGTCGATTGCGAGCTGGCAGCTTTAGTTTTTAGTTCACATAGTACGTAAAAATATGTATAAAAAGAAGAATAAAGAGATTAGATAAGTCTAAATCATGTAATTTCTTCGCACGTATTCCCACCCGCCCAATCCTCTTCAAAGAAATACCGCTGTTTATATTGTTTATAAATTCGCGCGACGAGTAATTCAATGAGAGAGAGATAAGGATACGTCCAACGGAATAAATCTAGAATTACTTATATTGGGGGGGGAGGGGGGGTACCGCGAGAGCTGTTACTTATATTGGTGGTAAAGGGAGTGAGGGAGTGGGGGATGTACCGGGGAGAGCTATTTTGTTTGCGAAAACATGTCCCGACGCGTTAGGGTATGTAATACAATATTGCTATTGCTTGGTAAACCACTACTGTTTATATTGTTTATCAACCGGGTAATATAATATTACTTATACTTGCGATAACCGGGTAATATAATATTACTTATATTTGCGATAAAACATCCAATACCGCTGTTTATATTGTTTATCAACCGGGTATGTAATATAATATTACTTATACTTGCGATAAAACATCCAACACCCGCCCCGCAGCCCCCGCGCCACCGAAATCCCCTCCGTCCCGCGTGACGTCATTAATCCCCCTCACGCCTCACCCCGCGCGTGACGTCACTCCCCGCACGTGACGTCACCCCTCCCCCGCGTGACGTCACCCCCCGCGCGTGACGTCACTCCCCCGCGCGTGCCGTCCCCACCGCACCGCGGTTCCCCTCGCCCCTCACCCCCCCTGAGATCCCTGCGTTAAAACCGGCCCTATATCACTACTTATAGAAATTCAATTATGAGCTCATTAGCGTTAGTGCTCGCGAAAGTCGCCGATGCCTATCCTCGCGCGAATACGCTTACTCGCGGTTGCGCGCGCCGTGTATCGGCTAATCAGTGGTGCTTTCCGCTCGCACGCGTAACAGAGAACGCTAACGCGAGCACGCGGCCGCCGCGGATGGGGCCCCCGTGAATAAGCTTATTTTCTTCTTACATTCCTGCAAATAATATTCGAGGAGCATGCGCATTTTTTACTTAGGTTATTGTTGTTAAATATCATCGTTTACTTTTTTATTTATGAGACTGTTCCTAAACACGAAATCGATTATTTTGTGTAATGGACGTGCGCTGGAAACATCCTTGGACGTCGATCGTCTACGGTCCTACGGGATGCGGGAAAACAATTTTCGTGAAAACATTTCTTCGACATTTATCCCGCATGTCCGATGTCCGATTCGAGAGAATTTTATTTTATTACGCCGAGTGGCAAGATGCGTATCACTGCTTACATTGCGACACGGGTGAGAGAGAAGAAGAAGAGAAAAAAAGCGAGAGCAAATATAGTGATAATACTTTAGTAAAAACGAGGAAAAATATAATCGAATTTCACGAAGGGTTACCGCGCCCGGAAGATTATTCTAACGATCCGCTTTCTCCAAAATTGGTGATAATCGACGATCTTATGAGGGAATCATCTTCGTGCGACGCTATCGTGGATCTATTTACCAAAGGAAGTCATCATAAGAATCTCAGCGTTATACTTATTTCGCAAAATCTTTTCCATCAGGGGCGTGGGCAGCGCGACATATCTCTCAACGCGAATTATATAGTAATTTTCAAAAATCCGCGCGATCGCGCGCAAATTAGTCATTTAGCACGCCAGATATATCCCGACGATCCAAAATTTATGGAAGAAGCGTACTACGATGCTACCTCGAAGCCGCATGGATATTTATTACTCGATTTGAAACAATCTACTCCAGACGAATACCGATTTCGCACGTGTATCTTTCCGGAGGATACTCTACATTACGTCTACATACCACGTAAATCAGTCATTAGAGGCGGAAGCGTATAAAAGAACGGTATTCGCACCCGCGAGTTGTAGTTGTACGATTACGGCGCAATGGTGAAAAAAGCAGACCCTAACAAAACATCATCGACGGCGACAGCGAAGAATTTACCGAATAGCGCAATAAAGACTGCAAAACGCTGTATCGGAGAGAGGAACCTGTGTCTCTTAAAAACTCTGTGCTATTTGAAAAAAAATCAAAGAGTGGCGTTCTTACGCGATGTTGACAATAAATTTGTAAAGTGTATTCAGGAGTGTATTTTCAATACGCTCGAAGGTAACGTGCCGCTCGAATCTAGCGAAAAAAAGCGCTTGTCCAAGCATAAAACGACTTTACGGCGCATCGCGGCAAAGCGGGGTAATTTGAAGACTAAAAGAAAACTATTGGTACAACGCGGAGGATTTTTACCCTATATTATCGGTCCTATACTCGGTGCTTTATTATCACGGATTATCGGCGAGTGAAAAAAAAGATACAATTCTTTATATCCTTTGTGAGGAAAAAATAATAATATTTGGAAAAGTATTAAAAATGGAAAAGGTTAAAAAAATTTTAATTTCTACGGAAAATCTCGAAAAAATGCAACGAATGCAGCAGCAACAAAATCAACAGTCGGAAAATGTTAATAATACGGAAAGTGATAATAATAAATCTGTACGGACACCGGGAACCCCTTTATCGCGACTCGATGCGGAGATGTGTCGTATTTTCAATCTCTCGACTCCCACCGATGAGGGTGAAAGATGGAAAATGTATAAAGAAGTACTTCAACGTTATCTTTACTTTGTTCGGGATGCAAAAAAGCGTTTTCGCAAAGATTCGCGTGGGGCTTTAAAAGACGACGCCGATGATAAAACTGAGCAGGACGAGGACATGTACTTGGAAGATGACGATACCGCTGAATTTACGCATACTTTAATTAGTAGCGTTGGAGATGGAGGTGACGCTAATAGTTTCGGGAAAAAACGCGATCAATCGGCGGAAATGATTAAAAATATAATCGAAAGTGTGCCGAAAACTTATCGCTACAAAGCTCACACGCTATTGAAATATTTACTCGATGCCCCGTCGTCAAAGATCGGTTGGGATAGACAAGGACTCGTAACTATAAACGGTGCGGTTGTAACAGGTTCGAATATTAGCGATCTCATAAATGACGCGATACGCGAGAGAAAAACAGTAAAAGCAATCGGAAGAGTTCAGTTTGCGCGATTACTGCATGACATAAACACACCTTCCAGTCTCATAGGAAATCGTAGTTTTTTACACGCGGGCAAAATAGCTCGACGTATTAAAAGCAGCGAATTAGCAACTGTTACTTCCACTCCGAAAACTCGTCGTTCACGCAGCAGGTTAAACGAGACAGTTGTATCCGAAGGAGATACGGTATTTATATCTGCCGATGAGGATGAGGATGAGGCCGATAAAACATTAGCAAGTAAGGACGAGAATTCCCCGACGAAGAAAGCAAGAGATTTATTCGATTGGAGCAAATTCTAATAAGATGGAACTCGAAAAATTATATTACGATCCTTCGCACTACGCGGGTTATTCAGCGACGGTCAATTTATCACGAGCGGCTAAGCCGAATTTCTCGCGTAACGAGGTTGTCGACTGGCTTAAATCGCAAGACGCGTACACACTGCATCGTCCAGTACGACGAAAATTTCCGCGTTTACATTATAACGTGACAAATATCGATGATTTATGGGAGGCGGATTTAATCGATCTTCGTAATCTTAAGAGTTATAATGACGGATATTCCTATCTACTGGTGGTTATCGATGTACTTAGCAAATTTGCTTGGGTAGAACCTTTGCGCGATAAAACTTCGGCGTGCGTGATAAAGGCCTTTCAGAACATATTCTCGAGAAACAAAAAACGTTTATCCGCATACCTACAAACCGACAAAGGTAAAGAATTTATCGCCAGTGCTGTACAAAAATTTTTAAAAGAAAAAAGCATCTGTTTTCGTGTAGCTCGTAATCCTGATATTAAAGCAGCTATAGTCGAGCGTTTCAATAGAACACTTAAGGAGAGGATGTGGCGTTATTTTACGCATAAAAATACTCGTCGTTATATCGATATTTTGCAGGATATTGTTCGCGCTTACAATCATACTCGTCATTCTAGCATTAAAATGCAACCCGCGGCCGTTACGTTGGAAAATGCGCGTATCGCGCGGGAAAATATGAATCTACGTTGGAATATCAATGATGATGATGATGCTGAAGGGAGAAAAAATCGCGGACGCAAACAAAAGTGTAAATACAAAGCGGGCGAACTCGTACGCATCAGTAGAGCAAAAACAGCGTTTGAGAAAGGATACGAGGCTGGTTGGAACGAAGAAATATTTCGAATTCATCGCGTTCTCGAATGGAGAAGACCTCCTGTATACGAACTAAGTGATTTACAGGGCGAGGTTATAGACGGGATTTTTTACGAGCAAGAATTAACACATGTTATTAAAGACTTGCGAGAGGGAGAATTTATCGTAGACCGTGTGATAAAAACCAAGGGACGAGGTAACAATAAACAATTACTAGTTAGTTGGCAGGGATATCCTTCTAAATTCGATTCTTGGATACCAGCCTCGAGTTTAATATCAAAATGAGAGGGGAAGAATTTTACATAATCCTCCCGAGCAATAGTAGCATGCGATACTTTCCGGAAAATAAAACAACGTGTTTCATCACCGAATTACCTCAACGTATAGACTTAAGCGGTCGTTGGGAAGTAGCGCTCACGGAGATCCAGTTTCCGTGTAGCTTTTTACATATACGCCTTGGAGAAGGTACATTACAATTCCTCAATGTTAGAAGGAAGAACGAAGAGATAATTCCTGTAGACGATGCCGAAGTACCGCCAGGCGTTTATTCAAATATACGCGATATTATAGAAACGATGAATTACGCGTCCAAATTGGTAAACTCGCATATCGTTTGGGAATTAAAAGCCGGAGGTAGAGTTGTTGTGAAACTTTCTTGCATAGAAGAGAAATGCGACATGGTCCATACGTATATTTTTCCGACAAACTTTGTCGAATACTCGGTTTTGATATAGACGGTAAAAAACGTTCACGCTTACTTTTCCCGTCATTTCTTTTTGCACTCGAGGATGCTACCGAGCATATAAGCCGACAAACCAGCTAGCTTGTTGCGAGGCATTCCCGACAAACTTTTCGTCTACTGTGACATTTGCGAGCCTTATATCACGGGTGATGTACAATCGCCCCTTCTTCGAATAGTCGCGCTCAACGCTCGAAATAATTATTCGTTTGCATCTAGCCAGATAAGCCATTTTTCGCCCGCACAATACATCGCTTTGCGTCAAACATGTTTCGAACAATCGAAATAGATATAAGAGATCAACTGGGGGGAGGTATACCATTCGAATTCGGAACGTTGACTGTGACTTTGCACTTTAGATGTAACGATTAGATATTATAAAATACACGGAATCTGCGAAAAAGAAAAAGTGCATTTGACCGTTCATTATTATTATTATGAATGGACTATTACTCGGTATATGGCGACGAATTACAGAACGGAGGCGGCGGCGGCGGAATCCCGCGAGTTTTCGTCGGATCGCCCTATCAGCGCGGTCACGGAATCGGTAGTTTTTTCGGAGGATTATTCAGACGCGTACTACCATATTTAGGTAAAGCCGTACGAGCTGTGGGGAAAGAAGCTTTACGAGCCGGCGTTAATGTAATCGAAGACGTCGAAAACAATACGCCATTTAAGATAGCGGTCAAACACCGTTTTGAAGAATCGCGAGACAAACTCAAGAGAAAAGCCAAAGAAAAAATAAGTAATCTAATGAAGGGCTCGGGATATAAGTCTGATGCGAAAATGCATGTAGCTCAGTTCCCTTTTGTCGGGCTTGATAATCGCATCGCACGATCCGGAATAACATCGGCTCGTAAGCGACGACAGACGAGTAAGAAAATCAAAGCGGTTGGGAAAAAAAGAACGAGTATAAAAGCACAGAGAAATAAAAAGAAGAAGAAAAGTCATACGGTTGTGAAAAAAAGACTTAAGACGTCTGCGAAACGGCGTAAAATCGGCAAAAACCTATCGTATCCGATATATTTTCTTAAGCGGTTATATTCGAAGCATTCTAATTTAACGACGGTGGTGACCGACGGGCGACAGCGAGCAATTTGCGATAAAGAAATATGTCTTTTCTTCACACGCATTCGAGCGAGTGTTTAAAGAGCGAACTCGATCTCTTCTCTCTACCACCTACGCAAACTAGCATCGAAAGTTCGCAATGGATTCATTACATACCCATGACCTCTCTCTCGGACGACTCGCCGATAGAATTCGTTATCCCCGGACACGGAGAAGAATATTTAGATCTCACGCACACCATGCTGAGTCTTCGTCTACGTGTAGAAACAAACGCCGATTCCGCAAGACAGACTTCAGGAACAAGCGCCGAAAGAATAGCCGTAGGCCCCGTAAATCATTTGCTTCATTCTATCTTCAATCAAATCGACGTGTATTTCAATCAAAAGCTCGTGTCGCCTCCAAACAACGCTTACGCGTACCGCGCGTACATAGAGGCGTTGTTAAATTATTCTTCACCCGCAAAAACTTCCCATCTAACTTCCTGTCTATGGGACATGGACGCACCTGGACACATGGACGATCTGTTGGAATCAAATCCCGGCAATCCCGCTCTCGCGAGACGCGCTCATTACATTTCCGGAATCTACTTTCTAGAAATATATATAATTTGGAAGGCATCTCGCCGGCATTCAAAAATCTGACGGTAGAAGAAGAGTGCGGACATCACGGATTTCGAAAATTCGGAATCTTTCATTGCGCATTACGCAACGCTTACAAATTAAAAAGCTGGATAGTTGCGCAAAATAATTTCAACAGCGGCGGAGACAGCATTACTCAAACGACTTGCAGTTCTCCCGAAATTTTGATAGTAAGCGACGACGACGACGACGACGACGATGAAAATGAAAATATTAAAGCACAATCAAATAATAAAATAGAGAATAAAAATCTGCAAAAAATCGAACGTACGGCTATTAACCGCTCCACGCAAACAGACATTGAAAATCCGTTAGCTATACAAGCCGAAAACAAGCCACCAAAAGAAATTATTCAAATAATACCGCTTGTTCGCTCGTTTTCGCTGCAAACAAATGGACTCTCGCGAAATTCTGCAAGCATTGCGTTAGCTAGATGTCAAACATGTGGGAGTCTATCCTGCCGACAGATTGCCGATGGTGTGGACGAGATCGACGGCCATCGTCGCTAATACGGACAATCATAATCGCCCTGGAGAACACTGGATCGCTTTCTTCCTCGACGAACACGGCACAGGGACATACTTCGATAGCTACGGAATACCGCCCTTGTATCCCGGTTTTTTCCTTTTCCGTCTCCGACGAAATTCCAACATTTATCGATGGAATACCGAACAACTACAAGGACTTTTCTCTCAAACCTGCGGACTCTACAGTTATGTATTTTTATATTATATGTGCAGCGGTTACGATCTTGATGGATTTCTTAGTCTTTTTTCCGAAAATTGCGAATATAACGATCATTTAATCGTAAAATTATTTCATAAAATTTTTCTTCGCGAAAAGAAACATGAAAAATATAATGTTAATTAATAGCGTGTTTAATTGTAAGAAGATATAAAAAATATTTTGCGAAGTACTACGAATTGTATGCAGGTATATTAATAAATGTGAAAATTTTTTATCTTAATTCGTGTTTAATACTTTTAGCTTTTCCCTTCTTCCTTTATAACACCCCACCTCGCGTTCAATCATCCGCATGTTCATCATCTTTTTACCTCTGTAGTGCAATGTAGTCTAATTATAATTATTGTCTCGTGCTGAGACTTTGTCTTTTCCGGTAAAGCGCGTCATGAACCGTTCGAGCGGAGGGGCTTGTTTCGATATTCCATAGTGGGCCCCGAGACGGAGTGGGGAGGTAAGGATTGTTTCCTCGAGACACATACCGGCTACCCCCCGAAAGTCAATAGGTGGGGGGTTCGTTCTGCCAAGACGTAGCGAGAGCGACTAAGGGCTAGGTAACGGGAATTTGACTTGGATCCCCATACAGGTGGGCCAGAGCTGGAGTGGGAGGAGGATTGCTTCTTCAAGTCTAGTACCGTGGAGGTAGGGAAATAAAAATTTGATAAATCGGCGACATAGGCAGCGTCGACCAATCGCAGCTCTGGGCCACTATGGTGCAAGCCAATCAAACTCTGGGCCACTATGGTGCAAGCCAATTAAACTCTGGGCCACTATGGTGCAAGCCAATCAAAATCGAGACTTCGGGAGGTGGGGTATTGTTTCCACCAATCAGAACGCCTCCCTCCACTTCACCCGGTCACGCCCACGGCGCCAGGGGCCGAGTGGTGGGGGTTTGTTTTGACGCACCATAGTGGCCCATATCTATTATCGTTATCGTCTTGTTCGCGCGCTTCGGAAGATTCGGAACTTGAATATTGGTTCTCTAAATTTCTTCGCACGCTATCTCGTATATCGCGAGTAGCTTCTTCCGCAACTTGGAACGGTGTTACAAGACCTAATCTATTTGCCAATCGTGCTGGCACGCTCAAAAATCGCGGGCTATTAAATCGAATTCGGTTTAACGGTTCCGACATTTAAATTGAATTTCGACTTACAGTAGTAGCACGGTGAATCGCATGGTCGCTTATCGGTTCGCTCGACTGCTGACGCTGCTAGTAGATACGGGTCGTTGTCCGTCGGTGATGCGCTGTCCGTCGGCGATGCGTTGTCCGTCGGCGATGCGTTGCCTTGGCGAAGGTCGTGGATCGACGTTGGTTCTTGGGCGCTGGTGCTCCTTTTCAGATACAGCTGCTTGACCGTGGTCACTTATCACTTGTTGGCTTTATGTATTACGTGCTGTGGTCTGCTTGAGTCCGTCCGCTTTAATATAGCAGATGCTCCGTCCACTTTTATTAATTTTGTGTTTTCTTTTTGTTACAGATGTTAGAGGTCCAGGATGATTTTTCTTCGGCGGTTCTCATTCTCGGCTATCCCACCGCTGCCACCAAATGTTGTGCCAGGAGCGGCACGGGATGTGGGGTAGCCGGGAGATTCCAAAGAATGCCTCGGACCGTCAATTAATTTTACACTTTTTATTAAATTCTTATTATGATTTTCACAAATATAGTCACTTATTGTAATTTGCTCGACTTCAATTAACTCTTCTCCCTTACTATCGCCTACTCCCTTAAGTTGCCTCGTTAGCAATTCAATTAGATTTCGTAAATTAGCGGTTAGCTCCGGGTTCGCACTCTTCTTTTATTAATTTTCTATTAACGACTGTCCGCCGCGGACCCGCGGTGGACGGTTTTTAACACCTCATTTTTAGGGGTATTTTGGAGGGGATCGCCTAGCGACATGACCATATATGGTCATGGAAGGTTTTCGTGGCGGTCAAGTCCAAGTGCAAACGAAGGAGGTTCAAAGTCGAATCCCTTCGTTGGCATTTTCACGTTTCCGGCGAACTCGCGCGTGGTTCGCTGAGGTAGCGACTTTACGCGGTTCGCGAACATTCTATCGCATTTTAATCGTATAAAATGTATTAATGGTAAAGTAAAATAAAGTTATAGTCTTTCGAACTATAACAAAGGATATAACCTTTTTTGTAGTTTTTCAGCGGCTTTATTTTTTGCTTAAAATGTTTTTTCTCAAATCAATATTTCCGGAGATAAAAAGCATTAAAATTGTGAAATTCTTTTGTTAATAACTTTTAAATAAACAACGAGCGCAGGCTAAAACCTTTTGAATGTTACTCAGGACAGTGACCTTGACAACATATGTCAAGGTTTTCCGAGGTGGTTCCCCTAAGCTAAATAATTACCATTTATACGTTAAAACTATGCATCAAAATTTTCTTCCTTCTTAAAATAAAATTACACAATTGTTCCATAAGAATGTATTTCTTATGGAACAATTGTGTAATTTTATTTTAAGAAGAAAGAAAATTTTTTACTCCATACTATTAACGTATAAATCAATAATAAAAATTTATAAATCATAAAAGTAAATGCGGATTTTGAAATAGTTTTACATAAAAAATTAAAGTGTTAAATTTGAAAACTGAATTTTTAAATATGTATTTTTACTGTTTTAATATATCGAATGTATATGTAGCTTTAATAATAATAATAATAAATATAATAATAATAATTATTATATATATATATGTATAATATATATATATATATATATATATATATATTTAATAATAATAATAATATGTAGCTTTAATAATATTAATAATAATAATAAATCCATACTACATAATTTAATTCAACTTTTAACTTGTACATATTGTATATGGATCGATATGGTCGATCCAAATAACTGACATCTGTGTACCGATCAATTTATTATAATTGCAGTCGGTAATCTCTCGTATGATAAAAAGTTTGACACAGGAAATAAAACTCACCCTGTATATATATATATATATATATATATATATATATTGTGACCGTTAATTTATTAAGGGCTAATGACATTAAATGACCGGTGATAATGGCCCACGGCACACCTTCGGCGCGATCTTCTAATATAAAAGAAAAGTGTTTCTTCTCCAAAGTAAAATATATGGGCGCCAGGTGCGGGAATCCGCACCACTCTAATAAAATTTAACGTATCGGCAGTACACACGAAAAAAATGCAAAGCTCTCAGAAAAACCGCGACGGACGCTCGGCTAGCCCCGTCTCAAAATTGGTAGAGGGGCGGTCCGTTTTAATAGTTCACAAGGAAGGATCGAGAATACAAGGTGGCTGCAAATAAAACATAATATTTTAGTAACAAGAATTAATATATTTAACATATGAATAAATTTCAACGGCGGACAGACTCGCGTAGATGTAGAACGATTTTATAATATTGATTATCAGATTATTAGCCGGCAGCGACGGGCCGGCATTCGAGCGCGATCACCGCAGTATCACGTGTCAGGAAGAAAGCGTAAAAGAAAAGTCCCGGAATTCCGCGCTAAACGAAACTTGTTAGAGTTTCGGCAGCTACGAATTCCCAAATAATTTTTAATAATGAACACCGCGGTTTTGGCTCCTTTAATGACATCCGTCTGTCGCAAATAAAATAATTAATTACAATAGTAGATCTACTCGCCACACGCACAGTTAACAGAATCGATTATAGATGCGAGTCGATTATTCAGATCTACTGCTTTAACGAAAGAATTGAGCGACTACTAACGTATCTAACATAGACGGTTGAATCTAGACATGAAAAATTATAAATAACAATAAAGTATCAAACGATTTGAGCTTCGGAAATATGCGAGCCGACGCCGCGACGTAGTTGCCGGTTATCGAGTATCGCAATCGCCTTTGTGCGTGAGCTCGGTTACAGTACTTTTAACAGACAAAGTTTTACAGCTAACAGTAATAATTGTACAAATAAACATTTACAGTGACTGTCGACGCGCAACTGGGAGAGAGGGCACTTAATTTTACGAAAGCTCGAACAAAGTCTTTCGGCCGGCCGTCGTACTCTAAGACGCAAATATCGAGAACGCAGAAAAGGAATTTCACAATAAATTTAATGACGGCAGCTATACGGCACCGACATTGTTCGAGCTAATTCTACCTGAATTATTTAACAAAGACGGCCAGATTGGGTCGACGCTTGTCTCACCGGTGACTCCTTGCGGTTCTCCGTGCTCTCGGCATCCACGTGTCGGATCGATAATTTTGGGCCGTCGTTCCCTTCGCCGGTCCGCCGAACAGAGCCCCAACGTGGGGCCCACTACAAAAAAAAAAAAAAAAAAACAAAGGGCATATCGAAAATTGTTAGCATTATCTTTTGAATAAAATCCGTTAAGACGGAAAGGAGATCGAGAATAGCAAGATTAACATGTTAGTATTAAGTTTGGATATTATTTGTATTTTTTTCTCTGATATACTGTGCTTTGTATTATTCGCGTATGTTTGAGGGTCGCAAGCAAATACGATTTTGAAAACAATCGTTTTGAAAGTATCGGAAATTCTCAGAAGCGTATATATGTGATCTATATTAATATTTTTCCCGTACGAGAAACTTTTCGAATATTAGTCATACCTTCTATTTAATCGATTTAATGGAATATTTTAAATTATAGCTGCCTTGGTGGAAAAATTTCGCAATTAGTTTTAATTTAATGAAAATATTAATTTTTTTTTTTAACAAGTATTGAAAATTCTGAGACATTATATATTAGAATTTAACTTTTCAAGAATTTTATTAGTTTCTAGAGTCTTTATCATTATTTTTCAGTTATTATTAATGATTGTGGATAACTTTCGAAATACTTCGTAAACTTTTGATTAACTTTTTATATTATGGCTAATTCTTCGTTTTTATTAGGCTGTTGAAAAGTCAATATAGAGAACCTTATTATTTATCTAATTATGGAATGCTTGCGCACCCCTCTCCCTTTCTTTCACTTACTGGCGCATTAATTGCTGCCTACCGCTATAATATTCGGCTTTATAACTTGTATATTGAGGTGTGCTATTTTTGGATTCTTTTTCTTGTGTATTTTTTTTACCGTTTGCCTTGTTGGCGATTGAGATTATTTATCTTGATGTATATTCTGTGTATTAATGTGCCTTTCTTTCAGGATTTAATTGCTGTAGTAAAATTCTTATTTTAAACCAATCTTTGCCTTTTCTTTTTTTTATCTGTGGAATTTCGGTGTGATTTTGTAAAAAGGAAATTATTTGGAAAAATTATATTAGTGAGGATTGCTTGCTCGGAATTTTCGGAATCCTAGAGTCGTTTGTCTTCGCGTTAGTGTTTATATTTTTGTGTGTTACCGTTCGGAGCGTTCGCCTATTATTTTCGAATTTAACGATTGTCATTGTTAGCTTCTCTCAAGGATCTCTCGAATAAAGCCTTCGCAGTATAACATAAATATTTGCGTCCTCGGGGAACCACAGCTTTCGTCGACCGAAATACGTTATATTTTCGACTCGTGTAGTTGCCGTGAGATAACGGACAATTTTGAATTTTATTCCGAGATCGAATGATCGCGATGAGCGTGGAAAATAGGAACGATACAGAGTGGGTTCACGCGCTGTCGGTGGACCAGCTTAGGGCGGAGTTGGAGCGACGGGGTCAGAGTAGTGAGGGTACCATCCCCGCGTTAAGGGCTCGATTAATCAAGCATGAGAACTGTACACTACTGGGATGGGAGACGCCGCGGACACCCACCGGAGTCGATCTGGAAGCGTTCGAACAGCCGGAAGGGGCGCCCAGAAGGCCCAGTGATAGGGACGAGCGGTCCGTAGCTGCCGAAGGGGCGGCAGAGGGGGATCGCTCTCGGTTGTGCGTACGACCCCCGCGGATAGAACTACCCCCGCAGCCCGTGGATAATCGAACCACTCCGAGATCGACGTCTTCCGCCATGGACGTTTATCATATCATGCGTCGGTGGAACTTGCAATTTTCCGGCGCGAGAGGTAGCGACGCGGAGACGTTTCTAACGCGTATCGAGGAGAGCCGCGCGTTAATAACGGTCAGCGACGAAGAAATTTTTAAATGCATTCCGTTCTTTTTATCGGGCATCGGGCTATATTGGTACCGTGGGGAGCGTAATCGGTGGAGGACATGGCGAGATTTTGAGACTGCATGGCGTGAAAGATTCGGGAATCCTGACTTCCAATTTGCCTTACGAGACGAGATCATGCGGCGTACGCAGGGCGAACACGAACTTATCGCGGATTATTTAACCTGTATCCGCGCTCTTTTCGATAGATTAAGTCCTCCATGGAGTTTGGAGGAACAGTTAAATTACGCCCATCGTAATATGCTGCCGCGCTTAGAGATTTCGGTTCACCGCTGTAATGTTTACGATTTCGCCTCGCTGGAATATGCGGCTACGCGTGTTGAACGTAGCTACGACGCGCGGTATCGCCCTCTACCAACCCCGGATCAGTCTATTTTTCCTGATTTAGCGTATCGTCCTCCGCGAAAGACCGCGAAGGGCCCGACTGCCGTGGCTGCCGCCGGAATAGCTGACGTGCAGTCCAGTAAGAAGAAAAAAAACGACAAGCGAGCCCAGAAAGGGGCGACCGATACCCGGGCTGCACCGGCGACCGTTGCCGTTGCGCCTCCTGCAGGTACTTCCGCTCCAACTCCTAGCGCCTCAGTGTCGTCCAACCGAAAGGTGAAGTGCTGGAATTGTGAAAAGACCGGCCATATAGCGCGTGAATGCTCGGAATCGCGTCGCCAATACTGTTACCGTTGCGGCAAGGCGAATGTCACCGTAAAGACTTGCCCTTCGTGCTCGGGAAACGAAGCCGAGAGTCGTTAGGGAGGGCCGCTGCGACTCTGAATAATGAAGGGGAGGCCCGCGTCGCGAGCTCCACACGCGAGATAGTCTTGTCTTCGAACATGGTCGACCCCACCGATTCTTTAGAGCTACCACCATTGCATTATTTTATAGTTACCGTTAATAAAGAACCTTTAAGGGCGCTCGTCGATTCGGGATCGACTCGTACGATCCTTGGAGCAGAGGCCATTCAGATTGTTCGAAGGTTAAATCTGCCTACTCGCCAACGAGTTACTCGGATTCGCACCGCAATGGGCAGATAGCGAGAGCGCGCGAAGAGGTCGATCTATCGTTTCGATTAAGGGATCGGATTCGCACCATTTTGGTTTGTTTGCTGCCGGACTTGACCGTTTCGTGTTTGGTCGGCATGGATTTTTTGCGAAAGTTTGGCGTGGTGGTTGATTATGAGCTATCGGAATGGAATTTTAGAGATAGTCCTGCCGTAAGATACCCGTTTGAGTTGCCGAACCAGGAAGCGCGAGTATGCTGTGGACTCCCCGAGTTGACACCTTTGCAGAATGAACGTTTAGAGTCATTTTTGGAGAATAAGATACCGATAGCTGTCGAAAACCTCGGTGTCACCCGTCTCACGGAACATAGTATTGACGTTGGTTCACAGAGGCCGATTAAACAACGGTGTTATTTAGTTTCACCTAAAGTTCAGGAGGCTATTCGCGATGAAGTGGATAAGATGTTAGAGGCTGGGATTATTGAACCTTTCTTTAGTGAGTGGTCCAATCCAATAGTAATGGTTAAGAAACCTACTGGGAAATATAGATTTTGTTTAAATTTTCGGAAAGTTAATAGCGTGTCCAAGAAGGATGCCTATCCGCTGCCGAACATGAACGGCATTCTAGATAAACTAAGATCGGCGAAGTACATCTCGACTCTTGACTTGAGTCAGGCGTATTTTCAAATACCTCTGGCCAAGGAAAGCAGAGAGATTACCGCCTTTAGCGTACCCGGAAAAGGATTATACCACTTCACGCGAATGCCTTACGGACTGACAGGAGCGCCCGCGACATTCCTGCGCTTACTAGACAAATTAATCGGACCGGAAATGGAACCGCACGTGTTCGCGTACCTGGACAACATAGTAATCGTAATACCCACTTTTGATGAACATTTGGAATGGTTGGAACGTGTATTAGACAAAATCTTCGCTGCCGGTCTCACGATAAATCCGGCGAAATGTGAGTTCTGTCGCTCACAGATTCGCTACCTCGGGTTTATTGTACAGAGGGACGGGCTGACCGTGGATCCTGACAAAGTTCAACCCATTTTAGAATACCCGGCACCACGGAATGTTAAGCAGTTACGCCGGCTCCTAGGTGTGTCGTCCTGGTATCGGCGGTTTATTCCGCGGTTCGCGACTCTCAGTGAACCGCTAACAAGATTACTGAAAAAGAATCAACGTTGGGTGTGGGCGGTAGATCAAGCCCGTGCTTTTGAACAGGTCCGTTCACACTTGATGGCCGCTCCAACCTTATCGTGTCCAGATTTTAATCTTCCATTCGTTTTGCAAACAGACGCGAGTTCTGTCGGGATCGGAGCAGTTTTGACACAAACGGCCGAGGGACAAGAAAATATTATAGCTTTCGCGAGTAGAGCATTGTTCGATCCGGAGAAGAAGTATTCCGTCACGGAACAAGAGTGCTTAGCTGTCGTATGGGCTATTAAGAAATTTCGACCATACCTAGAGGGTTATAAGTTTACGGTAATAACCGATCACAGTAGCTTGCGATGGTTGCATCATCTTAAGAATCCTACGGGTCGACTCGCGAGGTGGGCATTAGAGCTGCTCGAATACGATTACGAGATAGTGCATAGGAAAGGCGCGTTACACCACGCACCGGACGCTTTATCCCGGATGTATAAGAGTGAGACTGAGGTCACAACTGTAGCTGCCATAGAGGCAGATATACTCGCGAACACTGCGGACGAATGGTATCGTAAACGTTTTACGGAACTGGCCGACGCGACGAAGCGATACACGGACTGGAGAGTTGTAGATGGTCAAATGTATTATTGTCGACCAAGGGCGATCGTGTCGGACATTGTCGAGGATTTAGATCGGTGGAAATTAGTACTACCGCAAGAACGGCGAGGGGAAGCTTTGAGAGAGGCGCATGACGAGCCGCAGTCCGGACATTTAGGGGTGGAAAAGACCTTTCAGAGACTCGCGGTCGCGTATTTTTGGCCAAACATGTTTAGGGATGTCGCGAAATACGTTAGACAGTGTGACACGTGTCAGCGTACCAAAGTGGAACAGGCTCCCCCGACAGGACTCATGGGCCGCCGAGTCGTGGAGGGCCCATGGACCGTCATTGCTGCCGATATAATGGGACCGTTTCCCAAGAGTAAGTCCGGATTCACCTACATCCTGGTCAGGATTTGTGCAGGATTTGTTTACGAAGTGGGTGGAGTGTTTTCCGCTACGCGCAGCTAACGGGAAAAAGATCTGTGAGGCCTTAGAGGAAGTAGTCTCGCGGTGGGGCACGCCAAAATTCCTACTTGCCGATAACGGTACGGAGTTCGCGAACCGAACCCTGCAATCATTCGCCGAAGAACATGGGATCAGGCTCACTACTATTCCGCCATATCACCCGCAAGCGAATCCCGTGAAGCGAGTGAATCGCGTCTTAAAAACGATGATTGTTGCGTTTCTGGACCGCGACCACCGGGAATGGGATGAGCACTTGAGAGACTTCCGCTTCGCCTATAACACGGCTCATCATTCCTCAATCGGAACATCACCCGCGTTCTTAAACTTAGGAGTTGAGTTAGATCGAGTTAGGACGAGAGTTAGATCCCTCTAATAGTTTACGCGATCGTTGCCGAGGGACGGCCGAAATCGAACCGCGGAACCCCGCGGATTGGTCCGAGCGTATGAGAGGATTACGTACTCTATACGACTGGGTGGACGAGAATTTAGAGCAGGCCTACCGCAAACAAGCCACTTATTACGATTTGAAGCGACGCAATGTTGCTTTTCAGATTGGCGATCTAGTATTAAAACGCCACCATGTTCTATCGTCAGCGGCACAGAATATTGCCGCAAAGTTATCACCGAAATTCCACGGACCTTTCCGCATTGATCGCATGCTTTCGCCTGTTGTGTGTGAGCTCGTCCATTTGAATGGTGATTTTGCTAGTAAAGTGCATGTGCAAGATCTCAAGCCATACCATATTCCCCCCCATAGATAGCTGCCGACAATAGTTCAGCGAGGAAAGAGAGGGGGAGCCTACATGGAGTGGCGACGTTTCAGGCTCCGCTACTGAGCGCTGATCGAGGAGGTCCATGACCGTCACCCCGGGTTTTGGACGGAACTCCGAGATCTAGCGGAGGACAGGGACCGCCGGAGGACGACCACTCGGGGGGCGACGGTACGGGAGTTCCCTCGTACCCGGGAGCAGGGGACGCAAGCTCTGGGGGCAGGACACTGGGACAGCGTCTCTTTGAGGTGGCCGCACCAGAGGTCCATCATGCCGGCACCCAGACCGCAGAGGCCGTCCGTCAGTCTACAGGGGTTCAGGTGGACCCTTCTCCGCCGATTATCGCTGCCGTGGAACCACGCCTACCAGGGCGGGGAAGAGGACGCCACACTAATACTAATACCCTGAGGCGCCCCGGCCTACCGGAGAGATGCAATCCCCAGCCGCAATCTTCACCCCCGGAGCTCAGAGCGATAGCAACCTCCGCTCGGGAGCCGCCAAAAGAAGAGCCCCCACCTCCCGAACGACAGGCCGTGGTGTCGACCAGACCACCTACCAGAGGCCCCAACGTCTGCTGGAACTGCCGGGCAACGGACCACAGATATTCCGCTTGTCCGTGGCCCAAAGACTGACAATACTGTTATGGGTGCGGCCGGGAGGGGGTAACCCTCCGCACTTGCCCACGCTGCCGGGACGATTGGCGGGACTTAGGCCCATACCACCCGGACCGTGGACACCTGGGCAAGAGTTAGCTGCCGTTCACTTCGAGGATATTTTTTCTTTCCATTCCTTTTTTTTAATTTGTATAACCTGACCGGGTCCTCTCCTGAATAATAAAGGGATTGAAGAGCCGAATCATCGTCTTGCTTGACTGCTGCCCTCCTCTCCCTACACCACTAATAACCAGCACACTCGGCTATGGGATCCGTTTCGCTCACCCTGTGTTTTTGCTTTCGATTTTGTGATTGGATGGTTGTTGGTTGTGTCGCATGCTCCTAGCCCGAGTATAATTGACTGAAAGCGCAATTCGCTGCGGAAGAGAGCGGACTAATGTTAGCATTTTGTTTAAGGAACGCCACGAGGAAAATCCTCGAGAGATTAACTGGATCTTGAGAAAATTAAGCGGCTGTCGACGTTGGTCGGTAGCCGAGACCTCCTCGGTCCTCTCTTAGGAGGGGGGAGTTGTGACGTGACACTTGGCGGTCCATCACAAGGATCGCGAGATCCGACCGAGAATGAATTTGGGCCCTCGTTCTCCCCTAATTTAGGGAGAGAGCGGCTATTGGAGGCGAGATTATACTCGCCTCCCGTGCGTACAAATTTATTTGTTAGCGTTAAGATTAGGCTTAAGAGCGGGCACGATGGGAAACGCTGACGGGATCTCATCCGGTGGCTCAAAATTGAGGAAGAAGTACAGGATACAAGGAAACGGGCGAGCGGAGGCGCCGACTAAAAGGAACACGCCAAGCTAAGTATTATTATTTAATTGCGTCAATAATAAAGTCCACTTAAGACTACCGCTACCGCCCCTGTAAACATTCACATGCCCAGCAGGTACGGGGAACAATTGAGGGGAAGGCCAACCAGCGGACGAAAACTGACACTGAGACCCCGAGTCGGAGTCATCTCGGCCGGAACAGCGCTAAAGAAGAACATTCTAAATAACGGCGAGTGGCTGCCGAAAGTATCCCTCCTGACGGGCCTCGACGAGAGGAATTATGGAAAATAAAAGATGAAACGGGGTGCGACAAGCACATGTACAGCCCTGAAGGCCGCAGGATTAAATGGGCCACACGACGATCTTGAGGGTTGCGGAAGCGCCACAGGTGGCCTAGTTACGCATTAATTTGCTGGCGTGATTCTGACGGGCCTTCCGCTCGCCACTGTTCGGCGGACCGGCGAAGGGAACGACGGTCCAAAATTATCGATCCGACACGTGGATGCCGAGAGCACGGAGAACCGCAAGGAGTCACCGGTGAGACAAGCGTCGACCCAATCTGGCCGTCTTTGTTAAATAATTCAGGTAGAATTAGCTCGAACAATGTCGGTGCCGTATAGCTGCCGTCATTAAATTTATTGTGAAATTCCTTTTCTGCGTTCTCGATATTTGCGTCTTAGAGTACGACGGCCGGCCGAAAGACTTTGTTCGAGCTTTCGTAAAATTAAGTGCCCTCTCTCTCCCCGTTGCGCGCCGACAGTCACTGTAAATGTTTATTTGTACAATTATTACTGTCAGCTGTAAAACTTTGTCTGTTAAAAGTACTGTAACCGAGCTCACGCACAAAGGCGATTGCGATACTCGATAACCGGCAACTACGTCGCGGCGTCGGCTCGCATATTTCCGAGGCTCAAATCGTTTGATACTTTATTGTTATTTATAATTTTTCATGTCTAGATTCAACCGTCTATGTTAGATACGTTAGTAGTCGCTCAATTCTTTCGTTAAAGCAGTAGATCTGAATAATCGACTGGCATCTATAATCGATTCTGTTAACTCTGCGTGTGGCGAGTAGATCTACTATTGTAATTAATTATTTTATTTGCGACAGACGGATGTCATTAAAGGAGCCAAAACCGCGGTGTTCATTATTAAAAATTATTTGGGAATTCGTAGCTGCCGAAACTCTAACAAGTTTCGTTTAGCGCGGAATTCCGGGACTTTTCTTTTACGCTTTCTTCCTGCCGCGTGACACGTGATACTGCGGTGATCGCGCTCGAATGCCGGCCCGTCGCTGCCGGCTAATAATCTGATAATCAATATTATAAAATCGTTCTACATCTACGCGAGTCTGTCCGCCGTTGAAATTTATTCATATGTTAAATATATTAATTCTTGTTACTAAAATATTATGTTTTATTTGCAGCCACCTTGTATTCTCGATCCTTCCTTGTGAATTATTAAAACGGACCGCCCCTCTACCAATTTCGAGACGGGGCTAGCCGAGCGTCCGTCGCGGTTTTTCTGAGAGCTTTGCATTTTTTTTCGTGTACTGCCGATACGTTAAATTTTATTAGAGTGGTGCGGATTCCCGCACCTGGCGCCCATATATTTTACTTTGGAGAAGAAACACTTTTCTTTTATATTAGAAGATCGCGCCGAAGGTGTGCCGTGGGCCATTATCACCGGTCATTTAATGTCATTAGCCCTTAATAAATTAACGGTCACAAATTAACGGTCACGCCCCACGTTGGGCGCCAATTTGTGACCGTTAATTTATTAAGGGCTAATGACATTAAATGACCGGTGATAATGGCCCACGGCACACCTTCGGCGCGATCTTCTAATATAAAAGAAAAGTGTTTCTTCTCCAAAGTAAAATATATGGGCGCCAGGTGCGGGAATCCGCACCACTCTAATAAAATTTAACGTATCGGCAGTACACACGAAAAAAATGCAAAGCTCTCAGAAAAACCGCGACGGACGCTCGGCTAGCCCCGTCTCGAAATTGGTAGAGGGGCGGTCCGTTTTAATAATTCACAAGGAAGGATCGAGAATACAAGGTGGCTGCAAATAAAACATAATATTTTAGTAACAAGAATTAATATATTTAACATATGAATAAATTTCAACGGCGGACAGACTCGCGTAGATGTAGAACGATTTTATAATATTGATTATCAGATTATTAGCCGGCAGCGACGGGCCGGCATTCGAGCGCGATCACCGCAGTATCACGTGTCACGCGGCAGGAAGAAAGCGTAAAAGAAAAGTCCCGGAATTCCGCGCTAAACGAAACTTGTTAGAGTTTCGGCAGCTACGAATTCCCAAATAATGTTTAATAAGGAACACCGCGGTTTTGGCTCCTTTAATGACATCCGTCTGTCGCAAATAAAATAATTAATTACAATAGTAGATCTACTCGCCACACGCACAGTTAACAGAATCGATTATAGATGCGAGTCGATTATTCAGATCTACTGCTTTAACGAAAGAATTGAGCGACTACTAACGTATCTAACATATACGGTTGAATCTAGACATGAAAAATTATAAATAACAATAAAGTATCAAACGATTTGAGCCTCGGAAATATGCGAGCCGACGCCGCGACGTAGTTGCCGGTTATCGAGTATCACAATCGCCTTTGTGCGTGAGCTCGGTTACAGTACTTTTAACAGACAAAGTTTTACAGCTAACAGTAATAATTGTACAAATAAACTTTTACAGTGACTGTCGACGCGCAACTGGGAGAGAGGGCACTTAATTTTACGAAAGCTCGAACAAAGTCTTTCGGCCGGCCGTCGTACTCTAAGACGCAAATATCGAGAACGCAGAAAAGGAATTTCACAATAAATTTAATGACGGCAGCTATACGGCACCGACATTGTTCGAGCTAATTCTACCTGAATTATTTAACAAAGACGGCCAGATTCGGTCGACGCTTGTCTCACCGGTGACTCCTTGCGTTTCTCCGTGCTCTCGGCATCCACGTGTCGGATCGATAATTTTGGGCCGTCGTTCCCTTCGCCGGTCCGCCGAACAGTGGCGAGCGGAAGGCCCGTCGGAAACACGCCAGCAAATTAATGCGTAACTAGGCCACCTGTGGCGCTTCCGCAACCCTTAGGATCGTCGTGTGGCCCATTTAATCCTGCGGCCTTCAGGGCTGTACATGTGCTTGTCGCACCCCGTTTCCTCTTTTATTTTCCATAATTCCTCTCGTCGAGGCCTGTCAGGAGGGATACTTTCGGCAGCCACTCGCCGTTATTTAGAATGTTCTTCTTTAGCGCTGTTCCGGCCGAGATGACTCCGACTCGGGATCTCAGTGTCAGTTTTCGTCCGCTGGTTGGCCTTCCCCTCAATTGTTCCCCGTACCTGCTGGGCATGTGAATGTTTACAGGGGCGGCAGCGGTAGTCTTAAGTGGACTTTATTATTGACGCAATTAAATAATAATACTTAGCTTGGCGTGTTCCTTTTAGTCGGCGCCTCCGCTCGCCCGTTTCCTTGTATCCTGTACTTCTTCCTCAATTTTGAGCCACCGGATGAGATCCCGTCAGCGTTTCCCATCGTGCCCGCTCTTAAGCCTAATCTTAACGCTAACAAATAAATTTGTACGCACGGGAGGCGAGTATAATCTCGCCTCCAATAGCCGCTCTCTCCCTAAATTAGGGGAGAACGAGGGCCCAAATTCATTCTCGGTCGGATCTCGCGATCCTTGTGACGGACCGCCAAGTGTCACGTCACAATATATATATATATATATATATATATATATATATATATATATATACAGGGTGGCCCATTTTAATCCATCCAGTCGAATATCTCGAAAACCAAGTCCGGGAGAGAAAAATATTTCAGACAAAAGTTGTTTGGTTTCGAGGGGGCCATAAGATGGTACCATTGGTTTGACCTTGAAGAGTCATTTGAAGGTCACGTAAAGGTTACCTCAATTTTTTTAAATGGCACCCCCTATTTTTTATTACATATTCTTGTAGCTGACCTCGAGAGCTTTCCAAAACACTATAATTAAGTACCTTTTCGTTAAGTACTTTCTGAGTTATGAGGCTTGAAATAATTTCTTAATTTTACATAAACCGTAAAATATCTTGTAAAATATTCATTTTTCGATTATCTTACCTTAATACTTTTACGTACAAAATAATGAGAGGAATCAATTGGTGTAAAGGAAACACGTAGTTGTTTTTAAGAAAAAATATGTAATTTGCAATTAACAATTCCATATTTTTTCTTAAAAACAACTGTATGTTTTCTTTACACCAATTGATTCCTCTCATTATTTTGTACATAAAAGTATTAAGGTAAGATAATCGAAAAATGAATATTTTACTAGATATTTTATGGTTTATATAAAATTAAGAAATTATTTCAAGCCTCATAACCCCAAAAGTACTGAATGAAGAAATACTTTATTATAGTGTTTTGGAAAGCTCTCGAGATAAGCTACAAGAATAAGTAATAAAAGATAGGGGTTCCCATTTAAAAAACGGAAGTTGACCTTCAAATGACCTTGAAAATGACCTTTAATGTCGAATCCAAGGTCACTATTAGATAGCCCCCTTCGTTCCCTACAACTTTTATCCGAGTCGTTTTTCTTCAGACGTTGATCCTGAAAAGTTATGATGGTGGAACTTTTAAAATGGGACACCCTGTATATACAGGGTGATCCATTTTAATTAACGCACGCAATTATTTCGGAAACAAAGCATTTTAGAGAAAAATGTTTCAGACAAAAGTTTTATGGTTTCGAGGGGGCCATAAGATGGTATCATTGGTTTGACACTGAAGAGTCATTTGAAGGTCACGTGAAGGTCAATTCAATTTTTTTAAATGGAACACCCTATATATTTTTGCACACTCTTGTAGCTTATCTCGAGAGCTTTCCAAAACACTATAATTAAGTACCTTTTCGTTAAGTACTTTTTGAGTTATGAGGCTTGAAATAATTTCTTAATTTTACATAAACCATAAAATATCTAGTAAAATATTCATTTTTCGATTATCTTACCTTAATACTTTTATGTACAAAATAATGAGAGGAATCAATTGGTGTAAAGAAAACGCATAATTGTTTCGAAAAAAAAAATGTAATTGTTTATTACAAATTACATTTTTTCTTTCGAAACAATTATGTGTTTTCTTTACACCAATTGATTCCTCTCATTATTTTGTACGTAAAAGTATTAAGGTAAGATAATCGAAAAATGAATATTTTACAAGATATTTGAAGGTTTATGTAAAATTAAGAAATTATTTCAAGCCTCATAACTCAAAAAGTATTTAACGAAAAGGTACTTAATTATAGTGTTTTGAAAAGCTCTCGAGATAAGCTACAAGAATATGCAATGAAAAATAGTAGGTTCCGTTTAAGAAATTGAAGGTGACCTTTATGTGACCTTCAAATGACTATCCAAGGTCAAATTTTTGCCACCATCTTCTGTCCCCCTCGAAGTCAAACAACTTTTATTTGAAACATTTTGTTGTACATTCAAAAATAAAAGTTATTGGGGTGGGTAACTTAAAATGGCTCACCCTGTATATATATATAAGCAAGTTTCACGATATATCGATATACGATATATGATTACTAACTTGTACCTAAATTTAATAATAAAAGTGCTGCAACCATTACTATTCTGTTTACAAGCTTATATGATTATGCAAAACATACCTTCTCGCCCATCCTTTCTTTCGAGAAAGTCGGAGGCGGGAAGGATATTTGTTTTTTAAGTCTTTTTTCATTTCGTATTTATTGCTGTAAGAAAATAAAATAAATAATAAATTTAAAATAATAAATTTTTCGAAATATGCTTGGGGCGATTAAAATTAAACGCCCTGTACATAATTATAATATTTCGTAATATCACAAATCAAATTAGCAATACTTACGAATAAAATTATACAATTACTGAATTGTCTAATTATACAATGTTGTTCGTTGGCTTCGTTACACGACACATATATGTTACACTTGGCAACGTCGGATCGTGCACGCGATAAGCGAGTGTCCACGCAACAAGCAGTGATGCCAGAATGGATACTCTGGCAACAGCAAATTATTTCGCATAGAGTATAGCTCGGCGTTCCTGTGGAACAGTCGAGGATCGAGGGGCGTCGAGGAACGTCGAGCTATACTCTATGTGAAATAATTTGTTGTTGTCAACGTATCCATTCTGGTATCACTGGCAACAAGTGCGAAACGTGTCTCGAAGATAATCGCAGTGTACTGAGTGCAGTAATATTCCATCCGTCGCACGATGAACACACGTAAGTACTGCGCTCGTATATACATAAAAGTAATAAAATATTACTTTTTATTAGTAGTACTACTTTTATTAGTAGGTATTTTTTATTAGTAGAAATTTATTAGATGTGATATTACAATAGTATTATTAGAAACTATATAAATAACCATATAAATTGTAATAATATTTGTTGGTTAGGTACAGTAATAGTAATAAGACATAGTAATTAAAAACTATTTTATAAAATAAATCTGTTCGATAGACACATATACGTAAATATTAATTAATGTATATTTATTTAAGGAAGAAGTAAATCAATAGAGAGAGTGAAAAATGTTCTCTCTCCGCTGTTATCAAAAGGCGGGAAGCGAAATTTGAGGTAAATCGTCGCAAATCAACATCCACGACGGTGCCAACAAAGTGTACAGCAACGGCGACGATGCAAAGGGCTACAACGCAAAAGTCAACGGAGTCTAAGACACCATCATCTAAATACGACGGCGACAATACGACGGCGACAATGCAAAGAGCCATGACAGAGCCGATGTCACCAGGAGCGACGACGGCGACGACGTATGAAAATATTAAAGAAAATGTGCATACAAATATAAAAGTAAGTAACTGCATATTTAATTATTGCATACTTTTCTTTTTACTGTATGCAGATCATAGACATATTAACATAGACTGCTCATAAGGTAGCGAAGAGTGTCCTCCTGAGAGAAAAGGATAGCATGAATTAATTTTTATTTCTATCTTTTTCTGGTACATGCGTGATGCAATTTCAAGTTAAAAAGTCAATAACTTGAAATTGCATCACGCATGTGTCAGAAAAAGACAGATACACAAGTTAATTCATGCTATCCTTTTCTCTCAGGAGGATACTCTTCGCTACCTTATGAGCAGTCTATGTTAATATGTCTATGATGCAGATATAAATAATACTTGGATTTTTTAAAATTTGTGAAAATAGTATATTATATTAGAGATGTCCAAAATTTTATTAAAATATTGATCAGTATGGTCTCTCAATTGTAAATATTTAAAAATATAATTAGAATATATTTATAATAATAACATTTATCTCTTATTGCTTGTAATCTGAAAACTATTATAATCGTAACATTTTTCATTTATTCTTTCAATTCGTATTTATTTTTAATTGCTAATTTAATATATTACGATAAGACACTTTATGTTTTAAAACTATAAAAACATATTTTCTTATTGTCTTATTTCATGTATTTCAGAGAATTAATCAAGTCGTGCGTCGGGAAGTCGCCAAAGAAAGGATAAAAATAAAAAGAGAAGAATTTCAAAGACGAAAAGTGAAATACGCGACACGTATTCCACCGATACCTGCACCACCTGTTTATGTGCCACCTTTTGTATCATCGCCAATACCAACATCGTTTTATGTACCGACTTACGCACCATCGATTTATGCAGCGCCGTTTACATACGCACCACCGGCTCACCCACAACCACCGCCTTACGGAACTCCAAATGTAATATTTTCACCTTACGCGCATATGTATCGACCTCATTTTTGAAATTGATTTTTTGCGGCGCGTTTGCATTTTCAATGATATATAAAATGAAGAAAATTTTATTTTTTTTTAGCGATAAACTTTTATTGCTAACATATTTCGATAAAAAAAATAATTATTTTTCAGTTGCATTTTCTTCTAAAATTTACAATTTCGGCTGGTCTGAATTTACTTAGCACGTAGATCATTTTGACGAATATAAATATGAAATAAATCACAATAACAATTTCAAGTACGCACAAGTAGGTGAAACACATAGAAAAATGTAGGTCCTCTTCGATTTTAAAGTATAATTTTCTTCGAAATAATCTTTCTGACATTTTGCTGTTCTTTAAACACATATTTAAAATGTGCGATTGTTTCATAATATCGAGATATATACTTCTATCAACTATTCTATTAACTAACGAAAACGACAAACGAAATCTATTTCAACGGATTCTTTACGAACTTTCACATGTCTGCATTTTTTTGCATATTTCTAAATTTATTATCGAAAAACTGTTGAACGAAATATGTTGAAATAGATTTCGTTTGTCGTTTTCGTTAGTTAATAGAATAGTTGATAGAATTATATATCTCGATATCATGAAACAATCGCGCATTTTAAATATGTGTTTAAAGAACAGCAAAATGTCAGAAAGATTATTTCGAAGAAAATTATATTTTAAAATCGAAGAGGACCTACATTTTTCTATGTGTTTCACCTACTTGTGCGTACTTGAAATTGTTATTGTGATTTATTTCATATTTTTGTTGAGTTATTCAAGGGAGAAGAGAATCAGAAAGAAACCTACAATCTGTGCAACAAGCATTGTATATTGTTCGGATAGAGCGTTGTAGACGACAATTGCAAAGAAGAAACGTAGAAAAAAATTGTTCACTGGCGCAGATGGTATGACGTTGTGATCTATGCAAATTACAAATCACAAAGCAGCCACAAATAGTAGATATTTAAGATATAAATACACGTAAAGAAATCAGATAAATGTTTTGTTATTCTATTACAAATTCTTTGAATATTGCAATCCAATAGCGAAGACTGACATTTCGATTCTTGTAAAATATAATCTCTATGTGATTATATGACCCGAACCCACCAGACGGTTGCTGGAACTGTGGGTCCAGGACCCATGTTGCCCGGGAGTGCCCCCGCGCGATAACGGGGGCCTACTGTTTCCGGTGCGGCACCAGGGGATACACCGTCCGGACCTGCCCACATTGTCGCCAAGGGTGGCTGGCACAGGGCCCTTATCGGAGAGGCAGAGGCCACCAGGGGCCAGACCCCCCCGCGAGATCGCCGTGCCAGGAGCGGCACCCGCCCGGTGCCCTACTGACCGTTGTCGCGGTCCTCCCCGGACTGGGTACGGGCTTTGCTGGAGGGACTCCTTTTTTTTTCTTTTTTTTTTCTCTCTTCTTTCTTTCTCTTTTTGTTGTTATTCCGTGCTGTCGCTCCGGTTTGAGGCCCCGCTGTGTAGGTACCTGCTTAAATAAATAAGTTGCGGTAACTTTCTTTTCTCATTCTTGTGATTTACTTCCTTACACTCGAACCACCTTATTCCACCTTTAGTGAAACAGCTCGCGAATGTCGAACGGGAGGGTCCAGCCGCAAAACGGGACCGCGGGCCCCGTGAGAGACGACAGCGCGAGCGACGGTTAGTGAGAGACGGCATCCTTTAGCTTCTCGTTTCGGATAGTTTATCGTTTTGTTTGTTTCGTTCCGTTGTGGGTTTGTGTTTGTGTCTGCCTCGGCTCCGGAGACTTTGGTCGCCCGAACATGTGCGAAAGGACGAACGGAAAGTCCGATTTTGTGGCCATGATGGGTGGCTAGAGCCAATACGGTCTCTCTTGGCAGGGGGGGGGTGTGACGTTGCCGTCCCGAGGCGCGTCCATCCGTCCCGAAAATCTTCACGGGGCGCGAGCCGAGCGGCCGCGCCAGAAAAAGATTGCGAGAGCCATATCGAAATCTCCGGAGAGACGAGCCATTATCCTTTTTCGCGCTAGTATTAATTCTTTTTTTGTATCATTTTTGTACGTCGGGCAACCCGCCGGAGGGAAACCAGAAGAGGTCCAAGAGGAATCATTACGACAGCCGATACGACAACGCCGGAGGAACAGAGTCGCGGGTGGATTTCGCCCCCTTCAAATAAAGGAAGGAAATCAGCTGTCTTGTGGGCCGAAATAACCGGGCCGGATCGGCGCCACCCTCAGAGGAGGGAGGACGGAAAATCTACCTCCGGACGATCATGGATAACAGGATCGCCGAAAGTCAGCATTTTTAAATTATCGGGGCCGTTACGACCCCCGATACGGCGTTGTCGCGGGGCGCAGTAATACCTCGCGTGTCGCGGCGCTATTGGCCGCTAATCCGCGCACCCCTGCGCGCAGAATTGACGCCGCTATCGACCCTGGATCGCGAGATCCAGGGAATCATTCTGGTGCGGACGCTCTCAACAGATAGTCGTGTTCGAGAGATTTTGTCGTTGTCGTTATCGTTAGCGTGTCGTTGTCGCCGAGGAGATCAAGTTGAGAGGACGAGCCGAGGATCATCCCCTGGTCACGAGAGAAAGTATCGGTGAGGTTGCCCATCGCTAATTGTAAGCCACGTACGCGATTCTGTCCGCGGACCGGCCGCTCTGTCGCCGTCGCCATTTTCGTGTCTCGTTGTCGCTCGGGCATTGTACCGAGCTCGCGATTTTCGTGTATTTCGGGCGACCGGAGACAAGCGACCGAGGCATCAAGGACGATCGTAATGTAGGCCGTAGCTGATAAGGAACCGTTCGTCTCTCTCCGGGATTCGGGGTGTCGTAAAACGCGTAGTGACCGGCTCTCGTATATCGACCACGTGCGCGGTAAATCGCGGGGAATGCGTTCGCTATCCGTGCTGTCGAAAAGAGTTGTCGAAACCGCGTAAGACATCCCCGCAACCGATCTCCGGGTAATTTTCGTCTGCAATTAGCGTATATGTGAGTGTGTGACCGTATGAGTGTGACGACGTGGCAAAAGTCGTACTGTCCTTGTCGCTTTTGATACGAGTATATTGCGTGGTATTTGCGTGGTAATTGTCGTACGTTCGAGTGTGTCGCGGTGCATAATAGATTGAGAAAGGGTCGAAATTCGAGGATTTCGCGTAGATAGAAAGCGTTACGCCGAAAAGAAGCGAAGCGACGTCCGACGGCTATCGAATTCCGAGCGAATCGAACGCGCTCGTCGCGGGCGACAATTTCTCGTCTTCGCAGATTTCTGGATTGTTCTCGCTCAAATGTTAAGCCTCTTTTCGAACTTATTGCTGTTGACTAAGTGAGCGAGCGAAAGAATAAAGCATAAAGATCGGTAAAATTGAGTCGTTAATGAGATTGTCGAAATTTCCGTTACGATCTCGAAACGCCGTTCGGTTTCGCAAAGTCCGGCCATAAAAACGGGCCTAGAGGACGATAAATATCTTTCTTATGATCTCGATTTCGTATTGCTATTGTTATCACCGCTGTCGATCTGTTGTACGTTATTTCAAATTTTCGCATTTATGTTAAACTCAGTTATATTTCGTTAATTCAGTCTCGCTAATTTATGTCATTATTACTATTTCTTTCTAGAACTTGTTATTTCTTTCCCTTTATATACTTTTCTATTATATTTCTTTTATTTAAATAAATTTGTTACATTCTCTTTTATATTAAATTCGCGTAATTTATTTGAGTGTTCGTTTCTCGTGTGTGTTAAATTCCGTTGTGTTCGTCAATTTTCGTAATCACCGACAGCTTCGCATAAAATAATTCTAGATCCTTTTCAACGGACCCTGCCCCTCTACCGTTAGGTGAGCTGGTCGGCCCGTGGCGAAACAGGCTAACGTTCTTCGCGTTATTCTGACGATTTTGCGAACTGATACGTGGAAGACCGTATCTGGCGCCCATCTTCGAGATTTCGAGACGGCCTTCGCTTCGCCGCGGCGCGCGCGAGAACGCCCTCCATCTTAGTTCCTCCGAGCGCGAGTATCTCTATCCACCTTGTGTCTTTTTTTTGACGGCGTTTTCGCTCCCCATTAACATCCTCCTCTCCAACACCCGAGGAGGATCGAAAAATTAAAAATAAAAAGACGTCGCAAAAATTTGGCGCCCAACGTGGGGCCACGCGTTGAGAAGGAAAAGTTTCGGGGAGTTAATACGAATTAAATTATTTGGTCGAGTGATTGCTTTTGTCGTATATTCGTTTCGTTTGTCGTTAACGCTCTCGTTTGAAATTCTTTTCTTTCGCCGACCTTTACGTGTTTGTTGTCGACCTTCGATCGTTTGGACAATAACGGCTTTGTCTTGTGTTATTGAGCTACCGACGTTTACGATCGCGGTGATCTTGCCACGTCTTGTTGAGTTCGAGCTTATTTATTTTGTTTCGAGTTTTTCTTTCTTGATCGCATGAGTCAAGTCGATCCAGAGGACGACTGGATTTTCGTGTTAAATCGCGAACAATTGCTTGAGGAATTACAGCGGCGTAAACTTTCAACGGAAGGAAGTTATTCGATTCAGACCGCGCGTTTGCTGCGTCGCGTGCGCAAAGATCGAAAATTTAATATGGGCAAGATGTCGGACGAGGAGCTTTTAGAAGTCCCTACGGATGCGATGGCTCGACCTGATAGCCCGATGGATCAGGCGAGATCTCGCGCGCCTTCCGGCTCCCGCGATACTCCGCGCTCGATGGGACGAGATTTCTCGCGCGAAAACGCGGGAAATTCCGCGATGACGGCGTACAACGTCATGCGGAAGTGGAATTTGAAATTCTCGGGTGCAAGAGGGGAAGACGCGGAAACATTTTTACTCAGAATTGAGGAAGGTCGCGAGTTAATTCCCGTACCCGACGAAGACATTTTGCGTTGCTTGCCGTTCTTTCTAACGGGCATAGCACTTCATTGGTTCCGTAGTAAACGCGATCGGCTGTCGAATTGGACCGTTTTTAAAAATGCGTGGAGAACGCGATTCGGGGACCCGGATTTTCAATTTGCTCTTCGCGAAGAAATTATGAGAAGAACTCAAGGGGAACATGAGTCTGTCGCTGATTTTTTGACGTGTCTTCGAGCCATATTCGATCGGTTGTCGCCACCGTGGACTGAATCAGAGCAAGTAAGCAGCGCGTTTCGAAATTTATTGCCGCGCATACAACAGTCCATCCGTCGAAATGAGGTAGAAGATTTAGACGCTTTAGAGGATTTGGCGACTCGCGTGGAGGCTAGTTATCAGCTGTCGCAACGCTATCGGGCTCCCCCGACTCCGGAGAAATCTCTGTTTCCGGATCTCGCGTACCACGCACCGCGCAATACGAAACAGTCTACACGAGGCCGGGAAACTCTTGCCGCGTTGAGTACGCCTAATGCGGAATCAGAAACGAGATCCGCCTCTCGCAGGGAGAGGAAAAACAAAAATCGCGCAACTCGAGCCGCGACCGGAACGGAGGCCGCTCAGACAAGTTTGTCGTCTTCAGGGGCAACGGCCGCAGAATCAAATGCTTCGCGAAATTCCGCATTAAAATGTTGGAATTGTGAGGGTGTAGGTCATATTTCGAGAAATTGTTCAGCCGCTCCGCGACTACATTGCTATCGTTGCGGTCGAGCGAAAGTAACGTTACGAACGTGTCCCGACTGTTCGGGAAAAGAATAAAGGAGTCGAATAATAGGGGGGACCCGACTCCTATTCAAACCCAACCCCCTTTTCGTGTCGTTAATTGTTCTCGTGAATTTTCGTTCAGTGCTTTTGGTTGTCGTGACATCTCGTCGATGTTATTTATTCGTGTTAAATTATTAGGAAACGAGATTAGCGCTCTAGTGGATTGTGGGTCTACTCGAACTTTCTTAGGTTCTAGCGTTGTCGAATTGGTGGACAAATTGAAATTAAAGTTTCGAAAGTCGGATGGCCGACGAGTAGTTACGGCGACCGGCCAAACGACACGCGTTAGGGGGGAGGTGGATCTTCCTTTTACGTTGTTTGATAGGACAAATTCTTTGAGAGCGTATGCATTACCGTCACTAGCAATACCATGCATACTTGGGCTTGATTTTTTGGGGCTATTTGGTATGGTGGTCAATTTTCCACGCCAAGAATGGTATTTTGAGGATGAACCCGCCATTGTGTATCGTTTCGAGAACCAGCCAGTGGACCCCATTTTTCACTTAAATTTGATCGAGAATTCGGCTAGTCGTGAATCAAGTAATTATTTCGTGTCCGAAATCGCGAAATTAGCAGACCGAAAGTCGGATGACGGCCCGCGAGAAATTAGTCTTCCCGCGGAAACGACCCGTGTTCACAAAATACAACGGGCTCGGCTGTCGAAATCTGATCCGCTTATTTGCTGCGGTTTGAGTGAGTTGTCGTCGCGCGAAAGCCAGCGATTAGAAAATTCTTAGAGGGTCATATCGTAGGCGATCCGAATAAACCGGGAGCGACTAGTTTGACGGAGCACAAAATTGATGTCGACGGACATGCTCCGATTAAACAAAGGTATTATCCCGTTTCGCCAAAAATTCAGGAAGCGATTTACGCGGAAGTAGATAAAATGTTAGCGGCGGGGATTATAGAACCATCTAAAAGCGAATGGTCTAGTCCGATCGTAATGATTAAGAAACCTAATGGAAGCTATCGATTTTGTCTGGATTTTCGAAAATTAAACAGCGTTTCGAAAAAGGATGCGTATCCATTACCGTATATGAACGCAATTCTCGATAAGTTACGATCGGCTAGTTATATTTCGACTATCGATCTAAGTCAGGCCTATTTTCAGATTCCGCTCGAGAGAAATAGTCGCGAGTTAACGGCGTTTACGGTACCGGGGAAGGGGTTGTTTCATTTTACTCGAATGCCGTATGGTCTCACCGGTGCCCCCGCGACATTTCAGCGTTTACTTGATCGGCTTATAGGTCCTGAAATGGAACCGCATGCTTTCGCTTATTTAGATGATATCGTTGTCGTAACCCGTACTTTTGAAGAACATTTGAGTTGGTTGAAACGCGTACTAGATCGGATAAGAGAGGCAGGCCTTACAATAAATCCTGAGAAGAGTAAATTCTGTCGGTCACAAGTGAAATATCTTGGGTTCCTGATACAACAGGAGGGGCTCAAGGTTGACCCTGATAAAACCGCGCCGATTGTCGAATATCCGCCACCGAAAAACTTAAAGCAATTGCGACGATTTATAGGGATGGCGTCTTGGTATCGCCGATTTATACCGCAGTGTGCGACGCGCTTAGAACCGCTAACTCGTCTCCTCCGGAAGGGTTTCTCTTGGGAGTGGGGGGATGAGCAAAAAGCTGCGTTTGATTCTATTAAATCGTGCATCACGTCACCGCCTACGCTGTCGTGTCCGAATTTTGAATTGCCGTTTGTTTTACAAACGGATGCGAGTTCGGTCGGTTTGGGAGCGGTATTGACCCAAGAAACGGAAGGCGTAGAACACGTCATCGCGTTCGCTAGTAGAGCGCTGTCGGAGGCCGAAAAGAAATACTCTACGACCGAGCAGGAATGTTTGGCTGTCGTTTGGTCGATTAAAAAGTTTAGACCGTATCTCGAGGGGTATACTTTTAAAGTCATCACGGACCATAGCAGCTTACGCTGGTTACATAATTTAAAGAACCCCACAGGTCGATTAGCGCGATGGGCTCTCGAATTGTTGGAATATGACTACGCGATCGAACACCGGAAAGGAGCGTTACATCATGTTCCAGACGCGTTGTCGCGCATGTATGAGACTACCGATGAATTATGCGCTGTTGCGATTACCGGAGACGCTTGGTATGATGCACGCGTTCGAGACGTGGAAACTAATCCGCGTAAGAATTCGGGTTGGAAAATCGAAAACGATCAGCTGTATTTTCGAAAGCCGAACGCTGTCGTTTCTCAAGTTGTCGACGATCTCGAGCAATGGAAACTAGTACTTCCTAAAGAAGCGCGCGAACGTTATTAGGGAGGCTCACGATGTTCCACAATCAGGTCACTTAGGAGTCGAGAAAACATATCAGCGAGTAGCGACTCGGTATTTCTGGCCGCGTATGTTTCGTGGGGTAGCGGATTATGTCAGACATTGTGACGTTTGTCAGAGGACAAAGGTGGAACAGAATGTGCCGATGGGTTTAATGGGACGCCGAGCTGTCGAAACTCCGTGGACGGTAGTAGCGGCGGATATTATGGGTCCTTTTCCGTCGAGCAAAAACGGTAATGCGTATATTCTGGTAATCTAAGACCTATTCACCAAATGGATTGAATGTAGCCCGCTCCGGAAAGCAACGGGCAAAAAGATTCGCGAGCTTTTAAATGAATTAGTCGTTAACCGTTGGGGCGCGCCGCGGATACTGTTGACGGACAACGGCACGGAATTCATCAATCGCGAATTACAGGCATTCGCGGAAGAGTATGGCATCGTTCACACTACCGTACCTCCGTATCATCCTCAGGCAAATCCGGTAGAACGCGTCAATAGGGTACTCAAAACTATGATTACGGCGTTTCTCAAAAACGATCATCGCGAATGGGATATTCACTTGGCTGAGTTCAGATTCGCATACAACACGGCGTACCATACCTCCTTACAGGCTACTCCGGCGTTCTTAAATTTCGGTAGGGAACCCCAGCCGGTTAACACCGTGCGTGGGAGACACGAGTCAGCTGTCGAAGTCGCGGAAGCGAATTCCGAGACTTGGAAAGAGCGCATGGAAAGGATTCAGGCTTTGCGAGATTGGGTAGTAGAGAACTTAGAGGCCGCGCATAATAAACAGGCACATTATTATAATTTGCGAAGACGAGATCATCGTTTTGCGATTGGCGAGCAAGTTCTAAAGCAGCACGTGTTGTCGTCAGCCGCTCAGAATATTTCGGCTAAATTAGCGACTAAATATCACGGTCCGTTTACTATCGCGAGAGTGTTGTCGCCGGTAGTATACGAATTAAAAGATAGTTCGAATAGAATACTAGGCAAGGTACACATTAAAGATCTCAAACCATATAATGTTCCACCTAACCCCCCCAGGCATTTAACCCACTAAGAATGTCGCGAGAATTTCGCGAAAGATATCGCGACGTACTAAATGCTGTCGACGAGCTGCGCCCCGGGTTTTGGACGGCGATGGCCGATGAGCTGCGCAGGATGATGGAGGGGCGCGTTACGACCCGAGGCGCCGTGGTGCGCGAATTCCCGGCGCAAAGAGAGGCCGGGGTTCAAGTGGTCGCCGATACCCGGGATGAGGCCACCGAGACGGCTGTCGGGGCCGCGTGTGAGGCCGCGGTTCAGACCGGGCAGGAGGACCCGGAGCTGAACTCTACGTCCACCGACGATCAGGAGGCTCCCATCATGGAGTCACCCTGGGACAGCTCTCAGGCACGACGGTCTTCCCCAGCTCCCTGGGAATGGCCGAGACCTCCCGATGGCCCGCCTTCACCGGACGACCCGAACCCACCAGACGGTTGCTGGAACTGTGGGTCCAGGACCCATGTTGCCCGGGAGTGCCCCCGCGCGATAACGGGGGCCTACTGTTTCCGGTGCGGCACCAGGGGATACACCGTCCGGACCTGCCCACATTGTCGCCAAGGGTGGCTGGCACAGGGCCCTTATCGGAGAGGCAGAGGCCACCAGGGGCCAGACCCCCCCGCGAGATCGCCGTGCCAGGAGCGGCACCCGCCCGGTGCCCTACTGACCGTTGTCGCGGTCCTCCCCGGACTGGGTACGGGCTTTGCTGGAGGGACTCCTTTTTTTTTCTTTTTTTTTTCTCTCTTCTTTCTTTCTCTTTTTGTTGTTATTCCGTGCTGTCGCTCCGGTTTGAGGCCCCGCTGTGTAGGTACCTGCTTAAATAAATAAGTTGCGGTAACTTTCTTTTCTCATTCTTGTGATTTACTTCCTTACACTCGAACCACCTTATTCCACCTTTAGTGAAACAGCTCGCGAATGTCGAACGGGAGGGTCCAGCCGCAAAACGGGACCGCGGGCCCCGTGAGAGACGACAGCGCGAGCGACGGTTAGTGAGAGACGGCATCCTTTAGCTTCTCGTTTCGGATAGTTTATCGTTTTGTTTGTTTCGTTCCGTTGTGGGTTTGTGTTTGTGTCTGCCTCGGCTCCGGAGACTTTGGTCGCCCGAACATGTGCGAAAGGACGAACGGAAAGTCCGATTTTGTGGCCATGATGGGTGGCTAGAGCCGATACGGTCTCTCTTGGCAGGGGGGGGGTGTGACGTTGCCGTCCCGAGGCGCGTCCATCCGTCCCGAAAATCTTCACGGGGCGCGAGCCGAGCGGCCGCGCCAGAAAAAGATTGCGAGAGCCATATCGAAATCTCCGGAGAGACGAGCCATTATCCTTTTTCGCGCTAGTATTAATTCTTTTTTTGTATCATTTTTGTACGTCGGGCAACCCGCCGGAGGGAAACCAGAAGAGGTCCAAGAGGAATCATTACGACAGCCGATACGACAACGCCGGAGGAACAGAGTCGCGGGTGGATTTCGCCCCCTTCAAATAAAGGAAGGAAATCAGCTGTCTTGTGGGCCGAAATAACCGGGCCGGATCGGCGCCACCCTCAGAGGAGGGAGGACGGAAAATCTACCTCCGGACGATCATGGATAACAGGATCGCCGAAAGTCAGCATTTTTAAATTATCGGGGCCGTTACGACCCCCGATACGGCGTTGTCGCGGGGCGCAGTAATACCTCGCGTGTCGCGGCGCTATTGGCCGCTAATCCGCGCACCCCTGCGCGCAGAATTGACGCCGCTATCGACCCTGGATCGCGAGATCCAGGGAATCATTCTGGTGCGGACGCTCTCAACAGATAGTCGTGTTCGAGAGATTTTGTCGTTGTCGTTATCGTTAGCGTGTCGTTGTCGCCGAGGAGATCAAGTTGAGAGGACGAGCCGAGGATCATCCCCTGGTCACGGGAGAAAGTATCGGTGAGGTTGCCCATCGCTAATTGTAAGCCACGTACGCGATTCTGTCCGCGGACCGGCCGCTCTGTCGCCGTCGCCATTTTCGTGTCTCGTTGTCGCTCGGGCATTGTACCGAGCTCGCGATTTTCGTGTATTTCGGGCGACCGGAGACAAGCGACCGAGGCATCAAGGATGATCGTAACGTAGGCCGTAGCTGATAAGGAACCGTTCGTCTCTCTCCGGGATTCGGGGTGTCGTAAAACGCGTAGTGACCGGCTCTCGTATATCGACCACGTGCGCGATAAATCGCGGGGAATGCGTTCGCTATCCGTGCTGTCGAAAAGAGTTGTCGAAACCGCGTAAGACATCCCCGCAACCGATCTCCGGGTAATTTTCGTCTGCAATTAGCGTATATGTGAGTGTGTGACCGTATGAGTGTGACGACGTGGCAAAAGTCGTACTGTCCTTGTCGCTCTTGATACGAGTATATTGCGTGGTATTTGCGTGGTAATTGTCGTACGTTCGAGTGTGTCGCGGTGCATAATAGATTGAGAAAGGGTCGAAATTTGAGGATTTCGCGTAGATAGAAAGCGTTACGCCGAAAAGAAGCGAAGCGACGTCCGACGGCTATCGAATTCCGAGCGAATCGAACGCGCTCGTCGCGGGCGACAATTTCTCGTCTTCGCAGATTTCTGGATTGTTCTCGCTCAAATGTTAAGCCTCTTTTCGAACTTATTGCTGTCGACTAAGTGAGCGAGCGAAAGAATAAAGCATAAAGATCGGTAAAATTGAGTCGTTAATGAGATTGTCGAAATTTCCGTTACGATCTCGAAACGCCGTTCGGTTTCGCAAAGTCCGGCCATAAAAACGGGCCTAGAGGACGATAAATATCTTTCTTATGATCTCGATTTCGTATTGCTATTGTTATCACCGCTGTCGATCTGTTGTACGTTATTTCAAATTTTCGCATTTATGTTAAACTCAGTTATATTTCGTTAACTCAGTCTCGCTAATTTATGTCATTATTACTATTTCTTTCTAGAACTTGTTATTTCTTTCCCTTTATATTCTTTTCTATTATATTTCTTTTATTTAAATAAATTTGTTACATTCTCTTTTATATTAAATTCGCGTAATTTATTTGAGTGTTCGTTTCTCGTGTGTTAAATTCCGTTGTGTTCGTCAATTTTCGTAATCACCGACAGCTTCGCATAA
Organism: Camponotus vicinus; assembly: GCF_025532165.1. Classification (NCBI taxonomy): domain Eukaryota; kingdom Metazoa; phylum Arthropoda; class Insecta; order Hymenoptera; family Formicidae; genus Camponotus; species Camponotus vicinus. The sequence continues at coordinate 4,401,577 of NW_028141980.1, read as the reverse complement.
AATAATTCTAGATCCTTTTCAACGGACCCTGCCCCTCTACCGTTAGGTGAGCTGGTCGGCCCGTGGCGAAACAGGCTAACGTTCTTCGCGTTATTCTGACGATTTTGCGAACTGATACGTGGAAGACCGTATCTGGCGCCCATCTTCGAGATTTCGAGACGGCCTTCGCTTCGCCGCGGCGCGCGCGAGAACGCCCTCCATCTTAGTTCCTCCGAGCGCGAGTATCTCTATCCACCTTGTGTCTTTTTTTTGACGGCGTTTTCGCTCACCATTAACATCCTCCTCTCCAACACCCGAGGAGGATCGAAAAATTAAAAATAAAAAGACGTCGCAATATATATATATATATATATATATATATATATATATATGTAGGATATTTTGGTGTAAGGATGTAAAATGGAATAGAATACTTTTTAAGGCAAATGACTGTTATTTATTCGTTGGAATACAGGATTAATACGAACAAAGAGATACGCTCGTCTAACGTACGTCATCGCGCTCTCGCAACGACACAGAGACTACTCGTATCGCGGACCGAAAAATGCTCGGGCGACCTATCTGTTTATACCTAACTCAAGTGCTCGGGTGGTCTATTTGTTTATTTCTAGGAAAATACTCAAGCACTTGGGCAGCCCTACGGATTCACTCTCCTTCACTCGGCCGTCCTGCTCATACATTCGTCCCGAATGTCTCCGTCATCACTGTCTTCACTTTCCGATGAATTAGTGTTGACCCAGCTTTATATTGTCGGCTGATGTTGACGTTCGTTGGGGACTTTCTCCATCGCCGACTCTCTGTACCACAAATCGTTGATTACGCAGAACTCGAATGATCTCGTAAGGGCCAAGATATTTGTGAGCGACCTTTAATCTCGGACCTTGTTGAGTGCGTTTGATGGCGACCAAATCTCCTTCACGATAACTTGAAGCCTGTCGCCTTTTCTTGTTATAAGTGTGTTTATTCTCACGCTGGATTTTTGCTATATTCTCGCTCGCTTGGGCTCGCAGTTCGTCACGCTTGTCTTGGAATGACTCAACCCATTCCTTTTCGAGCCACTCTTTGATATCTGGAAAATCTTTAAGCCGTGGACGTATTCCCAAAAGAAGTTTGAACGGCGACATGCCGATGCTTCGATGTATAGTTGCGTTTAGACATTGCTGAGCAGCATCCAAATATTTATACCATTCATCAGATTTTGGTGCAGCTAATTTTGTCAATAATGGTATGAGCGTCCGGTTGAGGCGCTCAACTTGTCCGTTAGCTCTGGGAACTCCCGTCGTTATTAAAGAATGCTCTATATTTTCGTCACGACAATACTCTCTAAATTCATTCGACGTGAATGCTGTACCTCTGTCGGAAATAATCCGTCGTGGATTGCAGAAAATTGCAGCTTGTTTTTTAAGGCGTACAATAACTTCAGCTGTGCCTGTAGATCTAGTAGCATACAGCCATGTGAATTTTGAAAAAGCGTCAATCACAGCAAATATATATTGATATGACTTCTTAGTAGAGGGTAGAGGTCCTAAGTGGTCGATATGCAACGTATCTAAAGGAACAATTCCTTTCTCGATCGGATTTAACAAGCCTTCTTGTTTTCCATGTTTTCTCTCCGCCAGAATGCATGCAACGCAATTTCGTATAACCTTTTCAACTCGTTGTCGCAAATTCGGGATCCAGTAATCAGTACGCACAAGGGCTTCAGTCTTTCCAGCTGAAAAATGTCCGCGCTCGTGAGCTCGTCGTATGAGCTGTGTCTACATTCTCTTCGGTACTACAAGTTGGACATCACCGCCGGATTCTCTATAAACTAGATCACCTCGTATTATGTAATCTTTCGTTTTGTTCTGCATTATTAGATCTCGGAGCTTTCTCACGCTGTCGTCCTCCTCTTGAGCCTTTCGCAAACGAGCCGTCAAACCAGCTTCCGACTCATCGATCACAAAGCAGACCGGAAGTGGATTCCGACTGAGTGCGTCGACGTGTATCATTCTTTTCCCTGGCCGATGCTCTATACAATAATTAAACTCCTCCAAAAGTAACGCCCATCGAGCAACACGCACGCAAAGATCTTTCTTATTCATAGTGAGAGCGAACGTGCGACAATCAGTAACAATCGTAAAAGCGATACCTAATAAGTAAACGCGAAACTTCTTCAACGCCTTTATTATCGCTAAAACTTCCAGTTCGTAACTAGCATATTTCGACTCCGCAGGAGTAGTTTTACCGCTAGAGTAATAAACGGGGTGAAAGTTCTGATCTTCACTACTTCGTTGCAGTAAAATCGCACCGTACCCTAGCGCAGAAGCATCCGTGTGCAACTCCGTCTCCGCTCCACTTCGATACAAATATAACACCGGTTTTTCACTCATTATATTTTTAAGCCGCACGAACGCATTTTTCTCAGCCTCTCCAAAATAAAATTTAGTGTTTGCTCGCAGCAAATTCGTCAAGGGTCGCGCAATAGTAGAATACCCAGGGATAAATTTACGAAAGTACCCACTTAACCCAAGAAAACTCTGTACTTGCTTGGCATTCGTAAGATTCGGAAATCGCCGAACCGCTTCTGTTTTACGATCTGAAGGACGGACGCAACCGTTGCTAATTACGTGGCCCAAAAACTCGACTGTAGTTTGCATGAAGCAACATTTTTTCCAATTAATTATAAGACCTGCTTCACTAGCTGTCGCTAAAACTTTTTTAAGATTCTTTATGCCGCTCTCAATGTCGTCAGACGGAACAATTAAGTCATCCATATAAGCTAAAACTATTTTTTCTCGTATAAGATCTCTAAATATCGTGTTAACGAATCGCTGAAATGCTGCCGGCGAATTGCAAAGACCGAAAGGAACTCGCAAGAATTCGTAATGACCGTCCGGTACAATAAACGCAGTATATTTTTGACTCGACTTGTCCATCCGCACATGGAAAAATCCATTTTTGAGGTCGAGTGTACTAAAGACACGAGCGTCCTGCAATAAATCTAACTGGTCCTCGATCAACAGCAACGGATATCTATCTTTAACAATTTTCTTATTCACCATCCGATAGTCAACGCATAATCTATAAGAGTCATCTTTTTTTCGAAGGAGTACCACTGGACTAGCATAGTCAGAGGTAGATGGCTGAACAATTCCATCCGTAATCCATTGATCAATCTGCGTATTAACTATCTCTTTTTCAGATGCGAATAAACGTCTCGCGGATTGATATACGGGTTCTTCATCTTTAAGTACAAGTTTCATCGTTATGTCCGGCTCACGCGTCTTATTCGGCCTGTAATTACTTACGAGATTTTCTATCGCTAAACGTTGATCGGAATTTTTAACGTGCGAAACGTCTATGAGATCCGCTCGATGCACCTCGTTGTTAGCTACGTCAATCTTTAATACCTCGGGTACGCTATCTTCGCATCCCGCGTCTGCATACGTCGCTTCCGATAACGGACTAATAGTTACTTCTTCGACGCCTTTAAGATTAACAATAGTCATGTTTAAAAAGCTCGTTCCTATCAATAGCTTATACCGGAGCAGATTATTTGAAACTACATGTACACAAATCGGATATGAATGCCCGTCTACAATGATTTCTGTTTGAAACCCTCCTAACGTCACATTATTGCTCGAACCCACGCCGTCGAAATATATTTCGCCTAAACTTAATCGAGGAGATCCAAGCTTAACATGTTCATCCGCGCGAATTAAGGTAACATCGCTTGCTGAATCTATCACCGCCTCAATCTCGCAACCGTTAAGCAGAACATTTTTAAAATATTTACAAGGCGAAACCCCCGTCACCGCGCAACTTTCTTTATTCGCGTTCGTCTTCTCGGAGCATTTCAACGCGATATGCCCACGCTCGCCACATTTAAAGCATTTAGCGCCTCGCTCTTTTGTCAGACAGCTTGCACTTACATGATCGCGCTCGCCGCAATTAAAACAACGTACAACTTTAGTCGAATGCTTTTTGTTTCCTCCACCGTTAACAGTCTCTTTTCGCTCGCCTTTATTTTGATTACCATTTCGTTTGTTCGATGTCGATGATCCTGGTGTGCCTGCTCGGTCTCGAAGAGTTACCTTCTCAAATGCTTCTAGCAATCTATCTGTTGTCGTAAATCGTTGTATACGCGCCTGGTTTTGAAGTGCCTCGTCTGGAATGCCTTCAATCACGTACTCAAGTATCTCGCTGTCGTCGATCGGTACTCGGTTGCCCATAATGATTTTCTCATGGAAATATTCGTGGAAAGTCTCGTCTTTCTTCCACATACGTTCTTCAAATTTTTTCCGAATTACCACCTTGCTCTGTCGACGATGAAACATAGCTCTCAGCTCGTCCAGAAGACGATCAAATGTCATCGCAATGTATTCCGGTTTGGAATGTAGCCACTCGAGTGCTTTTCCTTTAAGCCGCATGCCCACAAGTATTTTCGCAGTATCGTCTTCCAATTTATATGTCGCTTTGAGTAGCTTGACTAGCTTTTCCCAAATCTCATAATCACTAGATTGACCGCTGAAATTACTGAGCAAATCCGCTATTGCCGTAATATTTGCTCGCGGCTGACCGGCCAAAACATTGTTGTTCGCGGCAGCAATGCTATGCGTCGATTGTTGTCGACTTTCGTCTTCTGCAACTGGCTCGGTATATACTCCTCGTCGCATTGCTTCTATTTCAAGACGTGCCAATGCTAACTCACGCTCTAACAACTCTCTCTCTCTTCTATATAAATCGATCTCTCGTTGCTGTGGATTAATCGTTAGCTGCGCATTTGACGTGCCAGCTCCTTGTAAAGAATCCCCGACATCTTCATCATCTTCTCGTCTATCGTCCAACCACGCTCCCGATGGATCAGCTTCCATTATGCGCGAGATTAATTCGGTTTTCGTGCCGAAACTGGACAAACCACGCGCTGACAGCAACTCTTTTAAGGCAGCTACCGTGAGTTTATTCAGATCTCTCATCTCTACACTACTCGAACACTTTCTCGTCCTCTATATCTCTCTCTTCCACACAATACAACGCGATATCCCGCGGACACACTGCAGAACCTTCTTGAAGACGATCGAATGCTCGAATATTCTTGTTCGAAACTCTCTCGCACACTATTCGAAGATCTCTCGTCCTTTGTCTCCCTCTCTTTCGCACAACTCACAACACTGCTCGCGGAAACTTCTCGAAAATGCCCGATTAAATGTTCAAATATTCCATTGACTCGTTATTATCCCGTTATGCACCGTTATTATCCCGTTATTATCCGTTATCATCCCGGCTGAGCCCCCAAATTGTAGGATATTTTGGTGTAAGGATGTAAAATGGAATAGAATACTTTTTAAGGCAAATGACTGTTATTTATTCGTTGGAATACAGGATTAATACGAACAAAGAGATACGCTCGTCTAACGTACGTCTTCGCGCTCTCGCAACGACACAGAGACTACTCGTATCGCGGACCGAAAAATGCTCGGGCGACCTATCTGTTTATACCTAACTCAAGTGCTCGGGTGGTCTATCTGTTTATTTCTAGGAAAATACTCAAGCACTTGGGCAGCCCTACGGATTCACTCTCCTTCATATATATATTATATATATATTTTATTATTTTTATATATATATTGTGACGTGACGCCTGGCGGCCCGTCACAAGGATCGCGAGATCTGACCGGGAAGAATTTTTGGACCCTCGTTCTCCCCTGATTTAGGGAGAGAGAGCGGATCTTGGAGGCGGGAATAGACTCGCCTCCCTTGCGTAAAGATTTGTATTTTTTTTTGCGGTAATAATATTAAGATAAGGCACTACTGTAATGGGGGACGCTAGCGGGCTCTCACCCGGTGACTCGACCCAGCGCGGAATATCAGGCCAAGAGATACGGGACGAGCGGAGGCACCGACTGGAAGGAGAACGCCGAGCTAAGTATCCCTCTCTACTCTCATAAATTGTAACATCAATTTAAGATTTCGCTGCCGCCCCTGTAAACCTCCCATATACTCAGCAGGTACGAGGAACAATCGGGGAAGGTCGACCAATAAATAAGATCGAACTCCGGAACCCCGAAAACGGAGCCGTTGCGACCGAATTCAGCGCTACCGAAGAACCATAACAGTCACGGCGAGCGGCTACCGGAAAAACCCCTCACCCCGGGCTTCAACTGGAGGACCAAAGAAAAATCTGAGAAGGGACAGGGTTGCGGCAGGCGCGAATACGGGTCTGAAGGCCGCAGGATTAATTGAGACGCGTGACGATCCTGAGGGTAGCGGAAGCGCCACAAGTGGCCTAATTATACATTAACTTGCCGGCATGAATCCGACGGGCCTTCCGCTCGTCACTGTTCGGCGGACCGGCGAAGAGTACGACGGCCCAATAACACCGATTTTCGAAGCGGATGCCGAGAGCACCGAGGACCTCACGGAGTCATCGGTGAGGCGAGCGTCGACCCACGAGGCCGTTTATTATAGATTATCAGGTAGTCGTAGCTCGAACAGGATCGCTGCCGAATTGCTGCCGTTAAAAATTCTTTTCGTGAGACGAATTCATGCTTTCGGTAATTGCGCGTTAACGTATGGCGGCCGGCCGACATATCTTGTTCGAGCTCAAGTAAAATTAAGTGCCCTCTCTCCCGAGTATGCGCCGACAGTCAAACTAATTGTCTTTCTTGTTACGATTATTGTGAATTTGTGAAAATCTTTGTCCGCTAAACTTTCGATTCGACGAACTCGCGCACAAAGGCGATTGTGATATTCGATACCCGTCAACTGCGTCGCGGCGTCGACTTGTAGATTTCCGAGACTCGAATCGTTCGGTACCTTCTCATCGTGTCTCATTGTTCGCGTCTGGATGTCATCGTTTATATTATATAAATTCGTAGTCGTTCAACTCTTTCCTTAACGCCGCAGATCTGTATAATCGACTCGCCTCTATAATCGATTCTGTTAACCGCGTATGCGGCAAGTAGATCCATTGCTATAATTGATCATTTATTTTTATGGCTACAGACGGACGCCACTAAAGGAGCCGACACCGCGGGGTTCATTATTAAAAGTTATTTGGGGATTCGTAGCTGCCGAAACTCTAACAAGTCTCGTTTAGCGCGGAATTCCGGGACTTTTCTTGTACGCTTTTTCTCTCTGCCGCGTGACATGTGATACCGCGGTGATCGCATTCGAATGCCGGCCCGTCGCTGCCGGCTGATAATCTAATAATCAATATTGTAAAATCGTTCTACATCCCCGCGAATCTGTCTGCCGTGGAAATTTATTCATATGTTAAATATATTAATTCTTGTTATTATAATATTATGTCTTATTTGCAGCCACCTTGTATTCTCGATCCTTCCTTGTGAATTATTAATCGGACCGCCCCTCTGCCAATTTCGAGACGGGGCTAGTCGAGCGTCCGTCGCGGTTTCTCTGAGAACTTTGCATTTTTTTTTTGTGTACGGCCGATACGGTAAATTTTATTAGAGCGGTGCGGACTACCGCACCTGGCGCCCATACATTCTTTTGGAGAGAAACGTTTTTTTTTTTGTTATATAAGAAGATCGCGCCGAAGGTGTGCCGTGGGCCAAAAACACCGGCCAAGTAAAATCATCAGCCCTTAATAAAATAACGGTCACAAATTGGCGCCCAACGTGGGGCCCACTAAAAACAGGGCATCTCATGATTTAAAATTTTTCGCTAATGATTCGTTGACACAAGGAAGAAGGAACTCGAGAATAACAAGGTCAACTGTGATATATTGAATTTCGAATGTTGTGATATTTCTTTGTGTCTGATATATTTGAACATGTACTTCTCTTGTATTTGAAGGTCGCAAGCAAATAAGATTTTGAAAATAACTGCCGGTTGTGTCGAGAATTGAGAACGTGAGAGTAATTCGAGCTATTGTTTGTTCTTTTCGCTAGAGACTTCTAAAATATGATTAGATTGATTTAATAGATTTCTTTCGTTAACATAAAAATTTTTTTTTTCTTGCTGCCTCATGACGAGGCGAGTATAGTAATTAATAGAAGAGAAAAAAGAAATTAACCAAATTGAAATCTTTAATTCTTTTTGAAATACTGTCGAACCTTTTAAAGATTTATTTCATGTAATTTAATAATTTTTTTTCTTTTCTCTTTTTTGGAGCTTTGCCGAATTATCTTAATATTCGAATTGAAATCTTTTCTTTTATTGTTGCAATTAGGATCGACAGGAGATATTTACGAGTACCTTTACTTTTGAGAATTTTTTTTTTTTTTTACTCCCAACATATGCTTGCGTACCCTCGCCACTCTTTTATATGTTGGCACACTAGTTGCTGCCTGTTATTTTTTTCTTTTCTTCTTGCGATAAAAATTTCATCGATGTGCTATTATTTTTTTTTGTTTTGTGATGCCTTGAATATCGCTACTATTTCTTTAAGATATATTTACGAATTAATCCTGCTTCTTTCAGGAGATACTGTGTTATTGTATTATTAAGCGCATTGCTATGGCAATTATATTTGGGGAAAACGTTTGTGGAATTTCGGTGTGATTTTGTAAGAGGAAATCATTGGGGAAAAATTATATTAGTAAGGATTGCTGCTCGGAGTTTACGGAACGCCAGAGTCGTTTGTCTTCGCGCGAGTGTTTATATTCTTTTTTTTTGTTACCGTTCGGAGTGATCGCCTATTATTTTCGGATTTAACGATCATCGATTATCATTGTTAGCTTCTCTCAGGAATCTCTCGAATAAAGCTTTCGCAGCATATCATAAATATTTGCGTCCTCGGGGAACCACAGCCTTCGTCGATCAAAATACGTTATATTTTCGACTCGTGTAGTTGTCGTGAGATAACGAACAATTTTGAATTTTATTTCGAGGTCGAGTGGTCGCGATGAGCGTAGAAAATAGGAACGAAACGGAATGGGTTCACGCGCTGTCGGTGGACCAGCTTAGGGCGGAGTTGGAGCGGCGGGGTCAGAGTAGTGAGGGTACCGCGTTAAGGGCTCGATTAATCAAGCATGAGAACTGTACCCTACTGGGATGGGAGACGCCGCGGACACCCACCGGAGTCGATCTGGAAGCGTTCGAACAGCCGGAAGGGGCGCCCAGAAGGCCCAATGATAGAGACGAGCGGTCCGTAGCTGCCGAAGGGGCGACAGAAGGGGATCGCTCTCGGTTGCGTGTACGACCCCCGCGGATAGAGCTACCCCCGCAGTCCATGGATAACCGAGCCACTCCGAGATCGACGTCTTCCGCCATGGACGTTTATCATGTCATGCGTCAGTGGAACTTGCAATTTTCCGGCGCGAGAGGTAGCGACGCGGAGACGTTTCTAACACGTATCGAGGAGGGCCGCGCGTTGATAACGGTCAGCGACGAAGAAATTTTTAAATGCATTCCGTTCTTTTTATCGGACATCGCGCTGTATTGGTACCGTGGTGAACGTAATCGGTGGAGGACATGGCGAGATTTTGAGACTGCATGGCGTGAAAGATTCGGGAATCCTGACTTCAAATTCGCCTTACGAGACGAGATCATGCGGCGTACACAGGGCGAACACGAACTTATCGCGGATTATTTAACCTGTATTCGCGCTCTTTTTGATAGATTGAGTCCTCCGTGAAGTTTAGAGGAACAGTTAAATTACGCCCATCGTAATATGCTGCCGCGCTTACAGATCTCGGTTCACCGCTGTAATATTTATGATTTCGCCTCGCTAGAATATGCGGCTACGCGTGTTGAACGTAGCTACGACGCTTTAACGCAGTATCGCCCTCCGCCGACTCCGGATCAGTCTATTTTTCCTGATTTAGCGTATCGTCCTCCGCGAAAGACCGCGAAAGGCCCGACTGCCGTGGCTGCCGCCGGAATAGCTGACGTGCAGGCCACGAAGAAGAAAGAGAACGACAAGCGAGCCCAGAAAGGGGCGACCGAGACCCGAGCTGCATCGGCGACCGTTGCCGTTGCGCCTCCTGCTGCCGCGACCGCAGATACCTCCACCCCAACTCCTAGCACCTCGGTGTCGTCCAACCGAAAGGTGAAGTGCTGGAATTGTGAAAAGACCGGCCATATAGCGCGTGAATGCTCGGAATCACGTCGCCAATACTGCTACCGTTGCGGCAAGGTAAATGTCACCGTGAAAACTTGCCCTTCGTGCTCGGGAAACGAAGCCGAGAGTCATTAGGGAGGGCCGCTGCGACTCTGAATAATGAAGGGGAGGCCCGCGTCGCGAACTCCACGCGCGAGATAGTCTTGTCTTCGAACATGGTCGATCCCACCGATTCTTTAGAGCTACCACCATTGCATTATCTTATAGTTGCCGTTAATAAAGAACCTTTAAGGGCGCTCGTCGATTCGGGATCGACTCGTACGATCCTTGGAGCTGAGGCCATTCAGATCGTTCGAAAATTAAATCTGCCTACTCGCCAACGAGTTACTCGGATTCGCACCGCGAACGGGCAGATAGCGAGAGCGCGCGAAGAGGTCGATCTATCGTTTCGACTAAGGGATCGGATTCGTACCATTTCGGCTTGTTTGCTGCCGGACTTGACCGTTTCGTATTTGGTCGGCATGGATTTTTTGCGAAAATTTTGCGTGGTGGTTGATTATGAGCTATCGGAATAGAATTTTAGAGATAGTCCTGCCGTAAGATATCCGTTTGAGTTGCCGAACCAGGAAGCGCAAGTATGCTGTGGACTCCCCGAGTTGACACCTTTGCAGAATGAACGTTTGGAGTCATTTTTGGAGAATAAGATACCGATAGCTGTCGAAAACCCCGGTGTCACCTGTCTCACGGAACATAGTATTGACGTTGGTTCACAGAGGCCGATTAAACAACGGTGTTATTTAGTTTCGCCTAAAGTTCAGGAGGCTATTCGCGATGAAGTGGATAAGATGTTGGAGGCTGGGATTATTGAACCTTCCTTTAGTGAGTGGTCCAATCCGATAGTCATGGTTAAGAAACCTAATGAGAAATATCGATTTTGTTTAGATTTCCGGAAAGTTAATAGCGTGTCCAAGAAGGATGCATATCCGCTGCCGAACATGAACGGCATTCTAGATAAACTAAGATCGGCAAAGTACATCTCGACTCTTGACTTGAGTCAGGCGTATTTTCAAATACCTCTGGCCAAGGAAAGCAGAGAGATTACCGCCTTTAGCGTACCCGGAAAAGGATTATACCACTTCACGCGAATGCCTTACGGACTGACAGGAGCGCCCGCGACATTCCAACGTTTACTAGACAAATTAATCGGCCCGGAAATGGAACCGCACGCGTTCGCGTACCTGGACGACATAGTAATCGTAACGCCCACTTTTGACGAACATTTGGAATGGTTGGAACGCGTATTAGACAAAATCTTCGCTGCCGGTCTCACGATAAATCCGGCGAAATGTGAGTTCTGTCGCTCACAGGTTCGCTAACTCGGGTTTATTGTACAGAGGGGCGGGCTGACCGTGGATCCTGACAAAGTTCAACTCATTTTAGAATACCCGGCACCACGGAATGTTAAGCAGTTACGCCGGCTCCTAGGTATGTCATCCTGGTATCGGCGGTTTATCCCGCGATTCGCGACTCTCAGTGAACCGCTAACAAGATTACTGAAAAAGAATCAACGTTAGGTGTGGGCGGAGGATCAAGCCCGTGCTTTTGAACAGGTCCGTTCACACTTGATGGCCGCTCCAACCTTATCGTGTCCAGATTTTACTCTTCCATTCGTTTTGCAAACAGACGCGAGTTCTGTCGGGATCGGAGCAGTTTTGACACAAACGGCCGAGGGACAAGAAAATATTATAGCTTTCGCGAGTAGAGCATTGTCCGATCCGGAGAAGAAGTATTCCGTCACGGAACAGGAGTGCTTAGCTGTCGTATGGGCTATTAAGAAATTTCGACCATATCTAGAGGGTTATAAGTTTACGGTAATAACCGATCACAGTAGCTTGCAATGGTTGCATAATCTTAAGAATCCTACGGGTCGACTCGCGAGGTGGGCATTGGAGCTACTCGAATACGATTACGAGATAGTGCATAGAAAGGGCGCTTTACACCACGCCCCGGACGCTTTATCCCGGATGTATGAGAGCGAGGCCGAGGTCACAGCTGTAGCTGCCGTAGAGATAGATATACTCGAGGACACTGCGGATGAATGGTATCGCAGACGTTTCACGGAACTGGCCGACGCAACTAAGAGATATACGGACTGGAAAGTTGTAGACGGTCAGATGTATTATTGTCGGCCAAGGGCGATCGTATCGGACATTGTCGAGGATTTAGATCGGTGGAAATTGGTAATACCTCAAGAACGACGAGAGGAAGCTTTGAGGGAGGCTCACGACGAACCGTAATCCGGACATTTAGGGGTGGAGAAGACCTTTCAGAGACTCGCGGTCGCGTACTTTTGGCCGAACATGTTTCGGGATGTCGCGAAATACGTTAGACGGTGCGACACGTGTCAACGTACTAAAGTGGAACAGGCTCCCCCTACAGGACTCATGGGCCGCCGCGTTGTAGAGGGCCCATAGACTGTCATTGCTGCCGATATAATGGGACCGTTTCCCAAGATTAAGTCCGGGTTCACCTACATCCTGGTCGTGCAGGACTTGTTTACGAAGTGGGTAGAGTGTTTTCCTGCTACGCGCCGCTAACGGGAAAAAGATCTGTGAGGCCTTAGAGGAAGTAGTCTCGCGGTGGGGCACGCCAAAATTTCTGCTTACCGATAATGGTATGGAGTTCGCGAACCGAACTCTGCAAGCGTTCGCCGAAGAGCATGGGATCAGGCTGACTACTATTCCGCCGTATCACCCGCAAGCGAATCCTGTGGAGCGAGTGAACCGCGTCTTAAAAACGATGATTGTTGCGTTTCTGGACCGCGACCACCGGGAGTGGGATGAGCACTTGAGAGACTTCCGCTTCGCCTATAACACGGCTCATCATTCCTCAATCGGAACATCACCCGCGTTCTTAAACCTAGGAAGAGAGTTAGATCCCTCTAATAGCTTACGCGATCGTTGCCGAGGGACGGCCGAAATCGAACCGCGGGACCCCGCGGATTGGTCCGAGCGAATGAGAAAATTACGTACTCTATACGACTGGGTGGACGAGAATTTAGAGCAAGCCTACCGCAAACAAGCCACTTATTACGATTTGAAACGACGCGACCTTGCTTTCCAGATTGGCGATCTGGTACTAAAACGCCACCATGTTTTATCGTCATCGGCACAGAATATTACCGCAAAGTTAGCACCGAAATTCCACGGACCTTTTCGCATTAACCGCATGCTTTCGCCTGTTGTATGTGAGATCGTTTGTATGAATGGTGATTTTGCGGGTAAGGTGCACAAGATCTCAAACCCTACCATATTCCGCTTCCCTAGATAGCTGCCGACGTATAAGAATTTCGAGAAGAAGCCAAGCTAAAAATGGGAGAGTGGCGAAATTTCAGACTTCGGTACCGGGATGCCATCTCGGAGATGCACGAGCGGTACCCGGGGTTCTGGATAGAGCTCCGGGACCTGGCGGAAAGTCGGGACCGCCGCCGCACTACCACCCGAGGAGCGACCGTACGGTAGTTTCCCCGTACTAGGGAACAGGGGACCCAGGCCTCAGGAGGAAGGACGCTGGGACAACGCCTGTTCGAGGTCGCCGCACCGGAGCCACAAAACGCGGGCACCCAGCCGTCACCCAGTCCCAAGGGGTCCAGGCGGGCGCTCCTCCGTCCGCGATAGCTGCCGTACCACGGAGCACTCCCGGAAGGGGAAGAGGCCAAAATCTCCTACTGCCAGTCCCTCTGAGGCGCCCCGACTTGACGATGGGGGATCATCCTCCACCATCTCCGCCTCCCCCGGAGCCGAGTCGTGCCGTCGCTCCACTCGGGGGGGAACCCCAGCGCTCAGGGGCTGTAATGGCCGCTAGGCCACCAACACGAGGTTCCACCACGTGCTGGAACTGCCGCTCCCCTGACCATCGATACTCCACCTGCCCGTGGCCAAAGGATCGCCAATATTGTTATGGATGTGGTCGGGACGGAGTTACCCTGCGCACCTGCCCTAGATGCCGGGAAGAGTGGAGGGACCTCGGGCCCTACCATCCCGATAGGGGACATCTGGGCCATTGATAGCTGCCGCCTTCTATATATATATTTTGTTCTTTTTCTTTCTTTCCTCTTTCAAAAATTCGGGCTCCTCTCTGATTAAAAATAAAGATAGATTGAGGGACCACAGCATCGCCTTAACCAGTTTCTACCCTCCTAGCCCTTTCCTACTGTTACGCCCCCTAGGATAAGAACTCCTCTTCGCTTCAGTTGTACTCTGCTTTGGCTTTGTGGTCGCATGATCTTTGTGGTGTTGCATGTTCGTGACCTGGATGGGGATGACTGGAGGCGCGGCCGTGGAGGAGAGTGGACTAATTTTGAGCTTAGGAATTTAGGAACATTAGAAAGCTGACGGCTGTCGACGTTGGTCGATAGCCGAGATCTCCTCGGTCCTCTCCTAGGAGGGGGGAGTTGTGACGTGACGCCTGGCGGCCCGTCACAAGGATCGCGAGATCTGACCGGGAAGAATTTTTGGGCCCTCGTTCTCCCCTGATTTAGGGAGAGAGAGCGGATCTTGGAGGCGGGAATAGACTCGCCTCCCATACGTTCGACAGTCGTTCGTTTCTGTTCGATGACCTTTCGAGCAGGGTTGACGCATTATAGCGTTATATCATGCTAATTTGCGTGGGAACATGCATACTTTTGTCTTACGACGCATTTTTGGTAAAGCGATAATGATATGTCCCTATTCTAAAGTTTCATACCGAGACGTTTGTCTCCTCGCAAAGTCGCGATATGATAATATTAATATTATATTATATACCACGCTGAGTTTCATGGGACCGTACTTTTGTCTTACGACACGTTTTTGATATGGTGATAATGTCGCATCTCTACTATAAAACCTCGTGCCGGGACCTCGTTCTCTCATCAGAAAGTTCTGAATCGTGTGCGTGTCAAAGTCAAATTAAAAAAAATAATGGATAGCATTTTGGAAAATTGCTCAGGGTGGAAGCAATATTTCTTCGACCTGCTCTGTGTTTTGCTCGTTAAGCTGGCCTTCCATTGGGAGGTAAGTATTACATTTGCGAATATTTAAAAAAAAAAAAAATATGTGCGTGTATTTATACTAATTATATTTTTTTAATGTAGTCCCAGGATGAGGTTCAAATCCCTGGGTTTATGAATATCCGGCGCCGGCAGTGGGTGCGGGCGGAGCGTCGGGTAAGGAGATATGAACTCTCCTATATGTGGGGTGACACCCCGGAGAGTCCCCAGGACGAGGAAGACATCTTTGACTTGCGGCGGCTCTTTGGGGAGGAGTCCTACGCGGAAGAGGAGATTTGGGTGCCCGGGGAGATTCGGGCGCCCAATGGCATTACATATAATGGATACAGATGTAAGTACATATTTTTCCTTCTATAAGTTTTATTGTGACTAGGTTTTTTATTAATACATCTTTCCTCTTTTTCTGTTCCAGAAGCGGCCTCCCTTTAGTCCGGTGCATCGCCCCCTCCTCATATATATATTTTTTTTAATTTTATTTCTTATATTATTATTATTATTATTATTTTTTTGATTTTATATCATATATTATTATATATTAAGCGCACACATACACACACACACACACACAAAATTGTATAGTACACGCACACATTTAAATAAATTTTATATTTTAATTTAAAAAAAAAAGAATTGTATTTATTTACGCGCCTCTCCTTGCGCTCCCATCCTTTGCGTCTCTCTTGCGCTAGTTGTAAGAATTTATCGTTCTCTCTCTCTCTCTTTCGTACGCGCTATCGTTCTAACAATAAGTCTCGCGTTAGTTGTAAGTCTCGCGATATCTTCGTTCTCGCTCGCACGCGTTATCTTAGCTGTTATCGTTCTCTCTCGCATACGTTGTTCTCGCGATATTATAGTTCTCTTTCGTATGCGTTCTCTTCGCGCTATTATCGTTCTCTCTCATTCACAAGCTCGTCGCTATCACTCACTTACCTTTGCGTCGTCCTTCTCCCACCTATGCAGCATCTTACAATGCGTCGTCCTTGTTCCACGTTGACGTCATCCTTGTCGTATGTTGATGTCGTCCTTGTCACACTTGATGCCATCCTTGTCGCACTGTCCTCTTCACACACTTTACGCTATCCTTTTCAAACCAGTGCACCGTCCTTCTCACACGTGGACACATCGCGGGCCCGCCGCGGATCCCCTCTTCCCGCGCGGACCCCCTCGTCCATCGGTCGTGCCGCGGATCCCCCCTTCCCGCGCGGATCCCCTCGTCCATCGCTCACGCCGCGGATCCCCCCTTCCCGCGCGGACCCCCTCGTCCATCGCTCGCGCCGCGGATCCCCCCCCTTCCCCGCGCGGACCCCCTCGTCCATCGATCGCGCCGCGGACCTCCCCCCTTACCCGCGCGTGACGTCACTCCCCGCGCGTGACGTCACTCCCCGCACGTGACGTCATCATCCCCCGCATGTGACGTCATCATCCCCCGCATGTGACGTCATCATCCCCCGCGTGACGTCATCATCCCCCGCGTGACGTCATCATCCCCCGCATGTGACGTCACCCCCCTCTCGTGACGTCACCCCCCCGCCGGTTCCCCCTCGCCCCTCACCCCCCCTCGGAGCCCCTGGGTTAGAACCGGCCTAGACTCACTACTAGTAAGTACAAAAAATATTTATGTAAATTAATAATGCGTATAATTTTTTAAATGAATGTGTTTTGTAATAATGAAATGGGATCAAGGGACATGCGTACAACTTATAAATGAATATAGAAATAAGGAAGTTTTATGGAATCCGCGAGATCCTGCATATTATAACAAATTAAAGAAAGAATATGCTTGGAGAGAACTGTGTGAAAAATTTGAAAAAAGCACTGAGGAATTGAAAAAAAGGATTGATAGTTTAAAAGGTTCATATAGACGAGAGAAGGCGCGAGCCAAAACAAATATGGGAACAGGAAAAGGTAAGGAAAGAGAGAGAGAGAGAGAGGGAGGGAGGGAGCGAGAGGGAGAAAGACATTGATATTCAAAAATAATGAGTTATCTAAAGAATATATATGCTTGCAGGATGACATGAGATTTATAAATCAAAATGGTTCGCTTATGAAAGTCTACAATTTTTGGAAGATAAAGCCTCGCAGGACTTTAAATGTAAGTATTTTAATTGAGAAAAATCGAAAGTTAGGGAAAGATATTTTATTGACAAGATATCTCCATATAACGAACGTTTATTTAAGCATATTGATTTTGCCAAGATACCCTGCCAGTAGTACAGAAATATTCAGTAAATTCCTTTCTTATTTCTTGAGCAATTAATTTTGTTCCGCGAGGTACATTTATCAAAGGTAAAAGAGATATCATTCCCTGTCGATCATTTTGCCAGCTTCCAGGTGTCGTATGTCCATTTAGATCGATATCTAAGGAACCTGGTGGTGTATATATATTTCTGGAGGTTGTACTTTTCCGTAAAAAATTATGAAGGCATACGACAGTCATTATAATCAATTCTGCTTTTTCTGGCTCTAAAAGCATAGGTTTTCGTAACTCTAAAGACGCTAGATGCAATTCCGAAAGTATTTTCTACAACGCGGCGTGCTCTAGATAATCGGTAATTAAATATTCGTTTTGGAGACCCACTTGCGTGAATACCACTGTAGGGTTTCATTATATGTTCACTTAAAGGAAAGGCTGCATCCCCCAAAAAAACATAGGGAACTTTCGTTTCTCTTTCAACCAAAGCTGAAGGCTCAGGTAAATTTAAATTTCCCTTCTCCATTTTTTTATATAGTTCACAATTTTTGAATACACCTCCATCCGAAATACGTCCTTGGCAGCCAATGTCAACGAATATGAAATTATAATCAGCATCCGCTACAGCCATCAAAACGATGCTGAATTGGGATTTGTAGTTATAAAAGTCGCTTCCGTTGTTAATCGGAGCTTGTAAAGTAACGTGTTTTCCGTCGACAGCTCCTATACAGTGTGGAAAATTCCATGTTTCCTCAAATTCTTTAGCAATTTTCTTCCATTCGTCTGGAGTTAACGGCATCTGAAAAAATTGAACAAATAAAAATCATACTCGAATGTATTTAACATTATAAAATTTATAATCTATAAAATTTACTGGCAGAATATCTTGGCAAAATCAATATGCTTAAATAAATGTTTGTTATATGGAGATATCTTATCAATAAAATATCTTACCCTAACTTTCGATCTATAAAATTTATAATCTATACAAATATGCAAGAATTACAAAATGCATTTATTTATTGTTTCCCGAATTAGAATTTGCAGACTGTGTCTGACGACGAAAAAGGCGGTAATGAAACACAGGATGAGAGCGAAGAAAGAGGCAAAGAAAGAGAGCAAGAAAAGGAGCAAATCAACGAAAAATTAGTCAATCCACAAGCAACTACAGATCAATTAACAAATGAAACTCAGAATAAAGAGTTCAAGTTTTCGAAAAAACGTTCAATTAAACAAAAACAGGCTGACGAAGATCCAAGAATTGCGGAAGCATTTGGATACTTTCGACAAACAGCTTCACAACAGCGAAAAGATCAATGTAATCTTTTCGGTGACTACATTGCGGATAAATTACGTATATTCGATAATCATCTTCGTGCCATTGCACAACATAGAATTAGCAACCTCTTATTCGAATTAGAAATGAATCTATATCAAAATTCTAGCACTCAATCAAGTACACAATCTTCTTTTCCTGTCTACAGCAATTTTTATCCGCATACAACTCAAACACAACTTCATCCACACAACCAGACTGGCACTTTCAATTCTGCTTTTAACAACCAATTTCCTCGCTCAGCAATTTCTGCACATCATTCCACATCTCCCTCAGATTCGTCTCATTTTCAAACAAATCGTTCATCTATCCAAAATTTTGATAATCAACCGTGTACGTCATCCACTCCAGTCAGTTATATTAGCTCGCCTTATCCATCCCCTCAAAGACACGAATCACCTTTATCCAACTCCTTGCAATACTTTTCTGATTCTACCAATGATTCCCAACGTACAGAATAAAACTACATTATAAAAAAAATGTAAAATTACATAAATATTAAATGTAAAATTACAAATAAATAATTAAAATGTATACATTTTCATTATTTATCGTGTAATTTTACACTCTCTTATTATTTATGTAATTTTATATATTTTTTTACAGTATATAATTCCGCGTTATTAAATTCGTATTTTTTTTTAAGTAAGTGTTACTAATATATATATATATATATATATATATATATATATATAAAGTATATAATAAATTAATATATTTAGTAATTATTATAATAATTATATTTTTACTTACCTTCACGTAACTGATGAGACAATCAATTATTGCTTGGCACACTTCCGGTACTGTTTGCGATATCAATTGTTTTGATATTTTAAACAGGTATTGTAAACTAGTGAAGGAATCACCAGTTGCAAGATATCGCAAAGTTATAGCTAATCTTTCCTCAGCCGGGACTGCTTTTCGAGAAGTAGTATTATTTTTCGATATTTTTTTTTTGATGGAATTTAAAAGAAAAATAAAATCTTCTTCCGACATTCTAAGAAAATTTTTGAATTGGCCACTTTCTTTGTCAGCCAACAAATCATTCAATAAAAAGATGTTGTTAATATTATTTACTCGTCTTCTCTTCAAATATAATTGCGTTGACCACCAACGCCTTTGCTTTCGCGTCTTTTTCTTTTTCTTTAATAAATTATATAAAGCGATAAAACTGGCACAAGCCACTGCAATATTGTCTGCCATTTTCGTTCCGTTTACTCCGAACGACTGGAGCAACATCGAACAGTTGCCTCGACTTGCTTCATATGCCCTCGTGCGGAGTCTTTATTTTTGCAATCCGAGGCATTCGGTGCGGCCTCGGCCTGCCTCATTCGCATTCGTGCTCAAGTCTGTACCCGGTTTAATACTGTTTATATTGTTTATCAACCGGGTATGTAATATAATATTGCTTATACTTGCGATAAAACATCCACACGCGCCGAAACAAGCGTACTCCGTCCCGCAGTCCCCCGCGCCTACGAAATCCTCTCCGTCCCGCGTGATGTCATTCCCCCGCGTCGCTGAGATCCCCCTCGCGCCTCACCCCCCCTGAGAGGACCTGGATTAGAACTCTCCTAGTCCTAACTACTGTAGTTATTAGGACTTCACAAATTTTAAATATTAAGAAAGTATATATTTACTTTATATAAGGGTTTTCAAGTAGTTAATATTGTAATTAAATTATATGTAAATATATACAACTTATATAAAGCTTATCTTTTTAATAATAACAGTTATACACTTTTAGTATAAAAATTTTCTATCTATTGGTAGTATTAAGGACTTTATATTAAAAAATGATAGAACGGTAGTTTTCAGGACAGTCCTTAAAACTGCCGATAGACATATATAACTTTCAGGACCGACCCGAAAAACACTACGAGTCCTCAAAACTGCCGATTCATCTGAGAAATTGTCCCGAAAACTGCCCTTTGACATACATATACAGGGTCTTCAAAAAGTCCCGGAACGCTAAAATATCTCGAAAACGATCAACTATAATGAAAAATATATGTAAGGAACAAAGTTGTAAGACTAAATAAAATGTACCTAATGATGATAAGAATTTGACCTTGGATGAAGTACTCAAGGTCATATGAAGGTCAAGTTGATTTTTTTAAATGGAACTCCCCATTTTTTATTGCATATTCCTATAGCTTATCTCGAGAGCTTTCCAAAATACTATAATTAAGTTAGTTTTCATTAAGTACTTTCCGAATTATGAGGCTTGAAATCGTTTCTTAATTTTACATAAACCGTAAAATATCTTAAACCGTAAAATATTCATTTTTCGATTATCTTACCTTAATACTTTTATGTACAAAATAATGAGAGTAATCAATTGGTGTAAAGAAAACATACAGTTGTTTTTTCTTTACACCAATTGATTCTTCTCATTATTTTGTACATAAAAGTATTAAGGTAAGATAATCGAAAAATGAATATTTTACTAGATGGTTTATGGTTTATGTAAAATTAAGAAATTATTTCGCCTCATAACTCGATAAGTACTCAATGAAAAATACTTAATTATAGTGTTTTGGAAAGCTCTTGAAATAAGCTATAAGAATATGCAATAAAAAATGGGGGTTCCATTAAAAAAAATCAACTTGACCTTCATATGACCTTCATATGACCTTGAGTACTTCATCCAAGGTCAAATTCTTATCATCATTAGGTACATTTTATTTAGTCCTACAACTTTGTTCCTTACATATTTTTCATTATAGTTGATCGTTTTCGAGATATTTTAGCGTTCCGGGACTTTTTGAAGACCCTGTATATATATATATATATACAAGGATGTACGTATGTATGATTCTCGTCAAATGTCAAAATTGTCAGCGTGATCGTAACAAATCAGCAGATTGAGAATACCAATTTACTTAAATGATAAAAAAGATTATGAAACAAACAAGATGAGAGAGAGATCTCAGAAAGATGACGAAGAAGAAATGTCTTTGAAAATAAAAGCTGATTTCATCAGTAGATCCAGTCAGAGATCTTTTTGTACATATATTCAGTACATCCAGTCAGAGATCTTTTTGTATATATATATATATATATATATATATATATATATATATATATATATATATTCTGCATACTGTATATAAGTGTTATCATATATCATATATCGACTATTATCATTGTTATCAAATACTACTCTTACGACAGAAACAGAACAAGCTTTTGTTTTAACGTGTACATACTGAAAATTTGAAAAACTGCTTCGATCGTGGATCATATGTTGCATAATAATTTTTTGATAATATCTCGTATTAAATAGATATTACGCGATGTCGTACAATAGTACATCTAATACAGATACGCCCGAGGAAAAAAAAATTCAACAACGTAATTCAAGTAAGTGCACAATTCATATAAATATATTGATCAAATAGAAGTTGAGTTTACTTAAGATACACCTACGACATACTTAAGATTTATCTGTGATATTGAAATTTGTGGGAAACTTTATAGTATCTTTTAAAGCCAGAACAAATGATCTCTGGCTAAGTACGAAGTTTTTGTGTTGTTGATAATGATTATTTAATTTTTATTTTTCTATTAGACATTTAAAATGCGTACAAATATGTATATAGTATATAGCCATTTTTTAGAACTATATATTTACAGTTGTGATTGAAAATGTGCCAAATACGAAAATCGCGAATTTCGAAACGGCGATTTCCGTCGCTGGAATCGGAAAATTTCAATATCTTCTCATTATTGGGATTATCCCAATTTCATGGGGATCTAGTATAGATACAGCTAATATGTCGATGATACTTACATCGGCGGAGTGCGATTTAGGATTGTCACTATTTGATAAAGGGCTTTTGAACGCAATCACCTATGTGGGTGCGTAGTAATATGTTTTGAATTATTTTCAGTGCAAATTGAAACATTATATTGAAATAATATGGTGGAATTATATATATTATATATATTATATTACAAAAAATAATAAGAGATAAAATAAGAGATAA
Source organism: Camponotus vicinus (assembly GCF_025532165.1). Taxonomy (NCBI): domain Eukaryota; kingdom Metazoa; phylum Arthropoda; class Insecta; order Hymenoptera; family Formicidae; genus Camponotus; species Camponotus vicinus. Next base: position 4,378,999 of record NW_028141980.1, on the reverse strand, counting down.
AAAATAGAGTATAAAATATTTATCATAGTTCATGTGTATATAATGTGCTATAGGTATGATGTTGAGTGGTTTTATGTGGGGATATCTCGCTGACGTTAAAGGAAGAAAAAAGATTATATTATACGGCTATTTGGCGGATGGTATCTGTAATATATTTGCAGGTTTTTCACAAAATTTTGAGACGCTTGTGTTTTTCAAATTTCTCAGTGGCTTTATGTGAGGGAAATATATATTACATTATACTATATTAATTCGATACTTTTTCGAAGGAAAACAATGAATGAATCAATTTTAATTTGAATATCCATTTTTTTATATATCTTCTTATGTGTTATTTAAGAATTAAGGATTGAGTTAACGGTCAGTCTTATTTTTATCATATTAGTGTTAGTGGACCGTATGCTACTCTTCTGGCATATTGCTCGGAATTTTATGGCGATAAAGGTAGAGCGAAAATTCCACTTATTGTCGGCTTTTCTGTTTCGTTCGGATATGTAATTAATGCAGGTAAAATATCTTTATATTACAAAAGAAATTATATAAGTAATTATCAATCAATAATCTAATATAAATTTACTTTCTCCTAAAACTAATATTTATTGTATGTATTTGTGTAGTATTTGCCTGGCTAGTGATTCCTCAGCCATGGTCAATCGTTTTTGGAGACGGCGTCTTTGTCTATAATTCCTGGAGAATATATCTATCTATCTGTGGATTACCAATGTTGATAGGCGCTGCCTGTCTCTATTTCTTTCCGGAGAGTCCCAAGTTTTTAATGACACAAGATCGTAATAAAGATGCTCTTGATGTCTTTAGGAAAATCTATAGTATAAATACTGGTCTGTCTAAAGATAATTATCCTGTAAGCATATATATATATATATATATATATATATATATATATATATACAGGGTAGGCCATTTTAATCTACGCACTGAAATATCTCAAAATCCATAAGTTTAAGACAAAAATGTTTTCAGACAAAAGTTGTATGGTTTCGAGGGGGCCATAAGAAGGTACCATTGGTTTGACCTTGAATAGTTATTTCAAGGTCACATGAAGATCACCTTCAATTTCTTAAATGGAATACTATATTTTTTATTGCATATTCTTGTAGCTTATCTCGAGGACTTTCCAAAACACTATAATAAAATATTTTTCCCTCAAGTACTTTTTGAGTTATAAGGCTTGAAATCATTTCTTAATTTTACATAAATCGTAAAATATCTTGTAAAATATTCATTTTTTCGATTATCTTACCTTAATACTTTTATGTACAAAATAATGAGAGGAATCAATTGGTGTAAAGAAAACACATAATTGTTTCGAAAAAAAAATATGTAATTGTTAATTGCAAATTACATATTTTTTCTTCGAAACAACTATGTGTTTTCTTTACACCAATTGATTCCTCTCATTATTTTGTACATAGAAGTATTAAGATAAGATAATCGAAAAATGAATATTTTACAAGATATTTTATGGTTTATGTAAAATTAAGAAATGATTTCAAGCCTTATAACTCAAAAAGTACTTGAGGGAAAAATATTTTATTATAGTGTTTTGGAAAGCCCTCGAGATAAGCTACAAGAATATGCAATAAAAAGTAGGGAGTTCCATTTAAGAAATTGAAGGTGATCTTCATGTGACCTTCAAATAACTCTTCAAGGTCAAACCAATGGTACCCTCTTATGGCCCCCTCAAAACCATACAACTTTTGTCTGAAACATTTTTGTCTTGAACTTATGGATTTTGAGATATTTCAGTGCGTAGATTAAAATGGTCTACCCTGTGTATATATATATATATATATATATATATATATATATATATATATATATATACAGGGTAGCCCATTTTAATCTAATATATATATATATATATATATATATATATATACTTATTATATTTAATATTTTAATTTTTATTAATATTTTTAATTTTTTTTGATATTTTGAATAATATGAATTATTATATATATATATATATATATATATATATATATATATATATATTAATTTCATATTATTCAAAATATCAGACCCGAAAATATTAAAATTAAACAAATTAGTTTTAATGGCAATGCGAGTCAAATGTCGATCTTATAATACAGTTACTTATTATACAAAACAAATAAATTTGAAAATAATAAATACAATTGTGAAAAGTTTTATATAAACATTGTTAATAATTTGCCAAAAATTTAACATAGTTTTCTATTATAATAGACGGTTTGCGACTTTGCGTATGTGTACGTTTATATGTTATTATTGACTCGCTTTTATAAACAAGTCTCGGTTATCCAGAGAATACCAATCGAACTTTGTCTTCAGAAATGTTCGGTCTCTCTTCGCCTCTAACGGCCTCTCAGTATTTTCGATGCCTGGAAGTAAGTCTAATTTCGTAATTTTCTTTTTATATAGTTTTAACTTCTTAACTTTTTAATTTTTAATTTTATCTGATTCTACATTTAGTTTATGTTATTTATTTAAATTATTTCAATTTTGTTGTTTGCTTTACACATAAGGTTTACAACATAAGGCTTACAACATAAGGTTTTAACCTCTTAACCTTTTAATTTAAATTTAATTTAATTTAATTTATTTAATTCTACCTTTAGTACCTTTAGTTTATATTTATTTAAATTATTTCAATTTGTGTTTTTTATTTTAATATAACTTTTTCATTGACAAAAATTTGGACTGATTTCATTACATTGTCAAAATGAAAATAATGAGACACCGAATCATTCAATTTTAATGTAATTTTAGACGGCACGCTTTTAATATAATTGACTCTGATGTAAAGCCTTTTATTTCTTGTTCAATCATCATATTTGCGCTGAAGATGGCCCAAAAATTGGGTCGAAACGTTCGTAAACTTTTCACAATTGTATTTATTATTTTCAAATTTATTTGTTTTGTATGATAAATAACTGTGTTATAAGATCGATACTTAACTCGCATTGCCATTAAAACTAATTGTTTAATTTTATATTTTTTTTATATTAAAGGTTGTTCAGATAATCGTAAAAGAAAAAAATATGCTTTTTTTTTCTTTGCTATATTTTATATATACAGATACATGCCTTGGGAGATGTAAATTTAAACAACACTATAGAGCGATCGTATTCATCAAAATCTCAAAATAAAACAAAATCTTTAAAAGATGGAGTTCAACAGATGAAGCTTATGTTCTTGAATCCACATCTACCACGTATATTGTTATTAGTTACCATACAATTCTGCGGAATGTTATGGTGAGTATTAATTATATATATATATATATATATATATATATATATATATATATATATATATATACAGGGTGTCCCTGAATGGTCTGTACAAACTTTGTGAATAAGTTCCAGGGACCTAAACAAGCAGAAAATGTCCCATAAACATGGGATCGGAAACGCTTGCTTCTGGAGTTACGACGGTTCAAAGTTTTCTTGCAATAGCTGGAGAAATTATCACGTCAAATCGCATAGGTGTTACAAAACTGTGTTTATTTATTTCCTCGGTTATGCCACGGACATAACAGGACAGTACACTTGCTATAGCAAATGCTCGAAATGGCCTCCGTTAGATTCCAAGGAAGCCTGCGCACGTCGCCATATTGTCTGGCGAACCGTCCATTTCCACCGGCACGGCCATACACCAGATGGATATCCGCCAGTTCATCAAATGAATAATTTGATTCATTCATGTTTTTAAACACAGTTTTGTAACACCTATGCGATTTAACGTGATAATTTCTCCAGCTCCACAAAGTTTGTACAGACCATTCAGGGACATCCTGTATACAGGGTGAGCCATTTTAATTAACGCACGCAATTATTTCGGAAACAAAGCATTTTAGAGAAAAATGTTTCAGACAAAAGTTTTATGGTTTCGAGGGGGCCATAAGATGGTATCATTGGTTTGACACTGAAGAGTCATTTGAAGGTCACGTGAAAGTCACTTCAATTTTTTTAAATGGAACACCCTATATATTTTTGCACACTCTTGTAGCTTATCTCGAGAGCTTTCCAAAACACTATAATTAAGTACCTTTTCGTTAAGTACTTTTTGAGTTATGAGGCTTGAAATAATTTCTTAATTTTACATAAACCGTAAAATATCTTGTAAAATATTCATTTTTCGATTATCTTACCTTAATACTTTTATGTACAAAATAATGAGAGTAATCAATTGATGTAAAGAAAACATACAGTTGTTTTTAAGAAAAAATATGGAATTGTTAATTGCAAATTACATATTTTTTCTTAAAAACAACTATGTCTTTTCTTTATACCAATTGATTCCTCTCATTATTTTGTACATAAAAGTATTAAGGTAAGATAATCGAGAAATGAATATTTTACTAGATATTTTATGGTATATGTAAAATTGAGAAATTATTTTAAGCCTCATAACTCGAAAAATACTCAATGAAGAAATACTTTATTATAGTGTTTTGAAAAGCACTCGAGATAAGCTACAAGAATATGCAATAGAAAATTGGGGTTTCCATTTACAGAATTCAAGGTGACCTTTACGTGACCTTGACAACACTCTTCAAGGTCATACTGATATCGCCATGTAATGCGTTACTTGAAACCTTACAACTTTTGTCTGAAATATTTTTGTCTGCCGCGCTCAGTTTTTGAGATATTCGGCTGATACGAATGGTCTGCGACACCCTGTATATTCAGAATGTATATGTATATTTAGGCGGTATATATATAATTATATATATACCGTATCATCTCTTATATGCAGATGGAGCAAATTAAACTGAATAGAAAAGTTTTGTATTACGATTCTATTTTACGATTTTCGCAATAATTAAAAAGAAATTAATTAATAAAGATCGATCAATTCGCGCGAATACCAGCACGAAGCGAAAGGAGATAGTCTATTGTTATGTGGTTAGTAGGTAAAGTAGGCGCCAATAATGCCTTAACATATGAAATTGGTCGCATTCGAGACTAATAATAACTAGTTATTATTAGTAACAATGGACTATCTCCTTTCACTTCGTGCTGGTATTCGCGCGAATTGATCGATCTTTATTTATTAATTTCTTTTTAATTATTGCGAAAATCGTAAAACAGAATCGTAATACAGAAGTACATAACATAACAGTACATAACAAAGCAGGAAGGATGTTTTTCAAATGACAATAATTACATTGGGAGGGGCATTTTTTAAATGGCAATAACTACATACAAATTGTACATAATGGATTTTCGCGTCTCAACAATCATGTGACAGCGAGCTGTCTTTCTTTGCTGCATGCTAATATTCGCACGAATTAGTCGATCTCTTTTAATCATTTCTCATGAACTTATCAGTTCAGTTTATTGCACTCTACTCGCTGACAAATGTTGGCACATCTTTATGAAAAATCTTATATATACATATAGATGTCATTATATATTAATTTATTTATTCAATTGTTAGATAAGATATTCGCAATAATTATGAATAATATTGTAATATCAATGTTCTTTATTATATTAGTGACATAATTGCGAATTCTGTAAAATGATTGTCATGAATGTCGTAAATTAGAGTTATCAAAATGGTGAAAGTAATATATCATAATATGTACGTGAATATCCACGTGATGAATGCGTAAAATTGCACGATGTTTTTTTTTGAGATATAGAGTAACATCATTCGTCGTAAAAATTTAAAACCCTGATTAGTTGTGCTGCGTTGATCGTTGAATTTAATTGACACAGATTTGAAAATTTATGATCTTATCAGCATGTAAGATATATTTATTTTTGCATTCGCTAATTGTGACTTACATTTTCATTATCTAGGTAATATCGGATTCCATACATTTTGTATATCACGTGTTTTATTAAATTCTTCTACTAAATTAAAGATATCAACATAGATAAAAATAAAACTAAATACACAAAAAATACAATACTTCAGGAAAGTCTGCTAAAATCTTCTACTAAATTACAGAGTATCAGACATAACAATAGCAAATATAAAACGACTTTCATCGGATTAATTGCAATTTGTTTGCAATTAAATTATTACTCTTTAATATCCTTTTTATTTTCTTAATATCCTATTTAACGAAGAGCATTATCGAACTCGGTAAAAATTTTCCATCGATGTAGATCTTGATTACGGCAAAAATAAATAAGACAATTCGCAGATTAAACAATGCAATATTCGATAGCATATTATAAAATTAATCTTACGCATACAACGCATATATATAGCAATTTTTTATCTTTTCATTTGAATCATGATACAGAGATAAATTATATTGACGTACATTTACGAATGAATTGCGATGAGATAAATATTATCTATAAATTATTTAAATAATCACGGATTACATGTTTTATTTTAATTCATATTTATATACTTAATTTATTTAGTAAATATTAAGCAACTTATTTAATTTTATTATGTATTATTTATATTAATATTTTCTATTCGTTTATAGTTTAAATACCCTTCGCCTTTGGCAGCCACAGCTCTTTATAACGATAGAGAACTTTAACAGCCTTAATACTGACATAAATAATCTTACTTTTTGCGAAATATTGGATATTTCTACATCTGTAACAGAAAATGCAACTGTTGCATTAAAGGAAATGTCAAATTGTGAACAAGTAAGAGATACATATTAATATGAAAAAAAGTCAATTTCAAACAATGTGATAATTAAGTATAAAAAATATTTATATTTTTACATTTACTAAATTTTGTTATATTCTCTGTTTAATAAATTGATTATTCCAGATTGTTATAGCAGATTCAATATACATCGACACTATTATTGTATCAGCTATTTCTAGTCTTTGTATATTATGTGCTAGCATTTTTGTTAATTATCTCCAACACAAATATCTTTCACGTAAGTTATTTTCCTTTTTACATAAGTTGTCTATTATTATTTAGAAGAGAGCAAGAGGGAGAAAAATAGATTCTATATTAATTTTTATAAATAATTTTTGATACAGTCGTCAGCTATGGATGTGCGCTTCTGTGTTCTGTTTCCTTAATCTGGTCTAGAAATACATTAATTACCCTTATACTTACATGCTTATATGTTGGATTATTGAATAAAGCTTTTAACGTTACGCTTGGAGCAACTGTTTTGCTTTTTCCTACATCGTTGAGGTTTGTCATTTAAACTTATAAAATTATTTGAGCTGAATGCAATAATATAATCAATTTTATATTTATTTATCAGAGCCATGGCAGTAAGTATGGAAATGATAATGGGAAAAATGGGAAGCATAATCGGTAATCTCATCTTTCCAATCTTACTTGAGTATAACTGCGTAGCACCGATTATTAATTTGATATGCTTCAATTTGCGTAAGTACTTTGCTTATTGAAAAACAAAATCTCTTAAATATATTATCAAAACATGGAAAAGTAAAAAAGACACAATATGTCAAATAATTTCACTATATTTAAAATAGAAATAATAACGTTAATTTGTAACTGAAATAAAGAAAATGCATTATTATTTGTGCATATATTATCTTATTCTAATAAATATAATTCAATATTTTTAGTAAGTATACTTCTTACGTGTTTTATACCAAGTACACGCAAGCATGAAGTATAAGGATCATTGCTTTGTTAATTATACGAGAATAAAGAGAATAATCTAAAGCAGAGGATCTTAAAAAAAAACACAAAAAGAGCACATTGACAGGTTTGCTTAGGTTTCGCACTTTTTTAACATTTCCGAGAATCCACGATTGTTAGCAGAGCTTCCAAGTACTTAGATCGAAGTTTATCATGAATCATGATTGAATCTATATGAATCTATATAAGGGCAGACAATGATCATGCACACACACACACACACACGCACGCACGCACACACACACACAACGAAACTGCAGGAGACCTTGAGTTTCATTTTCGACACAGCCCTCTACTAGTCTTTAGGACTCACATGTTCTTTTCTATCCCGCACCTTTTCTCATGTGGACGCAGCTTTATCGGAGATCTCAGGACTTCGTCATCTCTGTATCTGCCATTGTTAATTGATGTAATAAAAAATTTATGTGTACGTGTATATCGCGATGTATGTAAATAATGTACGTGTATATCGCGATGTATGTAAATTTTTACTTAAGAAGAAAATCGAGAAAAATATACAAATAAAATATAAATTAAGTATATGCTGATTGTTAATAAATAGTTTTGTGGCAATATTCTAACTAGTTTTAGAGAATTTTCATATATAAATATGTGAATTATTTAAGAGAAACTATGAAATATTGCACAATTATATAATTATAATTCTATAGCTTATGATATTTAATTTATATAAACTTATAGATTTATATAAACTTCATAATGGTTTTCGAGAATTATTACAATAAATTTGTAATTATAGAATCAAATTGCGTTTTTTATTTGTATATGACTAAAAGAAAGAGAAAAAAAGAGAAATTGTGATACAATTTATAAAAAAATTTCTATTTTTAGATAAATATATATTTGATAATAATACACATGTATATATAATATGTATATGTATATATGTAGTATATAACATGTCCATACATTTTCGTCTTAGATGCGGAGCTATAAAATAATTAAATGAAACAATTATAATATAAACAACGTTTATTTTATATAAATATATAATTGTTACAAAATAATTATTATATATGGAATTATTCTATAATCTTCATTGTATTGCATGCCTTTCGATGATTAACGTGAAAAATTGAAAGATTATGAATTTACGACATTGCGTTCATGATGATTATATAATTAACAGTTAAATACGCAGTTACGCAATTTAATTGCACGCGCGTTTAACTGTTAATAAAGTTACGTAATGTTTCATTAATAGCGAAACACGCGCGTGAGATACAGTTTGCTGGCAATTTTCTGTGATGTTTCATTGTATAAGTATAAGAGCTCTGCGTGACGGCTTGAGACATTTCGCATAAATTGCGAAAGGGAGCTATGCGATGCACATACGTTAATAAAAAATAAGTGCCTATATTTCTTTCATTAGTTCCATCTACGATACGAATATCTGTCAAAGTGATCCAATGTCCGCATTAAAAGCTAACACGTATTTGCAACCCGGTATACGTTGATATACCAATAATGATTTGCGATCTTCAACAAATTTATCAATAACTTCATCTAACAGGTATACCCGTCTTACCCGTCTTAGTTGCACTGATTGAAAATATTATAAAGATTTTTTTGGATATTTTCTCATAGTAACGTTTACGATCGTAGGGGAGACCGGGGACAAAAGTAAAAGCGTCATGAAAGTAACAAGCCTCCTACTAAACTACACAATATGTTGAATAATTTGTACTATATAGTCAAACGCGTACGCCTCGATTCTCTTCCTTTTCAGCTAATTGTTGTAGAACGATCGCGCCGGTTGCACATGCAGGAGTGAAATTAGTGTATTTGGATTATTCACCTAAGTATTTCTTGTTTTAGTTTTTTGTATCTGTGCCTAATTAAAGTGTATATATTGGCGTAATTATTTGCCGGTGCATTCTTCCAAAATGTATTCATAAGTTTTTATAGTTGATTTGGCTAAGTTTTGCATATTTAGGTTATAATTCTCTTTTATTCTAAAAAATGTGTTTGAGGACAAAAGTAACACGACACTCTGTGGACGAAAGTAACATGTTTCAATGCTTAGAGTGTAAGGGCTGGTCCCATAATAACTGTACCAAAGGCGATTCTTATTACGTATGCCATAATTGTGATTCGGAATAGATACCAATCTCTTTTGTATAAGTAGTTATCATGCAATTTTGACACTATTATTTAGAATTAAACTATTACTTAGATTTAAAAAAGTACAAAACTGGTGTGATATTAAGTATAATTATTTTATGATATTACTTATAATTATTTTGCTTAACGAAGATTACTTCTTTTAAGTTTTTCAAAGATAAAAATAAATATTTATTTTATTTTTTATTTTAATATAATATAATACAAAAAAATTTATAATAAAAGTTATCTTGCTTAATAAAAGATTATAATAAAAGTTGCCTTAAATTGAAAAAAGGCATATTTATTTTATTTTCCCGAAAATAAGAACTGATACTTTTATCCCCAGACTATGTTACTTTCGTCCCAGGCCCCCAGGTCAAAAGTAACAATCAATGTACTTGCGAAAAGCTATAATATAGCTCTTTAAATATTTATCACTTGAGATTGAAAATAGGTATAATAATAGAACAATAAATAGACTTTTTTAACATATAATCTTTTTTGTTATATCTCTAACGATAATTAATTAGTGACCTATAATACAAAAAATGTTACTTTTGTCCCCGGTCTCCCCTACTAATTACAATGCAGTTTACTAGCATTAACAAGTTGTGTAAAATACAATGAAAAGAAAACATTTTCTACTCATATTCTAATGTTACGTCCAGGCCTGAGGAAAGATGGACCGAAGGAAGGACGTAACACTTGTATCCCGAGAGCAGGTACCTTAAGGGCAGATGTCTCGGATCGAGCGAGCCTGCGGGAAGACCGAAGACTAGGTCAACGATCAGAAGGGTCAATCTTATTCTATTTTTGGTCCGTAATGCCCGCTCGACGGTCCCCTTTTCGGTAAAGGAACTTAATTCTTGTTACCCGGGATGGGACCTAGTGCGATTCAAGAGTAGGGATGATGAGAGAGATCGATTGAAAAATTGAACGCGAGGATGATTAATAAATCTGTAAGTAAATTTATTATACATCATATATATATATATATATATATATATATATATATATATATACAGGGTGGCCCTACGGGTACCTCCAACTTGAAAATTGAATAACTTTCGAATGAAATGATCAATTCAAGAAATTTTTTTTTAAATATAGAGAATTTCATGCGGTTTAATGATACATATGTTCGAAGTGCCAGCCATCTTGTGCGATCACAGCAGTTAGTCTGTGGTTAAAAGATGAAATCGCGCGTTGCATCATCTCTTTGGGGATTTCCTTGCAGCACTTTTTGATTGTTTCTTTGAGGTCCTCCTTGTTCCTTGGGTCTTTCTTATACACCATATCCTTGAGATAACCCCATAAATAAAAATCGCATGGATTCAAGTCGGGTGAATAAGGAGGCCATTCAATACCACCACCAACTTTCTCAGGGTAGTCTAAACCAGTTACTCTCTCTTGGAACTGTTGGAGAGTGTCAAAAACGATTTGAGTGCGATGGGGACGTGCTCCGTCCTGCATAAACCAATGTCTGCCGAAAATGTCAATTTGCTGCAATCTTGGAATGAAGAAATCTGTCAGCATTGCATTGTAATTTTCAGAATTAACGCTTCCCATGAAGAAATAGGGTCCAATTATCCCATGGCTGCTAATAGCACACCACACCATAATCTTCTGAGGATGCACCTTGACTTGATTGGTCATTACTGGCCGCTGTTGACCCCAAAACCTCCAGTTCTGCTTATTGACATAATCGTTCAGCTGAAACCATGCCTCATCACTAAACCAAATGTCATTGATATCGATATCACCTCGCTCGAGAAAATTAACCGCAAAATCAAATCGACGTCTCGCATCATTTTCACTCAGTTGTTGACTGAGACTTATCTTGTATGGAAAGAATTGTAATGACTTCAAAACTCTTTGTAGTGATGTTCTGGTTATGTTAAGCTTTATGCAAGCCTTTCTTATGCTCTCATTGGGATTCGTCTTGAAAAAAGTCTCAATCGTCTGCCTGAGTTCCTCATTATCAATAGTTGATTTCGAAGTTGACATTCCAGCTTTGTCATCTTCTACAGACCCAGTTCGATTGAATTTAGCCCATAGACTACAACAAAGAAGCGTATGTTAGAGAAAAATGCATGAGAAGCAAAAAAAGAAAAAAATCACTGCAAGAGATCATTGATCTTACTCTTTTATCATGTGATTTGAAGGTCCATCTTTCACGTTGTATTTAGTCCGATACTTGCGCTGGACCTCAGCCCAATTTTATATACATATATATACAGGGTGTCGGAGACCACCCGTCTAATAAAAAATAATTTCTTAATTTTCCATAAACCGTAAAATATCTTGTAAAATATTTATTTTTCGATTATCTTACCTTAATACTTTTACGTACAAAATAATGAGAGGAATCAATTGGTGTAAAGAAAACACATAGTTGTTTTGAAGAAAAAATATGTAATTTGTAATTAACAATTCCATATTTTTTCTTAAAAACAACTATGTGTTTTCTTTACACCAATTGATTCCTCTCATTATTTTCTACATAAAAGTATTAAGGTAAGATAATCGAAAAATGAATATTTTACAAGATATTTTACGGTTTATGTAAAATTAAGAAATTATTTCAAGCCTCATAACTCAAAAAGCACTTAACGAAAAGGTACTTAATGATAGTGTTTTGGAAAGCTCTCGAGATAAGCTACAAGAGTGTGCAAAAATATATAGGTGTTCCATTTAAAAAAATTGAAGTGACCCTCACGTGACCTTCAAATGACTCTTCAAGGTCAAACCAATGGTACCACCTTATGTCCCCCTTGAAACCATACAACTTTTGCCTGAAACATTTTTTTCTAAACTGCACCGTTTGTGAGATATTTAGGTGTATCCAGACTTTTGGCGCACCCTGTATTGTATACATATACTCAAAAGAAAAGTTATATAAAATTTTATAAATATGAAAAGTATATCTAATACATTATTCTGTAACAATGATATGTATGTATGTGTGTGTGTGTGTGTATTTTATTTCGCGGATGTTACATGAGTGCGGGGGTCATCGGTCGAAACAGAGTGGGGCTGAATTTAATGTTATTTTTATGCTCAGCCGGTAGTTACATTAATCTTAGAGTAATAAGTAATAAAACTAAAAAAATAAAAATAAATTGTAATATGTATTTAGTGTGGGGTGAGTAATGTGGGGTCGGAAAGAGAAAACGTAATTTCCATTAAAAGTCAACGCAAGATTTAAAATATAAAAATTTTTAACAAGAAGAAGAGGAAAAGAATAATTTAAAGATCAGATTAACTTACAATTTTCCATGAAGAAAAAACGTTAGTGGTGATTGGGTTGCGATTCTCACTGGGTTCCTGATCTTTGGCGTCGAGGATGACAGGATACTTGTGGCGGTTAATTGATGATCGAAAGTGTATGTGACTGTGCTGATTTACTGATTGATTTACTATGTTGACTTATTGGCTCACTGACTGTATATATCGATTGTATTGACTTACTGATTTTATTGATTGCATCGACTGTATTGACTTACTGATTTTTCTGATTTACTCGTCGAAAGTTCGCGTTTATATCCTATTCTTGTCCTCCATAAAGTTCCTGAAAAAGCTAACGAATAGAAATTCTCGCTGAATTTCCATCGTTTCTCCTTTGCCCCTTCTTATGGGTGTTTAGAACAAATGTAACAAATTAGAATTTGATTATATTCGTCCGCAAATAGGAGAGCGTTTTCCAAACGGGGAGGTTTAGGATTCTCAGTATCGGAAGCGACAATAATTTATGTCTTTCTGAGTGCAGGGTGCATCTGTTAAAGACAAGAGGTGACTTTTACTACCCCCTTGAAATTAAGATATGTCATGTGTCGCGTCGCGACATCCGGTCACTCGCGTTTTCATGAATGGTTTTTTTTTATATTTTATAGTTTTTTGAAATTTTATGAGATTTTAAGTGATAGGTAAATATCAATTTCGGCTGACTGGCTGACGTCTTGACTGTGACTGGATGCTATTACCTTATGATTTTATAGCCCGTATATCTGGCTGACGTTTTTGGAGCATTTACTGAATCCTATTCCAATTTGATTGACATTAACCTTTTGAGAATCGTACACGTGTGCGCCGGTCATGGGAAAGAAAAGAATCGTGAAGTCCCTTGGACGTAACACTAATTATCATCAAATTATCATCCGTTCAATAGCAGAATAAAATATTTAAAAACTTTCTTAATTTTAAATTAAGCTCTTATTGTAATTTCGACCCATACTACTAAGATTAATATTTACAGAGATAAATATTATAGATTAATATTTTACATTATATCAAATTAAATTATTACAATTAATTATTGAAACAAAGATTAATTTTCATCCTAAATATGTTCGCGCCTTTCTCGGTGCAAACAAACAAAGAATCATACAAAGAAAAATAAGCAATTACAAAATCAGGCCGTTAATCAAGCGAGTCACATGAGAATTACTTCTTTTCATTTCCTAATCATTCTATACGGACTCGAAGTATTATTCTATATCACAATTTCACGGCTGCAATTCGCTCGATCGTTCTTTCTCGCCGTGAATATCGCCGCGGCCAGTATATAACTGTATCGAGATCCTATCAATATGATATTGTTGACGCATCTTGCAAATATTTTCGGGTTTCAGCTTCCATTGTTTTTTCACCGCCACGTTCTTGAAGAGTTTAGAATCAGCGAAAAAAAAAGAGAAAGAGAGAAAAAAGTTGCGCTCTCTGTAACCATATTATCTCGTTTATCGTTACATCCCCAGTCGGTATTACGCACAACCACATAAATAAAATCAAGTGGATGGTATTAATGTTTAAAAAACGTCTGTTTTTGAATACATAGATCAAATTAATATATAAATGTTTGAAAAAAATATTTATATATAATGTATATCACTTCTACAATATTTAATGATTCTAAACTCTTTTTGTCATGCGTGTCTGTTACGCAGAGATCAGGTACAGCGCGCGCGCGCGCACACACATACGCACGTACGCATGCACGCATATACGCATGCACGCATATATAACAGAAAGGATTTGGAATCATTAAATATTGTAGAAGTGATATACATTATATATAAATATTTTTTTTCAAACATTTATATATTAATTTAACCTATATATTCAAAAACAGATGTTTTTTGAACTTCAATATTACCCACTTCAAATCATCGTATCTTTTATACTTATGATTTTTGGACTTTTTGTCTCAGGAAATTTTTGATCAGCACCGCCTAAACTACAACTTATTTCAATTTCAGCCAATTTGACCGAAGCCACTTTTTTCATATAAAATGTGCGGGGCCCTTTATAACTCCATCCATTATTTGTTCAATAACTGTATGAGAGATACTTTATAGTTTTCCCGCACATTTATAATGAATTGTATTGAATTTCAATGAAGATCATGTAAAAGTGATATTTGAATAGGTTCATTGTTTTCGTCTGTAAATTAATACAAACCATTAATACGTACATTAATACGTATTTTTAAAATAAATTTATAGATAAAATACAATATTTATTTATATAGATATAATATAAAAATAAATAACATAAGCAAAGCAGTTGTACTGATAATTGCAGAAAGTAGACATAAAAAAATTATCCTCATTGATCAATGTTATGCTCTTAATATATTAATATATTATTAATATTATAATAATTCTTTCTTTTATAAATTATTTTACCTTTATCATCTTTTCCAAATGGATTTTGTTGCTCCATTAGAATATTATTGTTCTCTTCTTCAGCGAGATTTTCAATATTTTGGTCAACATTGTCTATCGTTCGTACAGAGTTAAGATGTTGTCGTTTACAATGTTGAGTAAATGACTTCCATTTACGAAATGTAGCACCACATTCTTCACATGGAATTCTAAATTGTGGATCTTTGTGACATCGTACATAATGACAAATTAAATCTTTGTTCGAATGACATTTAAAAAAGCACATTGCACAAAAAAAATTGGTTTTGCAATTCCTGCCCCTCCATGATGCACAGAGTCTTCTTTAATAATATCTTATACATGGTGCCAGAAAACGGACGCGGCACATGCACACACATTTAGAGAACCATGTACGTGTGCTGCACAAAACGCTTCTGCGCAGCACATGTACTTGGCTCTCTGAATGTGTGCGCGTGTGCCGCGTCCGTACATTTGCGGGCGCTATATCATTGATGTGAACGACGCGACAAATGAGCGTTTCGGCTAATGTCTTGACCTATTGGTCGCTTGAGTTGCAAGAAACGCCGGTTTTTGTGATTAGTGGTTCGCGCCACGATAAGATATCGCGATTGATTTACGCTGCGGCGACGGCGCCGGCGTCTCGACACGAGCGAGCGTGTTTAGTCCATCATTTTGTTATAATTTGCTACTATCGTAGTTGTGTTATACTATTTTTATGTGCGCTGATTGTGTTGTGTACGCTGTAAAGACATTTATAACTTATCGTGCCTGTGTGAATATGGAGAAAAAAATATATTGTTTGATACCGATCACTGTAAATGCATAAAATTCTGATCTCGAATTGATACACAAATAGTATGGAATCGTCTGATGGAAGCCCCCAAGAATGACGTCATGTTACGATCAATGATAAACAATAAGATGATTGTATTGCAAAAATATGATCCTGATCGAAATAACAAATTATGTGATATAGAAGACGATGATGAGATTGAGAACAAAAGTGAAATAAAGGTACTGTTAAGTCCAGGCCCGGGGAAGGATGGGCCGAAGGAAGGGCGTAACACAGATATCCCGAGAACAGGTGCCTTAAAGGCAGATGTCTCGGGTCGAGCGAGTTTGCGGGAGAGACGAAGATAGGTCAACGACCAGAAGGGTCGATGTTACTCTATTCTCGGTCCGTATGTCTGCTCGACGGTCCCCTTTTTGGTAACGGAACTTAATCCTTATTACCCGGGACGGGACCTAGTGCGATTCAGGAGTAGGAATAATGAGAGGGATTGATTAACAAGGGGAGGGCACGAGGTGGGAAATTGAGTTGGGAATGAGACTTCGCGTGGTTGTAGTAGTGCCAGAGCGCACTAGCCAGCCAGTTACGAGATAAAACGCCTTAAAAATCCCATAACAACTTATATACTTTAAAAGTATATCTCGAGATCGAGCGGTCGAGTAGCCGGGGCGATAGCGTGTCGGTCTCGTATGCTCAAGGTTTTGGGTTCGACTTCTCGCTCGTGAATTTCTTTTAATTTTTTTTTGTAATTTTATTTTCATTATTTATTATTCTTATTAATATTAATAATTACATTAATATTAGAATAATAATTTTGTGTGTGTGTGTGGATGCGAGACGAGGAGGATTTAATCGAAATTAGGAGAATAGCTAGATTCTGGAGGATACTTACTCGTAGATATTCTATAGAAAAGGAGATGGGCTTATCAGTAAAAGGGGTGAAACAAGGGACGGAGATATTGGGAGGAGCGGTGCTGAGGAAATCTTTAAGGGTGGAAATATGTATTGGATCAGGTCCTAAAGTAAAGCAACCTGGAGGGATTGGATCAGTGTACTCAGGGAAAAAGATGCTAAGGAATCTCGCGATGCGTTGATCGCTAGGATCGATAAAGGAATAAATCGGAGGAGGAAGAGTAGGGAAAGAGGGGGGAGGTGAATCTGGTGATGGTTCGTTAAGGGGAGAAGGAGGGGGTGAAAGTAATTGAGGGTCAGATGGAGGATCTACTTCTGCCTCATATACGGGAATATAATTAGGAGGAAGGGTTCCAGGAGACAGATACGGAGCGTCTCGCATATCTTCTTGAATGTTGCTCAAGAAGATTCTGGTGATGGGAAGATGTGTTTAATTTACTTATATCTAGTACAAAGGAGAGGTCAGCCACAGTCCGAGCCAATAGGTTGTGCGTTCGGCGGTTCCGACGATACCTAATTCGTTTGGCCCGACGCTTCTCGGCATAAGTGCGAGTGGAACGAGATTCCACTGAGAGCAAAATATAAAAAATAATAAATAAGTATTCAAATATCGAGATCGTGAATTGACTTACTATTGCAGATGTCGAGATTGATTTTTGCAAGGGTGGATGTCGGTGGATCGTAGCGAAGTCCCCGTAGGTCGTTGAATTTGCGAGAATTATTTGTTCGGAATATTAAAAAGATGCTGGCTGGCTGGCTGGAGACTGATTACTGCTGATTACCGATGACTATTTTCGGATTGCTGAACTGAACTCGGGTTACTGAGCTCGGATTACTGATCCCGGATTACTGATGATTCTTGGTGTGAGCTTCTCCTTTTTATATCTGATTCAGACAATTTTCGTCACGTACGCATCTTTTCAGTTGATGCAATTATTTCTTCATATTTCTTAATTTGGATCGATTTTCCGATTATTGACTAATCAATTTTTTAATATTGATTAGATCAATTCGTCATCGATTTCTTAAGATTTACTCTTTTTAAGTGTTTACTGATTGATTATTAGTTTCCTAATTTATAATCTATAAGATTTATTTCTTAATATCATTCATATTTTAGAAATCAAGTGGTTTATTATTCTTGATAAATTTCGAAATATAGGTACTTGATAAATTTCGAAATCATAGGTACGTGACAAGAATTATTTGTTGAGATGATCGGTACTATTTCCTAAGTGTTTTTACTCATAGATATCTGATGGTCAATGTTCACTGATTAGTTGCGTGAGTCTAACCGCCTAATCTTTCTTATCGCGCGCGCTGTTACAATCTTTCGAAAGAAAGATTCTCAGTGTCTCGTCAGTCCTGATAGTGTGTACTAAGGAGCGACCGAATTACGCGTCTAACATTCTTTTACGCTACAACCATGAAAGGCGAATTAAGCAGTCATCGCGGAAGGAAGGATTCGGGAAGTCAGTAAAACGTAACAATACTTTTGTTTGAAAAATCAAATATTGAACCACACGCCGATGTCACTTTCGACTTTCCTGAGGACATGCAAATCAGTGTTGGTGAAACGTGTCTTGTAGATTATAAAATAATACATACTGAACCGATCAACTCAGAGAATAGATCACTTGTGGAAATGCAGGAATCTTCAATCGATGGTGAAACGGAAGATGATAAAAAAAATAATTCTTTAGAAAACAGTATAAAAAAGGAAACCAAGAAATTTTCTAATCTGAAGTCGGAATCTATACCATATCCATCATCGTTACCTCCCCTAATGTATGATTTACAACGCAGACTAGAATATAATATAATGAAAGCACAACGTTACTTCATTGCATTTTGGGGACATTATTTGTGGCAGACTACATGTACAAAACCTTCAAAGCAAGATTATAACAATTTAGCATCAAGTATTGTAGCTGCATATTCACAACTAGCTGGAGGTACAACTGCAAATAATGTAAGTATAATATACTTAATAGCTAATTAATATCTTCTCTTTACTGCATGATGAGTAAATTTCTTATTTTCACAGGAAATCGCCAAGACTCAATTAAGTACATGGATTCGAAATCATCGAGCTGTTTTGAAAAAGCAGCTACGAAAGAGAGACCATGAAGGTAAACTTATTACTTTCGCATTGAGTGGGACCCGTTTGACCACGTTAATATTGACCACGGTGATATTGACCATGGTGATATTGACCACGTTGATATTGACCACGTTGCGATTGACCACAGTCCCGATTGACCACAGTCCCGATTGACCACAGTCCCGATTGACCACAGTCCTGATTGACCACGGTGATATTGACCACGGTGAGATTGACCACGGTGATATTGACCACAGTTGATATTGACCATGGTTGATATTGACCACAGTTCCTCGATTAACCACGGTGATATTGACCACATATGTACACACACACGCGCGCGCGCGCGTGGGGGGGGTGCAAGGGGGCCTTCGGCCCTCCTCCCGCAACCACCCCGCCGGTAGGTAAGGCGCACAATCACAACGTGGTCAATATCACCGTGGTCAATATCACCGTGGTCAATATCAACTGTGGTCAATCGGAACTGTGGTCAATCGCAACGTAGTCAATATCAACGTGGTCAATATCACCGTGGTCAATCGAGACTATGGTCAATCGGGACTGTGGTCAATCGGGACTGTGATCAATCGGGACTATGGTCAATCGGGACTATGGTCAATCGGGACTGTGGTCAATCGGGACTGTAGTCAATATCACCGTGGTCAATATCACCGTGGTCAATATCACCGTGGTCAATATCAACGTGGTCAATATCACCGTGGTCAATCGGGACTATGGTCAATCGGGACTGTGGTCAATCGGGACTGTGGTCAATCGGGACTATGGTCAATCGGGACTGTGGTCAATATCACCGTGGTCAATATCAACGTGGTCAATATCAACGTGGTCAAATGGGGCGCTGCCCTTTCACATTAGTTGATACGCCTACCTCGTAAGGTAAAATTAATATTAAAAAGTTAATAGTAAAAAAGAAAAGTAGTTACGAAGAAAAGTAGTACGAAGAAAAAATATGTAATTTGCAATTAACAATTACATATTTTTTCTTAAAAATAACTGTTTTCTTTACATCAATTGATTCCTCTCATTATTTTGTACGTAAAAGTATTAAGGTAAGATAATCGAGAAATGAATATTTTACTAGATATTTTATGGTTTATGTAAAATTGAGAAATTATTTCAAGCCTCATAACTCGGAAAGTGCTTAATGAAAACTAACTTAATTATAGTGTTTTAGAAAGCTCTCGAGATGAGCTACAAGAATATGTAATAAAAAATAGGGGGTTCTATTTAAAAAAATTAAGTTGATCTTGAAATCTTCTTAACCTCCAAAAAAAAATCTTACAAAGGTAAAAAAAATACGCCAAGTGCATAAAAAATATTCCACCTTGTATGCAACAAAACGTTTATAAAAAAATATCCCTAAAAATAATTTATAATAAAAATTTTCTCTCAAAAAATATATATTTTTCCTTAAAAAAAATCAAAACTAAATATGAAATCAATAATTAATTAGCCAAGTACATTGAAGCAATTGATAGGGATTTGTAATTTGAAATATTTGTCACAAATTCAATCTTGCATTTATGTATTAAATTCTCGACAAAATGAAAATGATTTTCAAAATAAGTTCAATACTTTGTAGGATATATAAAAATACATTATTATTGTTCAGATATTTTCGCGATGTAGTGCGCTAGGTATACGAACACGCGCATCTCACGTGATCGCGGCAATTGTTCGAGCGACGGGCCAGCGCGATCGCGCCCTTAATCGATATCGGTGGTGCCATCCACGCGTAATTATTCGAATTTATCTTCTTCCATGCCACCCCGCGGCGTCTCACCTACGTGGCGCAAGACAATTGCGACGCGTATGATCCAAGGATCATAGGCCAATCAAAGGGTCGCGTGATCCTGCGTGTCGTTGACTGAATGGCCTCGATAATCGAATGTTCGCGACCCGTGTCGCATCCGCAAAAGTCTTTATACAAATTCACAGAGCCCGTTGAGACGAGCTGGTGAGCACAAGCGTCCGCGACTCGAGCCATCCGTTACGATTGATCGAACCTTCTCGATCCGCGTTTTCGGACACGGAGTGGTGAATCTTTGTGTCCGTGCAAGTGAATCGTGACCGGAAGCTTCTCGGAAATTTAGTGCAAGACAAATCAACTCGGCAAGACAAACGAATTTCTGCTAATCGTGTGCTCCCTCGTTCTCGCGCGCTCACTCGCACCCGTTATACGTTGTACTCTCTCGCATTCGACGAACGAACTATCGCCGTTAAATCTGTGTTATTAACGCGCCTGTTTTATAAAAGCTTCGCTCCTATTGTTAGCATTTTTGCTCGCTCGTGTCGTCGAACCGCTTTTGTCATAAAAGCTATCGCTCGCTCATGTCGTTAGCGCTCTCGCTCGCTCTTGTTGTGCGCGCCTGGCGATTAACCGATAATCACTCCCGCGGCAACTTTTGGTCTGTTAAACCGGTGCTCCCGGGAATCTGCTTGCAAAAGGACTGTGCCCTTGAACTGTGAACATTCCCGCGAACTTTGACTAATCCATTGTTTGACGCTATCGTTTGTATAATAAATGTTTTTGTGAAGGATCATACAGTTGTTCATATCCGGTTCGTCACATCCACTGTATCCCAGTCGGAATAGTTCCAGCAACGGGAGCTTTCTCGCGTAAACGCGCACAATTATGTATGATCCAAATAAATATTTGTACAATATATGAAATAGCATTAATATATTGCGGATTTTATATTGCAGATTATAAATAGTAAATCATAAAACTATTTAATGCTTACTGCAGTAACATCGATTGCATTAATTGCCAATTTTGAATTTAAAAGAGAAAAACTAATCGACTTGTTTTAACATCATAAATTTTACTATGTAGACCTGGACCTAAAGGATTTAAGAAGTTACATACAAAAATGTGACCCGAGTCGTATTATAATTTACACATTTTTATTATTAGGAAATATTTAATTTTGAAATTAATCATAAGCTTTACAAAGTAAATTTGGAACTAAAAAAATTAAGACCAAAACGACTTATAAAAACTTGGCATGCTCGGGTCACATTATAATACATATAATTTTACAAAGTTTGCGAATTATATACCTGTAATTAATTTCAATTATAGAAATATGTGAATTATAATATGACCCGAGCACGCCAAGTTTTTGTAAGTCGTTTTGGTCTTAATTTTTTAGTTCCAAATTTACTTTGTAAAGCTTATGATTAATTTCAAAATTAAATATTTCCTAATAATAAAAATGTATAAATTATAATACGACTCGGGTCAAATTTTTGTATGTAACTTCTTAAATCCTTAGTTCCAGGTCTACATAGTAAAATTTATGATGTTAAAACAAGTCGATTAGTTTTTCTCTTTTAAATTCAAAATTGGCAATTAATGCAATCGATGTTACTGCAGTAAGTGTTAAATAGTTTTATGATTTACTATTTATAATCTGCAATATAAAATCCGCAATATATTAATGCTATTTCATATATTGTACAAATATTTATTTCGATCATACATAATAATGTATTTTTATATATCATACAAAGTATTGAACTTATTTTGAAAATCATTTTCATTTTGTTGAGAATTTAATACATAAATGCAAGATTGAATTTGTGACAAATATTTCAAATTACAAATCCCTATCAATTGCTTCAACGTACTTGGCTAATTAATTATTGATTTCATATTTAGTTTTGATTTTTTTTTAGGAAAAATATATATTTTTTGAGAGAAAATTTTTATTATAAATTATTTTTAGGGATATTTTTTTATAAACGATTTGTTGCATACAAGGTGGAATATTTTTTATATACTTGGCGTATTTTTTTTACCTTTGTAAGGTTTTTTTTGGAGGGATTTCACATCTTTTTGTAAAAATTACATATAATATATATATATTTTCAGAGATAAATAATTTTTAGGGATTTTTTTTATAAATATTTTGTTGCATAAGTATGTATATCTATAACTCTATAGTTCTATAGTACATAATTATATACATATATATACATATGTGTGTGTGTGTGTGTAGAAATTTACATATTTGACTGCGCAACCATAATTATAGTTACATAGACATTTATTACATTTGCCTGCGTAGACACAAATATAGTTACGCAGAAATACTCCATACATGTATAATAATAATTATATATATATGTGTGTGTAAAAATTTACATATTTGTCTGCGCAACCATAATTATAGTTACATAGACATTTATTAAACTTGCCTGCGTAGACACAAATATAGTTGCGCAGAAATATTCCCTACATGTATAATTATATATATATATATATATATACAGGGTGAGCCATTTTAATTAACGCACGCAATTATTTCGGAAACAAAGCATTTTAGAGAAAAATGTTTCAGACAAAAGTTTTATGGTTTCGAGGGGGCCATAAGATGGTATCATTGGTTTTACCTTGAAGAGTTATTTGAAGGTCACATGAAGGTCACCTTCAATTTCTTAAATGGAACCTACTATTTGTCATTGCATATTCTTGTAGCTTATCTCGAGAGCTTTCCAAAACACTATAATTAAGTACCTTTTCGTTAAGTACTTTTTGAGTTATGAGGCTTGAAATAATTTCTTAATTTTACATAAACCGTAAAATATCTTGTAAAATATTCATTTTTCGATTATCTTACCTTAATACTTTTACGTACAAAATAATGAGAGGAATCAACTGGTGTAAAGAAAACACATAGTTGTTTTGAAGAAAAAATATATAATTTGCAATTAACAGTTACATATTTTTTCTTAAAAACAACTATGTGTTTTCTTTACACCAATTGATTCCTCTCATTATTTTGTACATAAAAGTATTAAGATAAGATAATCGAGAAATGAATATTTTACAAGATATTTTACGGTTTATGTAAAATTAAGAAATTATTTCAAGCCTCATAACTCAAAAAGTACTTAACGAAAAGGTACTTAATGATAGTGTTTTGGAAAGCTCTCGAGATAAGCTACAAGAATATGCAATGACAAATAGTAGGTTCCATTTAAGAAATTGAAGGTGACCTTCATGTGACCTTCAAATAACTCTTCAAGGTCAAACCAATGATACCATCTTATGGCCCCCTCGAAACCATAAAACTTTTGTCTGAAACATTTTTCTCTAAAATGCTTTGTTTCCGAAATAATTGCGTGCGTTAATTAATCACCCTGTATATACAGGGTGTCCCAAAAGTCCCGATACGGTCGAATATTTCATAAACTATGCACTTTAGAAAGAAATGTTTCAGACAAAAGTCGTGTAGCTTGAAGGGGACCATAAGATGGTGGCAATGATTTGAACTTGGAGAGTCATTTGAAGGTCACGTGATGGTCACCGTCAATTTCTTAAATGGAACCCTCTATTTTTGATTACATATTCTTGTAGCTTATCTCGAGGACTTTCCAAAACACTATAATAAAATATTTTTCCCTCAAGTACTTTTTGAGTTATAAGGCTTGAAATCATTTCTTAATTTTACATAAACCGTAAAATATCTTGTAAAATATTCATTTTTCGATTATCTTATCTTAATACTTTTACGTACAAAATAATGAGAGGAATCAATTGGTGTAAAGAAAACACATAGTTGTTTTGAAGAAAAAATATGTAATTTGCAATTAACAATTCCATATTTTTTCTTAAAAACAACTATGTGTTTTCTTTACACCAATTGATTCCTCTCATTATTTTGTACGTAAAAGTATTAAGGTAAGATAATCGAAAAATGAATATTTTACAAGATATTTTACGGTTTATGTAAAATTAAGAAATTATTTCAAGCCTCATAACTCAAAAAGTACTTAACGAAAAGGTACTTAATTATAGTGTTTTGGAAAGCTCTCGAGATAAGCTACAAGAGTGTGCAAAAATATATAGGGTGTTCCATTTAAAAAAATTGAAGTGACCTTCACGTGACCTTCAAATGACTCTTCAGTGTCAAACCAATGATACCATCTTATGGCCCCCTCGAAACCATAAAACTTTTGTCTGAAACATTTTTCTCTAAAATGCTTTGTTTCCGAAATAATTGCGTGCGTTAATTAAAATGGCTCATCCTGTATATACGTGTATGTATGTATGCTATATAAAAATATATGGCCCAAAACGCGTCAACCGGATCACCTCTCTCTCCAAAATTCAACGCAATGTATCGAGTTGTTTGAGGTCTCAAAATTTTTGTTAAATCACAATCTTTCGAATGCCATGTGGCACTTTTTGTAAATCAAGATGGCGGCTACAATATGGCGCCCAGAAGGCAAAAAAATGACTCGGTACTTCAATGAATTCCATAATTTTCGTTTAAAATTGATGAAAACAAGTTTATAATAATTTTCATCAAAAAACACACATTTCTTACAGATTTAAAAGGAAAAATGAAAAGAAATTCTCATTATGAAACTAAAATAAAATCTTTAAACTTTTATCAAAGTACAGGATACAAAAATTCTTACATGATTTTTTTGTATTTTTTCAAATAGGTATATTAAACGCTGAAAACATCATAGTGATATTCAGCATTAATATATCAATATTGTTCGATGGTACTATATTTATGATATTGTCGGACAGAAGTATTTTGGATATTCCATCTCAAATTTTGACAAATAATTACGGAATTGAATTTATTGATATTTTGAGGATTAGTGTAAGACATTATACAGGAATCCTGTATAATATCTTGCACAGATCCCACAGAGGATTTCAGTAAGGTGTATCATTTATCATTAAAAAAAAGATTTAAAATATTGAAACATTTATGTGATGGAAAGAAATAATTGTGATTATTTAAAAAACGATATAAAAATCAAATTTCATTATTCATTGACCGTTAAATAGCTGAACTGACACTACGTTGATTAAATCGCTGAGTATGAAACTTTTCTATTAAATATTCTGAACAGATTTTGTATGTAAAGTCTATATATGGAAATCATATTTGGATGTTTCACAAAGATTTGACCAACTACATTACGCACTGTTGAATTACAAAAAGTTTATTTGTAATGCATACAAATAATTAATTATTTATATTTGCGACTGTTAACAGCATGAACTTTATCTCAAATTCATGGATTCAAATATTTTAGACAGATTATACATTCAACAGTATACGTGAAATTGTTGTACATAAAAATTATATTCGAATGTTCCAAGAGTACCGTTTGACTTCATTATACATAGTAGAAGTATGAACAAATAATTTGGAATGAAACTATCTATTATGATGAATCTTTATTCATTGCTTTAACGCACAATGTTTAGTACTTATGAATGTCATTGTCATAAATTCCTCAATGTATATGCAATAAGTTTCGTTAGTACTATTTTTTTCATTGTTTTCGTTTCAGTTTTCATGAATATAATTCTTTATTAAAATATTCGTGTATTATATTGTCGATCTTAGATAATTTATTACTACGAAATGCTGCATTATTCGTTAAAAAATATGAAGAGGAAATGTAATTGACAAATGATTTTATTTTTGATAAATATTACTTAGACAGAGTTCATCTCATACTTTTCTTTATTCACGCACTCATGTAAAGAGAATATTCGTTAATAGCCATCATGATGAATAATTCGAAAAAAAAAAAAGAAAAAGCAATAACTTCAGCCGTACAGATAGATGTATGAATCCATTTGGCAATCCCAATCATATTGGTAAAGGCTTGCGTAAAATATCGAAAAAAGTATCTTTATTATTCCCACATCTGCCTAGAAATTCGACTATATGTTATGATTGTAGAAGATTATGCGATCAACGCGAATTATCTCAATCTTCTTATAGAACCTTGAACACATCATCTCTGGATGATAATGAATCTGTGGCAGATGAATCACCCAACAAAAAGAAATGTATCTCTAGAGAAGAACAATTAGAAGAACTACTAAATGGGATCAAATCGAAATTTGCTAGTTTGCCAGAAAATGATCCGTTACGTGTTTCAATTCTCACAATAGCTCCAGAAAGCTGGAGTATTCGTAAGATAATGGATGAATTTCAGACTTCTTATAGAATAGCAAAAAAAGGAAAAGATCTTCGAATGTCTGACGGAGTATTATCCTCACCAACAACGAAAAAAGGTAAACAATTACCAGAAGAAACAATTTTGAAGGTCATTAATTTTTATGAAGATGACCTTAACAGTCGAATTATGCCACATAAAAAAGCTACCGTCAAAATAAAAGTCAATGGCCAAAAAGAGGAAAGGCAAAAGCGTTTACTACTCTCGGATATTAAAGTATTGTATTCTCAATTTAAAGAAAAATATGAAAATCTACACATTGGATTGACAAAATTCACAGAACTTCGTCCTAAGTGGTGTGTTTTAGCTGGAAGTTCTGGCACTTATACTTCATGCGTGTGTGTTATATGTCAAAATTTCAAGAATATGATTGATGCACTTAATCTTGGTGAGCTCACAAAAAACTTGAAAGTGCCATTGAAGAGTAAAGAAGATTGCATGCTATTCGTAATGTGTAATAATCCTAATGACAAATGTTATCTAAAGACGTGTGAAAATTGTCCTAAAATAGACCAATTTAAAGATAACCTCACAGAAATATTAAATGAGAATTTTATTACGCAAGTTATTTTCAGTACTTGGACATCAACAGACCGTTGTACTTTGCTTCGTGAGTGTCTTTCTGATGTCGATTTCATCGATCGTTTCACGGAACATTTATTGTCATTATTACCACATCATTTTCTTGTCAAATCTCAATCTAAATTTTTTGCAGAACGTAAGGAAAATTTACAAAATGATGAAGTTTTGGTTCAACTTGATTTTGCAGAAAACTTCGCTTATGTCGCACAAGATGCTGCTCAAGCTTTTCATTATAATAATGATCAATGTACATTAGTGACAATCGTTTTCTACTACAATGCAGGCCAGGAAATACGACATCATAGTGCTGTAGTGTTATCAGACTCAACAACACACGATACAGCTGCAGTGTATTGTACACAAAAAATTATTCTGCCGTTAATTAAAAAGATCTGTCCAAATGTTAGAAAAATAATATACATGACCGATGGAGCCAAACAACACTTCAAGAATAGGTATCAGATGCAGAATCTGATGATGCACGAGGCCGACTTCGGTGTGCAGGCAGAATGGCATTGCCATGCGACGGCTCATGGCAAAGGAGCTCCTGATGGTATCGGGGCTATTTTTAAGAGAGAAGCTACGCGACACAGTTTACAAGTTCCTGCCACTGAAGCTATCCTGAATCACCTTGCTCTATATGACTGGGCAAGCAAGAGATTCAAGAATATCTCTATCAATATGTACGACAAAGTAACCCATACAAAAACTCAAAATTCGTTGCAAAAAACGATTTTCTTCGGCACAAAGAGTGCCGAATATTCAACAATGTCATGGTTTTATACCGATTTCTTCCAGTAGACTTCAAGTCATGCGATATTCCAAAGCTAAAGAACCTATGTCTCTTGTTCAATATTAGTCCATTAGAAGAGACGAGATGACACGCTAATCAAGCATTCCGAAACGTGAGAGGCAAGGGGATTCACGAAAATCAAGCAACGTGAGAGGCAAGGGGACTCACGAAAATCAAGCACCCCGAAACGTGAGAGGCAAGGGGACTCACGAAATTAAGCACCCCAAAGGGATCATGCTTCCGCAACGTCCACGTCGTTGATCCTGGGTAATACTAAGAGCGGAATAGGAATTATTAAATGCACATTCTATTACAAAAGTTTATGCTTGCCTCTACTTACCGTCATACACTAGCTATAACACTTTATTTACAAACAATTCATCTACTGCTGATCCAATGAAATCGCTATACCTTTTCTTTTAGAATACTCAATTTTTTCATCAATTTTTTCTATAATTAATAATTCGGGATTTCGATATGGAGATGCAAAAAAACAATTTTTCAAACATTGCTGGCCACTATCTTTATGATGATGCTTTATGAAAAAGGTTTATTTTCTTATGATGTAAATAAAATGTTTAGTTAAGAAGTAAGTTTATCATAAATTTTTTCCCCTTTGAATACACAGAAATGTGTGTTTTTTATTGAAAGTGCATCTGACTTTAGACATAAGAAAAATCATGAAAAAAAGTTTATTGTATTTTTAGGTTAGAATTGTTTGGATATTGAAAAAATCAAGCATATAAAGTATGATAAGATATATTCAATTAAATGGAAATTAATCCTGAAAGAAAATCGTTCAGTGAAGATTTGAAGACTGATTTTTTCAATTTTTAAGGTTAGGTAACGTAGTCACAAGATATCAGAACAATTCATCAACGTTTACTTTGACATGGTTAATACAAATACTTTTTACTTGAAAGCTTTTAGATAATTACGCAGAAAAAAGTATGAAAATCAATTTTTGGGCCACTGTTTGGAGTGGAGAGGGGGAGGGGAGAGTTTAGGTGACCGAAAATAACTGAAAAATTTAACTAGATATAATATGTGTCCATGAAAATTATTATAAACTTGTTTTCATCAATTTTAAACGAAAATTATGGAATTCATTGAAGTACCGAGTCATTTTTTCGCCTTCTGGGCGCCATATTGTAGCCGCCATCTTGATTTACAAAAAGTGCCACACGGCATTCGAAAGATTGTGATTTAACAAAAATTTTGAGACCTCAAACAACTCGATACATTGCGTTGAATTTTGGAGAGAGAGGTGATCCGGTTGACGCGTTTTGGGCCATATATATAATTGTTTTATTCTATTTCAGGAATTCACAAGTGGATGATATGAATGATGATATAAATGATATACAACCATCCGAATTTGTAGAGTGAGTAACTTAATAAAATGCATTGCATATTTTGATAATTCCTTCTTTATCAATATTCTTTTTCTTATTAAATAATGACATTTTCTAAGCAATAAAAGTATTCAACAATTTAGCAAATAATGTAAGACTTTCTAATTTCTTTAAATGCAATAATATATACAAGGTATACAAAAGAACAATCGTTTTTAAATATATATACATTGTATATATATTACATTTAAAAAATTTTGAAACGGAACTCTATTATTTATAACTATATTATTTGTATTTACAGAGATGAAGAGAATCCTGAGAGGGATACAAGTAATAAAGTGTCAAAAAAAAGGTAAAATAATATCTTTTTTTTATTATGTTTGTTCTTTTATAAAATTTTTATTGTGCAATTTGATTTCAGGAAAGACAAATCATTAATATTTTCACGTAAAAAGTTTAAAGTCACTATAAAAAATCAAACAGAATGGCTCTCGAAGGATGATTTTATATCACAGAAAAGTTAGGAGAAATTTTTACACTTTGTTAAAGTTACAAGAACACACAAAGATACTACATTACGTGGAATGAAAAGAATAAAAAAGCAAGAAAATACTGTTAAAAATTTATTAAAAACACTTCAAGAAAAGGAGTTATTATCGAATCAAGCAGAAAAAATGTTAAAAGTAAAAACTTAAATTATTTACATTGAATTATATCTATTGAAAATATATGATATCAGTTATATTGTAATTGTAAATATATCAAAGCCTGAAATGTGGACACTCTTAGGATATATTTACTACTATAAATATATTTTAGGTACAGAAATAGATATAGAATTTTAGATATACTAGAACTTAATATTTGACCTGTACTTATTTTTATTTTTTAATTTTTTGAAAATTAATACATCTTTTGCATTTTGAGATCAGCAGATCTTGTTAATCTTGAATTTAATTAATCCGTGAATATATTAATTTGCACTTCGGACTTTGATCATCAAATTATACTGTACTTTTTGTGTGTTTTAAAAATGAAATATGTTTATCGTTTTTATTTTTTAAATCTTTTTTAGAGTAACCTTCCGTCCCATGTTGATCATTTGTTGGAAGAGTTGATAAAAAAAAGAAAAGTCAAAAATTTCCGTCTGAGTTAAGGAACTTTGCTTTAACTCTTTATTTTTATTCACCAAGTGCATATTTATATGCACGAAATTATTTCTTGAAAAGATTACCGCATCCATCATCTTTGCGTAGATGGCTCTTATCAGTTTGTTATAAACCTGGAATTTCTCAAGAAGCATTAAGTGTTGTGAATCGTCTAATAACAAAAGCCGAAACAAAAAATAAGAAACTTTATTTTAATTTAACTTTAGATGAAATGGCAATACGTAAACGTGTCGAATGGGATGGAAGAGAATTTCATGGATACGTAGATTTAGGCATACAGAATACTAACAATTTAAAAGACAATAACAATAATATGTTACAAGCATCAAATGCTTTTGTTTTTATGTTAACGTGTATAAATCAAAGTTTTAAAATTCCAATCGCGTATTATTTAATAAATAGTTTAACAGGTTTGGAAAAAAAAAACATTCTAGATAATATTTTACATGCTTTATACGATTTTAATATAGATGTCAGAAATATAACGTTCGACGGTGCGTCCTCTAATATTTCAATGATTAGGAATTTTGGAGTTAATCTTTTCGAAAACAACTCCAAGACATATATTCAGAATCCTTACACAAAAAAAAATCTGTATGTTATGTTGGATGCATGTCATATGCTTAAGTTAATACGCAATATGCTTGCGGATTATTTAATTACAGATGATCAAGGAAATGTTAATTGGTTATTTGTGAATTAGTTAAATTTCAAGATGAACAAGGTTTACACGTTGCAACCAAACTACGTAAAAGACATATAAATTTTCGAAATGAGAAGATGAAAGTTAATCTTGCAGCTCAAACATTAAGTTGTAGCACATCTAAAGCATTACAATTTTGTGAACAAGATTTAAAGCTTCCTCAGTTTACTGGTGCATTTGGTACTAGCTGATTTTGTCAAATATTTAATGACATTTTTGATTTGCTAAATTCAAAAAATTTATGCAATAAAAACCCAACTAAACAAGGTATAACAAATACAAATTTTGAACAAATAAAAGAAAAAGTAAATTCATATATTACATATATTGAAAATCTAAAAATAAATAATGTTAACATTTTACAAACTAGTAGAAAAGTTTCATTTTTTGGATTTATAATTGATTTAAAAAACGTAGTTTTATTAGCAAGAGATTTATTAGAAGAAAAAAAGATTACGTTTTTTCTTACCTACAAATTATCACAAGATCATCTAGAAACATTTTTTTCTTGTATTAGACGTTGCGGTGGATTTAATAACAATCCTACGGCTAGACAATTCAAAAGTGCTTATAAAAAGCTTTTAACGCATATTAATATTAGCGTACCATTAACAGCCAATTGCATACTAAAAGATGACACACTTCTTTTACAAGAAGATAACATTTTAAAAGATTTAAACCAAAATGATACTTTAAAAGATCAAACTTTATGTTTGTCAGATAAAAATAATGATACAAACAACATAGGACAAACTTATTTTGATCACGATTATACTTCAATTTCTGATGTGACTTTTAATAATTATCTTGACGATATTATCAGTTATATCAGTGGAGCTGTTGTTAAAACAATTAATAAAAAAATTAGTTGTGATATTTGCAAAAATAGTTTAATAGTTAAGAAAGGCCAACAGTCAGAATCGTTGCTTCAACGTAGAAAGGCTTATGGAAATTTAATATCTGCTTCCAAGGATGTTATACACATTTGTAAAATAGCTGAAACAATTGTGCGCCACTATAAACATAATTTAAATATTCCAAAATTTTGCAACAAATGAATATTAGTGCGCTTCATTTACTTCCTATAAATAGCTTATTTTTAGATAATGAACATATGTATGATCAAGTGCCATTAGCTGATCATCGTAATCAACTCATACGATTGATATTACATCAATATTTTAAGATACGTTTACATCACGAAACAAATTCATTAGAAAATACTACAACTCGTATAAGATCGAAAAATACAAAATTAGTTTTATTTAAGGGTCAATAGACTTTATTAGTCTTCTTTTTATTTATTTTAATTTAAGTTTTATTTTTGTTTTATTGCATATTTTATCAAATATTATAAAAAGCGTAATATATTGAAAAGTTTATAAGAAAATATGTTTTTTAACAGTTGCACAAACGTATTTATATTTTAATCAAATTTTGACCAAAAAACTAAAAAGTGTAAAATAACACTATATAAGAAAATGTATTCTTTTATTATTTTGCAATAACATAGATATATGTATGTTTTTTTATAAATATTGAAATATGTTTCGAATAAATTTGGACTAAACCATTTTATATGTTGTTACATTCTTTTTTATTATTTCATAATTTTTTGGCAGTTTTTCTACATTTTACAGCTGACAAAAATATAAAGACTAAACTTCTTTGATGGAACTTGTAATAAGAAAATTATATTTTAGCATTTAGCTTATTATAGTTTTAATAATGTTTAATACTGTTCAATATTTTGTTTTCTATTATATCTTATAGTTATTAGACTTTTTAATTTTATAATTTTATATATATATATATATATTTATTTATTTATTTAAAATTGTAAAACTAAAAAATCTAATATATATATATATATATATATATATATATATATATATATTGTGACGTTGCCGTCCCGACGCGCGTCCATCCGCCCCGGAAATCTTGACGGGACGCGAGCCGAGCGGCCGCGCCAGAAAAAAGATTGCGAGAGCCGTATCGAAATCTCCGGAGAGACGAGCCATTAGTATATTTCGCGCTATTATTAATTTATTTTTTTGTATCATTTTCTTGACGTCGGACAACCCGCCGGAAGGAAACCGGAAAAGGCCCAAGAGGAATCCTTGTTACGACAGCCGACACGACATTTCCTACCTCCGACTTGAGAACGGAGAAGGAACAGGGCAGCGCAGAGTCGCGGGTGAATTTTGCCCCCTTCAATTAAAGGCGGAAAAGCGGCAAAGAACCAGCTGTCTCGAACCGGGATAACCGGACCGGATCGGCGCCATCCTCCGAGGACGGAGGACGAAAGACCTGCCTCCGGAAGACCACGGATAGTAGGGTCGCCGAAATTCGGAATTTTAAATTATCGGGGCCGTTACGGCCCTCGATACGGCGTTGTCGCGGGGCGCAGTAATACCTCGCGTGTCGCGGCGCTATTGGCCGCGAATCCGCGCACCCTTGCGCGCAGGATTGACGCCGCTATCGACCCTGGATCGCGAGATCCAGGGAATCATTCTGGTGCGGGCGCTCTCAACTTGTAGACGTTTGTCGAGATATATATTCGTTGTCGTCATGTGTGTCGCCGTCGCAGATCAAGTCGAGAGGACGAGCCGAGGACCATCCCCTGGCCACGGGAGAAAGTATCGGTGAGGTTGCCCATCGCTGAATTGTGAGCCACGTACGCGATTCTGTCCGCGGACCGGCCGCTTTGACG
Organism: Camponotus vicinus; assembly: GCF_025532165.1. NCBI lineage: Eukaryota > Metazoa > Arthropoda > Insecta > Hymenoptera > Formicidae > Camponotus > Camponotus vicinus. The sequence goes on along the minus strand of NW_028141980.1, from coordinate 4,344,413 downwards.
CCGTCGCCATTTTCGTGTCTCGTTGTCGCTCGGGGATTGTACCGAGCTCGCGATTTTCGTGTATTTCGGGCGACCGGAAACAAGCGACCGAGGCACCCAGGACAATCGTAACGTCGGCCGTAGCTGATAAGGAACCGTCTCTCTCTGGGATTCGGGGTGTCGTGAAACGCGTAGTGACCGGCTCTCATATATCGATCACGTGCGCAGTAAATCGCGGGGAATGCGTTCGCTATCCGTGCTGTCGAGAAGAGTTGTCGAAGCCGCATAAGACATCCCCGTAATCGATCTTCGGGCAATTTTCGTTAGTAATTGGCGTGTATGTGAGAGTGTGACCGTGTGCGTGTCGTGGCGTGACAAATGTCGTGCTGTCTTTGTTACGCTTGTTACTTGTATGAATTGTGCATATTGTGAGATATTCGTCGTGTGTATGAGTGTGTCGCGGTGTATAATAGATTACAGCGAATTAAGAAAGTGCCGAACTTCGAGGGTTTCGCGTGGGTAAAAAGCGTTACGCCGAACAGAAGTGAAGCGGCGTCCGACGGCTATCGAATTTCGAGCGAATCGATCTTGTTCGTCGCAAGCGAGATTTTCCGTCTTCGCAAATTGCTTGATTACTCTCGCTCAATTATTAAGCCTCTTTCCGAACATAGTGCTGTCGATTAAAAGAGCGAATGAAAGAACAAAGGAAATAGATCTGTAAAATGAGTCATCGATAAGATTGTCGAAATTGTCGTTACGTTTTCGAAACGCCGTTCGGCCTCGCAAAGTCCGGCCATAAAAACGGGCCAGAAAAACTACAAATATCAAAGCTTTCTTATTGTTATTGTTATCACCGCTGTCGAAGAATTATTCGGTATACGTTCCGTTGTTTCAAATTTTCGAAATTATGTTAACCGCAGTTATATTCCGTTAATTCAGATTTGCTAATTTATGTTATTATTATTATTTCTTTCTGGAAACTCGTTATTTCTTTGACTTTATATTCTTTCTTTATATTTCTTTTCTTGAATAAATTTGTTATATTATCTTTTCTATTAAATTCGCGTAAGTTATTTGAGTGTTCGTTTTTCGTGAGTGTTAGATTCCGTTGTGTTTGTCAATTTTGGTAATTACCGACAACCTCGCAGAAAATAATTCAATATCCTTTTCAACAGACCCTGCCCCTCTACCGTTAGGTGAGCTAGTCGGCCCGTGGCGAAATAGACTAACGTTTCCTTTTCGTGTCATTCTGGCGTTTTAGCGAACTGATACGCGAGAGACCGTATCTGGCGCCCAACTTCGAGATCTCGAAACGGCCTTCGCTTCGCCGCGGCTCGCGCGAGAACACCCTCCATCTTAGTTCCTTCGAGCGCGAGTATCCTCTATCCGCCTTGTGTTTTTGACGGCGTTTTCGCTCCCCCTTTAACATCCTCCTCTCCAACACCCGAGGAGGATTGAAAAATTAAAAATAAAAAGCGTCGCAATATATATATATATATATATATATATATATAAAACTATAAGATATAATTGGAAACAAAATATTGAACAGTATTAAACATTATTAAAACTATAAGCTACATGCTAAAATATTTTATATACATATATATATATAATGTTTTAACTTCTTATATATACATAATTCTAACAAATTTGATGCGCATTTCGCTATGCTGTAAACCGCTAGAGTCACGCGTACAGCGCGCACGCTCTGCTACGTAAGTCACGCCCACTAGAAAGAGATAGAAACTCATATTAACGACAGTTATCCTTTTCTCAGTGACGGATACCCCCACTACCATAATGAACGCTCATGAGCAGTCTATTCTAGTAAGTCTATGGGCGCGACCGATGGACGAGGGGCTCCGCGCGGGGAAGGGTGAACCGCGGCGTGATCGATGGACGAGGGGTCCGCGAGGAGAAGGGGGATCCGCGGAAAGAGAAACGGTGCTAAGGTGTGAGAAGGATAGCGCTACGTGTGGGAAAAGGATAACGCTAAGTGTGAAGAGGACGACAAAGGCACGACAGTGCGACAAGGATGGCATCAACGTGCGACAAGGATGGCGTCAACGTGGGACAAGGACGACGCATTGTAAGATGACGTATAGGTGGGAGAAGGACGACGCAAAGGTAAGTGAGTGAGTGACGAGCATACGAAAGAGAGAGACTTACAATTAGCGCGCAAGAGAGAACAACGCGTGCGAGAGAGAACGTAGCGCGTACGAAAGAGAGAACGATAATGTCGCGAGAATAATGACGAGTGTGATAGAGACAACGATAAAGACTTATAACTAGCGCGAGAGAGATAGCGCAAAGGATGGGAGCGCAAGGGAAAGGTGTGTAAATAAATACATTTTTTCAATTATAAATATAAAATATAAAATTTATTTAACTGTGTAACAGTTACATTTCTGTGTCATAGCGCGTGCGAGAGAGATTACTATACTTATTCTATCTAAGCGCGAGAGAAAGAGATAGCGCGAAAGAACAATGACGAGTGCCGAAGATAGAGAGACTTATGATTAACGCGCGAGAGAGAGAGCGCAAAGAAGATATCGCGAGACTTACAACTAGCGCGAGAGAGAGATGCCAAAGGATGGGAGCGCAAGGAAAGGCGTATAAATAATTGCAATTTTTCAATTAAAATATATAAAGTTCATTAAAATGTGTCTGTGTAATAATACATTTGTGTGTGTGTCTGTGTTTAATAAAATAATAATAAGATATAAAATTTAATTTAAAAATATAAAAATATATAAAATATAAAACTTAATAATAATAAATATAAAGGTGGGGAGGTTGCGCCGGGCTAGGTAGGAGACCGCTCCTGAAACAGAAAAAAGAAAATATACTGCCTTAATGGAAACCTAGTTACAATAAAATTTATAAAAGAAAAAACACATCTATCAATCCATTCCTCTTCTCTTTCATTCTCTTGTCTTTCCTCATTCTCCTTCTCTTCTCTTTCCTCTTCCTCATCCTCCTGCTCCTGCTCCTGCTCCTCCTCTTCTCTTTCCTCATCCTCCTCTTCCTCCTCTTCTCTTTCCTCCTCCTCTTTCTCTTCTTCAATATTCCAATCTTCTTGGACCCAATTTTCATGAATAATTTCAATGTAGGGCTCTTCCCTGAAGAGCCGCCGCAGGTCGAAAATATCTTCGATCTGATGACTCTCCGGGGTGTAGCCCCACATGTGGAAGAAGTCCTCCCGCGCTTGCCGCCGCACCGTCCGCACCATTGTCGACGCTCTATGTTGGCGAACCCGGGAATTTCCATTTCGTCCTGGAACTACGTAAAAAATATAATTAATATAAATACACAATTTTTTTACAAAATATTCGCAAAAATGATACTTACATTCCACATGAAAGCTTCAGGAACACGATACATAAAATATCGAATAATTTTCTCTTCCATTCAGGATATATATCTACGCGATCCATTTTTTTTTAATTTGGCACTTCTTAACTCGCACACTATCTGCAACTTTGTGACGAGGCAACGAGGTCTCGACACGAGATTTTATAGTAGAGATGTAGCATTATCACCATATCAAAAACGCGTCGTAAGACAAAAGTATACGCGGTCCCATGCAACTCTCAGCGTGATATACAGGGTGGCCCACATAACTCTTAACAGCTCAATATCTCGAAAACTATGCCATCGATTTTAATGTTCTTGGTCTTAAATTGCATGGATCTGAAGGGCCTTTCTAACTACATAAACGTGAAGTGGCCCCCCCTTCCCCTTTAAGGGGGGGCGGGGGTAACTTTATAATTTTAAATGGAACCCCCTATAAAACGTTATACATTTAGATTCTACAGGAAAAAACAAGTAAATTTTGTCTGAAACATTTTTTTGTCAGATATTTCCATGATGAGATATAACAGTTTGAAGTTTCGACTTGTAGGTACTTACTTGAAGCGCTCGGAAATAGCGTTGTTGAATTATACGCGCTTGAGTTCTTTGCTTATTCGTGAAAAAACAAAAATAATAATATTTACAATTCTTGAGTTTGACTCAATTATCCATGAAAACGTTTTCAGTTTAGAGCTGTTATTCAAGCAGTAACATTGTGATTATGGCTATTTTTGATACAGAAGTGAATATGTTATTAGTGTTAGGTGAATGCCAAAAAAATTATCGGCGTGCAGCAGTGATGTTTTTTGAACGTTATGGGATCGAAAAATCTCATGTAACATTTTATAATTTAGAAAAGCGGCTTCGTGAGCACGGTGAATTGTGTAAAAAAATTCGCAATAAACCTAAACCTGTCACTAATGAAAATAATAGTGTCAATATTCTTGCTGCAATTACATTAAATCCTCATATTAGTCAACGTAAACTTGCACAAACATCACATATCAGTCGTTCTTCAATTCAACGAATTTTGAAACGGCAAAAATATCATCCATATCACTTGATTTTATCACAAGAGCTTTCGATGGCAGAATACGATCACCGCGTAACATTTTGTGAGTGGCTGCAGGGTGTTATGGAAAATGACTTTTTATGCAAAATACTTTTTTCCGATGAGGTTACTTTTATGAATTCAGGACATGTAAATAAACATAATATGCATTATTGGGCCGTTGAAAACCCACATTGGATGCGATCTGTTCCCTTTCAACATCGATGGTCTTTAAATGTTTGGTGTGGCATAATAGGAGATTTTGTGATTGGACCTTATTTTTTTGAAGAAACTGTAACATCTGAAAGTTATTGTGATTTATTAAAAAATCATTTGCCTGCGCTTTTGGAAGATGTGCCACTACACATTAGAAGAGAAATGTGGTTTCAACAAGACGGCGCTCCTCCACATTTTGCAATCATCACCAGACAATTTTTGAATGAAAAATTTGGGAACAAATGGATAGATCGTGGGGGACCTCGTCAATGGCCTCCTCGATCCCCCGATCTAACACCATTAGATTTCTTCTTATGGGGATATGTAAAGGACAAAGTTATGTTTGAACCGCCGACGACAAAAGAGAATATGAAACAAAGAATACGTGACGCTTGCGCTTCAGTGACTCCCGAAATATTAACAAATGTTAGAACAACTTTGATGTTTCGAGTACATAAATGTTTACAAGTCCGTGGTGGACATTTTGAACATTTAATTTAAAGAACATTTTATTTCTTCACGAATAAGCAAAGAACTCAAGCGCGTATAATTCAACAACGCTATTTCCGAGCGCTTAGTAAGTACCTACAAGTCGAAACTTCAAACTGTTATATCTCATCATGGAAATATCTGACAAAAAAATGTTTCAGACAAAATTTACTTGTTTTTTCCTGTAGAATCTAAATATGTAACGTTTTATAGGGGGTTCCATTTAAAATTATAAAGTTACCCCCGCCCCCCCTTAAAGGGGAAGGGGGGCCACTTCACGTTTATGTAGTTAGAAAGGCCCTTCAGATCCATGCAATTTAAGACCAAGAACTTTAAAATCGATGGCATAGTTTTCGAGATATTGAGCTGTTAAGAGTTATGTGGGCCACCCTGTATAATATAATATTAATATTATCATATCGCTACTTTGTGAGGAGACAACGAGGTCTCGACACGAAACTTTAGAATAGGGACATATCATTATCGCTTTACCAAAAACGCGTCGTAAGACAAAAGTATGCATGATATAATATAACATTATAATGTGTCAAACCTGCTCGAACGGTCATCGAACGCAAACGAACGCTCGTCGAACGGTCATCGAACGGAAATGAACGGTCATCGAACGCAAACGAACGCTCGTCGAACGGTCATCGAACGGAAATGAATGACTGTCGAACGCAAACGAACGCAAACGAACGCTCGTTGAACGGTCATCGAACGGAAATGAACGCTCGTCGAACGGAATCGCAAACGATCTACCAATTCGTTGGGATCGTTCCAATGCCAACATAATCGATCATGTTGTCCCTTAGCGTCATGGTGCGCGGCGCGTCTATACCTCTTCCCACCTTTTTATCGGGGAATAATGCCGCAATTATATATTTATACATGTATCTTTTATTGCTTTTAATAGGATTATTAACTTTGTTGTCACGTTTATGCGCATTTGTTGTTTTTAATATACTTTGATATTTATACAAATCGTCTTGAGTATATTTTTTACGATTGGGAAATTTTCTAAAAATTAAATCGTAGATACCTTCGGTTCCCGTATATTTTATTCCATCGATAATTATATTATCTTCCTTGTCCACATCGAAACGTTTATCACCGAGCATCATTCTTCGCTGGTAAATTTAACACCGTAGACGTAATCCATACTCTTATTTTTATCAACACTCATAGCTCCTATATATTTTTGCGCTAGTGGACCAAAATGATCTCGGAATGTCTTCTGACCTTCGGACGTTTCTAATTCGTGTCGAACCGATGTTACAAACGAATCAGGCGTGGTCTCGTAAATTTCTTCAACGGACGGGGATGGTATTGTTTGACACGGTTGTACTTTTATCGGAGTAGAAACAGTAGCCATATTAGAAAATTGTTTCCTTCGTTTTGATCGATTCAGTGTCGAATATATCGGCGAATCGTTTATCGGAATATTTATCCGTGCTCGCTTTATTCCTTGCTTTGACTCGTTTATTTTTTCTTCGTGCTTCTCTCCGAATGTCAAACTCAATAGATCGATTTTCGACGTATCAGATTCCACAGCATTTTCGACAAACTGTTTTAAAGGTTCGGTAATTGGCTTAAATTGTCTTTCCAATGCAACGTCTTCCTCCATTTTATCAGTTTTCAAAGCGCGATATTTTTTGCGAATTGATTCGCTCGTTTTTGCAATCTCTCTCGCAATCTTTTCACGATCGCCGTTCATGATGCTCGATCGATGTGTCGATGACGACTGACCGCTTTCCGGTATCGCGAAATCATTAAATCCTCTTCTATATCGTCCATTGATCAACGTGCTGTCTTTATCAATGACTACGAAGCCATATTTGCGTTACCAACATTTCTGACAAAATGCGTGGAAATCGTCGTAAAACATGTCGGTATTTACATGATCGTTGTACACATGTTTCAAGTTTGTGCCGTCTTGTTTAAATCAAATCAAAAGATTCCCATTGTTGCGTATAAGATGCTTAGGTATCTTGGCGTACGTTTGACAAAGATAGAAACAGTCGACGCTCGAGTGCCGAACCATTGCAAAGTACTCTCTTATCGTATCTTGCTTGTCGCATGCCACGTCATCAAAGATAAAGATGGAATTCGGAAGCGCCTCGCTCGGCGGAATGACATCGCTGTTATTAGAGAATGTGAAATAACCAATTTCGTCTATAGGTGCTAATAAATTTTCCAAGTATCTATATTTCGGTTGTTGAAGCGATTTCGAGTATACGTACGCGTTCTCGAAACGTACACCGTACGGACTTTCTATTAAACTAATCAACACGTTTGTCTTACCGCAGTTTGAAGGGCCGCAAACGATACCGCGTATAGTAGTCGGTAGCATGTTTCTATGCTTGTGTACTTTTTTCTCCGATATTAGTCTATCGTCGAAATTTGATACTTTGATTATCCGCGCTTGTCGCACGAACCGCATGTTTTCTCTTTCGAATCAATTTTGCGAATGATCACGAGGGGGAGACCTATTTATAGAGGTGTCTCAACTCGAAACCGCTCAGTATCAAAAATGTTTCTCCTTCTCTCGGATAACAGAGACATTCTCTGGCTTACCGCTGAACAACTGCAGTATATCCCAAAGATTGTTTTACTACAAAATTTTGGTGATTACGTGGAACGATTGTGGAACAAGCTTCCAGAATATATAAAGGCTGATTCGGAGGTTCGACAATATCGTTCGTGCATGCGACATTACAATCAACCGTGGCAGCGAACACATATCGACGGTCCGCCACCGTTAATAAAAGATTGCTACGAATGTCAGCGAGAATCGTAAGAGGTAGCGGTCTCTTAAATCGTGCGATAAACGCGCTTCCCATTGAATTACATATTCCCGGTTATCAGTTTTGTGGCCCGGGAACATGATTAGAGAAACGATTGGCTAGAGGCGATCGAGGCATCAATCCATTGGACGCCGCTTGTTGCGAGCACGACATTGCTTACTCGCGAAGCAACGACCTCGGTCAACGACACGTCGCGGATCGCATACTAGCTGCAAGAGCGCGAGAACGCATTACCGCGAGGAATTCGACTCTTGGCGAAAGAGCAGCCGCTACGACTGTTTGGGCGGCAATGAAGACAAAGACTCGGCATGGGGATGAAAAAGCCATCGACAACAAAGAGGAGGAAAAAACGAATACTTCCAGTAGCGAAACGCGGTGGTATTTTACCACTTTTACCGTTGTTGGGAGTTGTCGGTTCTTTGGCCGGCGGTGCAGCGGGAATCGCAAAGGCGGTAAACGATAGCAAGGCGGCGCAACGTCAGCTGGAAGAGTTGCAGAGTCACAATCGCGCTGGAAGGTCGCGGACATTATCTCGCTCCGTACAAGCGTGGAAAGGGATTCTCAACAAAGTCTAAGAGAAAAAAAAACGTCGAAAAAACATTAAAAATGCCTACGGGTGCGACAACTAACGTGCAATTGGAACAATTGGCGAAACGTATGCACATACCGTTCTTTAGAGGTGTTTTCATGCGCAATAATTTACCAATAAGCGGTGTACGATGAAACGAGAGCGGTATCGTCAATTTGGATGACGTTGATGGTCCCGGTACTCATTGGGTAGCGTATGCAAAGAGGGGAGATCGTGTCGTATATTTCGACAGTTTTGGAAATCTTCGACCACCCAAGGAACTTGTGCGATATTTCGGACGAGTGAAAATTGAATACAATTACGCATCTTATCAAAGTTACAATCAGAGCATCTGTGGACAGTTGTGTTTAAAATTTCTTCAAACAGTCGACGATCAATTTAAAGCCTAACAATCCATCGTCACGACTCAGTATTCGTTCGACATGTCACTGACACTTACGTTGACTGGCAGAAGCAGCGTTCTCGCTGTAAGCTATTTTCCCGCTATAGATTTGACCGATGCCGATTACGAGCTCGGATTAACTGATTTTGAAACTTATCACACGATTCCGAATGTAAATTTTTCGAATAATAAATTTTACTTTGGCAACGACGACAAGGAAATTACGATTCCCGAAGGATCGTACGAATTGCACGCTATAAATGACTATCTCAAACGCACAATTTTGCAAGATGAACACCTTTCCAGAGATGTTGAAAACGATTATGATGAGGAATATCCAATAACGCTCCGCGCCAATCATAGCACGCTAAAGAGCGAAATCAAATGCACCTACAGAATAAACTTTACCAAACCCGACAATGTAGGATCCTTGCTTGGATTCTCATCGAATCGTATATTGCAACCTCGCAAGTGGTATGAATCGGACGAACCGGTTAATATTATAAACGTAAATATTATTCGTATAGAATTTAACGTGACTACTGGTGCGTACAGCAATGGCATGCGCGTACACATGATACATGAATTTTCACCGAGCGTACCGCCAGGATATAAGATATCGGAAACGCCTGCACAGATCATTTATCTGCCGATCATCGTACGGAGCATTACGGATTTAACGATACGTATTGTGGATCAAAGAAGTCGATTGCTCGATTTTCGAGGAGAGGAAATTATCATAAGATTGCATATACGGCGGCGACAAACATAGTATGCTCGTGCTGAACGAAACGGAGCACGCGAGAGACAATACTTTTACGAGGGACAATACTATTGCGGTATCGGGTGACAATAATAAGATAGCCGTTAAGAAGAAGCTGAGCGCGTTGAATCGTGAATTTTTAAAATCATTGGGATTCATCGTACGAAAAGAATGATTGATATTTTGAATATCGGAGGTGAGCCAGTCTTTGACGATCGCATCATCAAGATTGAGACTCATACGTACAATCCGTATGCCAATACGACGCTTGGATACAGCGACGAGATACGAATACCTATACAACATTAGGATTTGTACACGTTACTGTGCGAAAGCTTTCTTTACATCGGGGGAAGGTTTAATGTGCGTAAAGCGAATGACGAAATGAAGGTTGTATTGGGAAACAATTGTGTCGCATTCATGTTTGATGAGCTTCGATACGAACTCGACGGAGTAGAGATTGATCGCAACAGAAATGTTGGAATAACTTCGACGCTCAAAAATTATGTCTCTCTAACGCACCAGAAAAGTATATACTTGAAGAACGCTGCATGGGATTTGACGTACAACGGTGACAAAAATTATTTCAACTATTGCGTACCGCTCAACATGTTGCTGGGATTTTGCGAAGATTATAAACGCGTTGTGATTAACGCTCGTCACGAATTGATTCTGATATGTTCGCGCAACGATAATAATTGTCTATTCGGACATCCATCGTCGGAAGCAGAGATTGAATTACTCAAGATACAGTGGCGTATGCCTCATGTAATATTGAACGAGATTAATAAATTGTCGATGTTGCGAATGTTGGAAAGCGGACGATACTTGAACATGAGTTTTCGATCTTGGGATCTATACGAATTTCCTCTGCTACATAGCACGACTAAGCATTCGTGGACTGTGAAAGCCGCCTCCCAGCTAGAGAAACCACGATATGTGATCTTTGCACTGCAAACTGGTAAAAAGAATTCAGTGTCACAAGATGTTACATTATTCGATGACTGCAAATTGACCAACGTTAAACTCTATTTAAACTCGGAATTTTATCCCTACGATGATTTAAATTTAGATTTTGAAAAAAATAGATTTGCCGTCCGACATGTACTCTCGTTTTCGCAAATCTTATTACGGATGTGATAACAGCACCACGCTATTAACCATTTCAAAGTTTCTACATTGCGATCCTCTCGCGGTCATTGATTGCTCGCGACAAAACGAGTCTGTCAAAACTGCTACTGTGGACGTGAGAATAGAGTTTGAATGCAGGGAAAATATACCGGCGAATACTGCCGCCTATTGTCTCATCTTACACGATCGGGTTGTCGAATATAATCCATTGACCAATGTAGTCCGCAAAATTACATAAGTCAGCAAATATCCCCTCCATTGCATATGAAGGAAAATATAAAAGATTGAGATGTTTGACGATCGACATCAGTCTGTGATCGGATCTTGTCATCATGGCTCCGCCAACGTTTGTGGATCTACAAGGATTTATCGTTGGCAAAAATTTTGTCGTGAAGGAAGCTGCGGTTCTGAGAAAGGGATCCGTACTTTCTCATTACATTTTTACATGTCCCGAACCATGGCACATGCTCACAAAATCTGAGAGATGTCAGGTTTTATGGCTGATGAAAAATCACCATGGATTATCGTGGAATGATGGACACGTTTCATATTGGAAATCGAAACGTTTAATTACGACGGCGGTGATGGGTGCAACGGGGGAGGATGATGATGCATCACCTCTCGTGTACGTTAAAGGACACGAAAAACGGCAATGGTTAGCCGATATACTAGACAATGATGCGAGAAACGATGTGATTATCGAAACTTTGGATGCAGACTATGAGAATGTAGCTTCTTTAAATAAGTTAGATATTAAGAATACTGTACGTTGTGAAAATCATGTAAAAAATTGCGCTTTACAAAATGTATTTAAGATTTATAATTGGTGGTTGAAACATCATGATAATGATTCATCGAATCCATATTTATAATAAATTGATGCGATATATTTTTATCGTCTTTCTTATTCTCGCCATTCTTTCCTTTTCCTTATCTATGTATGTGTGAAGTATCGTGTTTCCGTACGTGACACAGCTGCCGCAGATATTGTATTTCGATACTACATTGTGGTACATTGTAATACATTTAAATATTTGATAATTGAATATAGTTTTGCGTTCAATAGTCGTTGATTTCCGTTCGACGAGCGTTCGTTTCCGTTCGATGACCGTTCATTTCCGTTCGATGACCGTTCATTTCCGTTCGGTAGCCGTTCGATGGTCGTTCGACGAGCGTTCATTCCCGTTCGACGAGCGTTTGTTTCCGTTCGACGGGCGTTCGTTTCCGTTCGATGATCGTTCATTTCCGTTCGACGAGCGTTCGTTTCCGTTCGATGACCGTTCAACGAGCGTTCGTTTGCGTTCGTTTGCGTTCGACAGTCGTTCATTTCCGTTCGATGACCGTTCGACGAGCGTTCGTTTGCGTTCGATGACCGTTCATTTCCGTTCGATGACCGTTCGACGAACGTTCGTTTGCGTTCGATGACCGTTCGAGCAGGGTTGACACATTATAATGTTATATTATATCATGCATACTTTTGTCTTACGACGCGTTTTTGGTAAAGCGATAATGATATGTCCCTATTCTAAAGTTTCGTGTCGAGAGCTCGTTGTCTCCTCACAAAGTAGCGATATGATAATATTAATATTATATTATATACCACGCTGAGAGTTGCATGGGACCGCGTATACTTTAGTCTTACGACGCGTTTTTGATATGGTGATAATGCCGCATCTCTACTATAAAATCTCGTGCCGAGACCTCGTTCTCTCATCAGAAAGAGTTTACAAGTGCGCGAGTAAGAAGTGTGTAAAAGTTTAAAAAACAATGGATCATCTTGCATCATTGTACAAGGACTGGAAGACGAAATTGATGGACATATTATGTATCGTAGCACTCAACATGACTTTCACGTGGAACGTAAGTAGTGTTTTGTGATTATTTTGTGAAAAAGTGTAAAAAATTTTGTATTTATATTAATTATACTTTTTATGTAGTTCCAGGAAGAAGTCCGCATTCCGGGCTTCATGAACATAGAGCACTGCCAGTGGGTGCGGGCGGTGCGCCGGGCCGAGAGGGAGAATTTTGGAGACGTGTGGGACGACACCCCGGAGGGCCTAGATGGAGATATATTTGATCTGCGGCGGCTCTTCGGGGAAGAGCCCTACGAAGAAATAGAAGAAGAGATATGGGTCCAAGAAGAGGAAGATTGGGGAGAAGAGGAGGAGTGGGAGGACTTAGTAGCCCCAGGGGGCTAAGGTATATCTATTTTTTTACAATTTTTATTATTAATTATTAAAATAAAGCTAATGAAATGTCTCTTTTTCTGTTGCAGGAGCGGCCTTCCCTTAGCCTAGCGCATCATCCCCTCCCCATGTATTTTTTATTATATATTTTTATTTTTTATTATATATTTTTATTATATATTTTTTAAATTTTTATTTTATTATTATTACATATAAAGCACATACACACACATACACACACACACAAAATTGTATAATACACACATTTTAAAATAAATTTTATATATTTTAATTTAAAAAAGAATGTATTTATTTACGCGCCTCTCCGTGCGCTCTCTCATCCCTTGCGTCTCTCTTGCGCTAGTTGTAAGTATAGCGATATCTTCGTTGCGTTCTCTCTCGCGCGTTAGTTGTAAGTCTCGCGATACCATCGTTCTCTCTCGCACGCGTTGTTCTCGCGCTCTCTCGCTCTCTCTCGCACGCGTTGTCTTGCGCTATTATCGTTCTCTCTCGCACGCGTTGTTCTCGCGCTATTATCGCTCTCTCTTTCGTACGCGCTATCGTTCTCTCTCGCACGCGTTGTCTTCGCGTTATCGTTCTCTCTCGCACGCGTTGTTTTCGCGTTATCGTTCTCTCTCGCATGCGTTGTTCGCAATATTATCATTCTCTCATTCATATATTCGTTGCTCAGTTACCTTTACATCATCCTTCTCTCATCTTACAGTGCGTCGTCCTTGTCCCACATTGACGTCATCCTTGTCATACGTTGATGTCATCCTTGTCACACGTTGATGCCATCCTTTTCCCACATGTAGCACTATCCATTTCCCACAACTAAAGCTATTCTTCTCACACTACCGACTTCTTTCCGCGGATCCCCTCTACCCGCGCGGACCCCTCGTCAATCGCTCGCGCCGCGGATCCCCCCCTACCCCCGCAGACCCTCTCATCCATCGCTCGCGCCGCGGATCCCCCATCCCCGCATGTGACGTCATCATCCCCCGCGTGACGTCATCATCCCCCGCGTAACGTCACCATCCCCCGCGTGACGTCATCATCCCCCGCGTGACGTCATCATCCCCCGCGTGATCCCCCGCGTGACGTCATCATCCCCGCGTGACGTCATCATCCCCCGCGTGACGTCATCACCCTCCCCGCGTGACGTCACCCCCCCGGTTACCCCTCGCCCCTCACCCCCCCGCGGAGCCCACGCGTTAGAAACCTCATAGTATTACTACTGACCTCTTTGATCCACAATACGTATCGTTAAATCCGTAATGCTCCGTACGATGATCGGCAGATAAATGATCTGTGCAGGCGTTTCCGATATCTTATATCCTGGCGGTACGCTCGGTGAAAATTCATGTATCGTGTGTACGCGCATGCCATTGCTGTACGCACCAGTAGTCACGTTACATTCTATACGAATAATATTTACGTTTATAATATTAACCGGTTCGTCCGATTCATACCACTTGCGAGGTTGCAATATACGATTCGATGAGAATCCAAGCAAGGATCCTACATTGTCGGGTTTGGTAAAGTTTATTCTGTAGGTGCATTTGATTTCGCTCTTTAGCGTGCTATGATTGGCGCGGAGCGCTATTGGATATTCCTCATCATAATCGTTTTCAACATCTCTGGAGAGGTGTTCATCTTGCAAAATTGCGCGTTTGAGATAGTCATTTATAGCGTGCAATACGTACGATCCTTCGGGAATCGTAATTTCCTTGTCGTCGTTGCCAAAATAAAATTTATTATTCGAAAAATTTACATTCGGAATCGTGTGATAAGTTTCAAAATCAGTTAATCCGAGCTCGTAATCGGCATCGGTCAAATCTATAGCGGGAAAATAGCTTACAGCGAGAACGCTGCTTCTGCCAGTCAACGTAAGTGTCAGTGGCATGTCGAACGAATACTGAGTCGTGACGATGGATTGTTAGGCTTTAAATTGATCGTCGACTGTTTGAAGAAATTTTAAACACAATTGTCCACAGATGCTCTGATTGTAACTTTGATAAGATGCGTAATTGTATTCAATTTTCACTCGTCCGAAATATCGCACAAGTTCCTTGGGTGGTCGAAGATTTCCAAAACTGTCGAAATATACGACACGATCTCCCCTCTTTGCATACGATACCCAATGAGTACCGGGACCATCAACGTCATCCAAATTGACGATACCGCTCTCGTTTCGTCGTACACCGTTTATCGGTAAATTATTGCGCATGAAAACACCTCTAAAGAAAGATATGTGCATACGTTTCGCCAACTGTTCCAATTGCACGTTAGTTGTCGCACCCGTAGGCATTTTTAAAGTTTTTTCGACGTTTTTTTTTTCTCTTAGACTTTGTTGAGAATCCCTGTCCACGCTTGTACGGACCGAGATAAAGTCCGCGACCTTCCATAGCGCGATTGTGACGCTGCAACTCTTCCAGCTGACGTTGCGCCGCCTTGCTATCGTTTACCGCCTTTGCGATTCCCGCCGCACCGCCGGCCAAAGAACCGACAACTCCCAACAACGGTAAAAGTGGTAAAATACAACCGCGTTTCGCTACTGGAAGTATTCGTTTTTTCCTCCTCTTTGTTGTCGATGGCTTTTTCATCCCCATGCCGAGTTTTGTCTTTGCCTTCATTGCCGCCCAAACAGTCGTAGCGGCTGCTCTTTCGCCAAGAGTCGAATCCCTCGCGGTAATGCGTTCTCGCGCTCTTGCAGCTAGTATGCGATCCGCGACGTGTCGTTGACCGAGGTCGTTGCTTCGCGAGTAAGCAATGTCGTGCTCGCGACAAGCGGCGTCTAATGGATTGATGCCTCGATCGCCTCTAGCCAATCGTTTCTCTAATCGAGTTCCCGGGCCGCAAAACTGATAACCGGGAATATGTAATTCGATGGGAAGCGCGTTTATCGCACGATTTAAGAGACCGCTACCTCTTACGATTCTCGCTGACATTCGTAGCAATCTTCTATTAACGGTGGCGGACCGTCGATGTGTGTTCGCTGCAGCGGCTGATTGTAATGTCGCATGCACGAACGATATTGTCGAACCTCCGAATCAGCCTTTATATATTCTGGAAGCTTGTCCCATAATCGTTCCACGTAATCACCAAAATTTTGTAGTAAAACAATCTTTGGGATATACTGCAGTTGTTCGGCGGTAAGCCGGAAAATGTCTCTTTCATCTGACAGAAGGACAAACATTTTTGATACTGAGCGGTATCGAGTTGAGACACCTCTATAAATAGGTCTCCCCCCTCGTGATCATTCGCAAAATTGATTTGAAAGAGAAAACATGCGGTTCGTGCGACAAGCGCGGATAATCAAAGTATCAAATTTCGACGATAGACTAATATCGGAGAAAAAAGTACGCAAGCATGGAAACATGCTACCGACTACTATACGCAGTATCGTTTGCGGCCCTTCAAACTGCGGTAAGACAAACGTGTTGATTAGTTTGATAGAAAGTCCGTACGGTGTACGTTTCGAGAACGTGTACGTATACTCGAAATCGCTTCAACAACCGAAATATAGATACTTGGAAAATTTATTAGCACCTATAGACGAAATTGGTTATTTTACGTTCTCTAATAACAGCGATGTCATTCCACCGAGCGAGGCGCTTCCGAATTCCATCTTTATCTTTGATGACGTGGCATGCGACAAGCAAGATACGATAAGAGAGTACTTTACAATGGGTCGACACTCGAGCGTCGACTGTTACTATCTTTGTCAAACGTACGCCAAGATACCTAAGCATCTTATACGCAACAATGGGAATCTTTTGATTTTATTTAAACAAGACGGCACAAACTTGAAACATGTGTACAACGATCATGTAAATACCGACATGTCTTACGACGATTTCCGCGCATTGTGTCAGAAATGTTGGCAACGCAAATATGGCTTCGTAGTCATTGATAAAGACAGCACGTTGATCAATGAACGATATAGAAGAGGATTTAATGATTTCGCGATATCGTAAAGCGATCAGTCGTCATCGACACATCGATCGAGCATCATGAATGGCGATCGTGAAAAGATTGCGAGAGAGATTGCAAAAACGAGCGAATCAATTCGCAAAAAATATCGCGCTTTGAAAACTGGTAAAATGGAGGAAGACGTTGCATTGGAAAGACAATTTAAGCCAATTACCGAACCTTTAAAACAGCTTGTCGAAAATACTGTGGAATCTGATGCGCCGAAAATCGAACCATTGAGTTTGACGTTTGGAGAAAAGCACGAGGAGAAAATAAAAGGGTCAAAGTAAGGAATAAAGCGAGCACGGATAAATATGCCAATAAACGATTCGCCGATATATTCGACACCGAATCGATCAAAACGAAACAATTTTCTAATAAGGCTACTGTTTCTACTCCGATAGAAGTACAACCGCGTCAAACAATGCCATCCCAGTCCGTCGAAGAAATTTACGAGACCACACCCGATTCGTTTGTAACATCCGTCCGACACGAATTAGAAACGTCCGAAGGTCAGAAAACGTTCCGAGATCATTTTGGTCCACTAGCGCAAAAATATATAGGAGCTATCATGAGTGTTGATAAAAATAAGAGTATGGATTACGTCTACGGTGTTAAATTTACTAGCGAAGGAATGATGCTCGGTGATAAACGTTTCGATGTGGACATGGAAGATAATATAATTATCGGTGGAATAAAATATACGGGAACCGAAGGTATCTACGATTTGATTTTTATAAATATTCCCAATCATAAAAAATACACTCAAGACGATTTGTATAAATATCAAAGTATATTAAAAGCTACAAATGCGCATAAACGTGACAAAAAAGTTAATAATCCTATTAAAAGTAATAAAGGATACAAGTACAAATATAAAATTGCACCATTATTCCCCGATAGAAAGGTGGGAAGAGGTATAGACGCGCCGCGTATCATGACGCTAAGCGACAACATGATCGATTACGTGCATTGGAACGATCCCAACGAATTGGTAGATCGTTTGCGATTGCTGGACGCCTCACGTCGAGCCGGCAACAATGCTCATGACAATGAAATCTTGTCAATTATCGAAGAACTTCGCGAGGCTGGCATTATTATAAATTAAACTATGCGTCGACGATACGTGTCATTCGGTCAATGTTCTCGGTACCGAAATGTCGACGCATAGTTTAATTTATAATAATGCCAGCCTCGCGAAGTTCTTCGATAATTGACAAGTTTCATTGTCATGAGCATTGTTGCCAGCTCGACGTGAGGCGTCCAGCAATCGCAAACGATCTACCAATTCGTTGGGATCGTTCCAATGCACGTAATCGATCATGTTGTCGCTTAGAGTCATGGTGCGCGGCGCGTCTATACCTCTTCCCACCTTTCTATCGGGAAATAATGGTGCAATTATATATTTGTACTTGTATCCCTTATTACTTTTAATAGGATTATTAACTTTGTTGTCACGTTTATGCGCATTTGTTGCTTTTAATATACTTTGACATTTATACAAATCGTCTTGAGTGTATTTTTTATGATTGGGAATATTTTTAAAAATCAAATCGTAGATACCTTCGATTCCCGTATATTTTATTCCATCGATAATTATATTATCTTCCATGTCCACATCGAAACGTTTATCACCGAGCATCATTCCTTCGCTAGTAAATTTAACCCCGTAGACGTAATCCATACTCTTATTTTTATCAACACTCATGATAGCTCCTATATATTTTTGCGCTAGTGGACCAAAATGATCTCGGAACGTTTTCTGACCTTCGGACGTTTCTAATTCGTGTCGGACCGATGTTACAAACGAATCGGGTGTGGTCTCGTAAATTTCTTCGACGGACGGGGATGGCATTGTTTGACGCGGTTGTACTTCTATCGGAGTAGAAACAGTAGCCATATTAGAAAATTGTTTCGTTTTGATCGATTCGGTGTCGAATATATCAGCGAATCGTTTATTGGCATATTTATCCGTGCTCGCTTTATTCCTTGCTTTGACTCTTTTATTTTTTCCTCGTGCTTCTCTCCAAACGTCAAACTCAATGGTTCGATTTTCGGCGCATCAGATTCCACAGTATTTTCGACAAGCTGTTTTAAAGGTTCGGTAATTGGCTTAAATTGTCTTTCCAATGCAACGTCTTCCTCCATTTTACCAGTTTTCAAAGCGCGATATTTGTTGCGAATTGATTCGCTCGTTTTTGCAATCTCTCTCGCAATCTTTTCACGATCGCCGTTCATGATGCTCGATCGATGTGTCGACGACTGATCGCTTTACGGTATCGCGAAATCATTAAATCCTCTTCTATATCGTCCATTGATCAACGTGCTGTCTTTATCAATGACTACGAAGCCATATTTGCGTTGCCAACATTTCTGACACAATGCGCGGAAATCGTCGTAAGACATGTCGGTATTTATATGATCGTTGTACACATGTTTCAAGTTTGTGCCGTCTTGTTTAAATAAAATCAAAAGATTCGCATTGTCGCGTATAAGATGCTTAGGTATCTTGGCGTTTGACAAAGATAGAAACAGTCGACGCTCGAGTGTCGACCCATTGCAAAGTACCCTCTTATCGTATCTTGCTTGTCGCATGTCACGTCATCAAAGATAAAGATGGAATTCGGAAGCGCCTCGCTCGGTGGAATGACATCGCTGTTATTAGAGAATGTAAAATAACCAATTTCGTCTATAGGTGCTAATAAATTTTCCAAGTATCTATATTTCGGTTGTTGAAGCGATTTCGAGTATACGTACACGTTCTCGAAACGTACACCGTACGGACTTTCTATCAAACTAATCAACACGTTTGTCTTACCGCAGTTTGAAGGGCCGCAAACGATACTGCGTATAGTAGTCGGTAGCATGTTTCCATGCTTGCGTACTTTTTTCTCCGATATTAGTCTATCGTCGAAATTTGATACTTTGATTATCCGCGCTTGTCGCACGAACCGCATGTTTTCTCTTTCGAATCAATTTTGCGAATGATCACGAGGGAGGAGACCTATTTATAGAGGTGTCTCAACTCGAAACCGCTCAGTATCAAAAATGTTTCTCCTTCTGTCAGATGAAAGAGACATTTTACGGCTTACCGCCGAACAACTGCAGTATATCCCAAAGATTGTTTTACTGCAAAATTTTGGTGATTACGTGGAACGATTGTGGGACAAGCTTCCAGAATATATAAAGGCTGATTCGGAGGTTCGACAATATCGTTCGTGCATGCGACATTACAATCAGCCGTGGCAGCGAACACACATCGACGGTCCGCCACCGTTAATAAAAGATTGCTACGAATGTCAGCGAGAATCGTAAGAGGTAGCGGTCTCTTAAATCGTGCGATAAACGCGCTTCCAATCGAATTACATATTCCCGGTTATCAGTTTTGCGGCCCGGGAACTCGATTAGAGAAACGATTGGCTAGAGGCGATCGAGGCATCAATCCATTAGACGCCGCTTGTCGCGAGCACGACATTGCTTAGTCGCGAAGCAACAACCTCGGTCAACGACACGTCGCGGATCGCATACTAGCTGCAAGAGCGCGAGAACGCATTACCGCGAGGGATTCGACTCTTGGCGAAAGAGCAGCCGCTACGACTGTTTGGGCGGCAATGAAGGCAAAGACAAAACTCGGCATGGGGATGAAAAAGCCATCGACGACAAAGAGGAGGAAAAAACGAATACTTCCAGTAGCGAAACGCGGTGGTATTTTACCACTTTTACCGTTGTTGGGAGTTATCGGTTCTTTGGCCGGCGGTGCGGCGGGAATCGCAACGGCGGTAAACGATAGCAAGGCGGCGCAACGTCAGCTGGAAAAGTTGCAGCGTCACAATCGCGCTATGGAAGGTCGCGGACTTTATCTCGCTCCGTACAAGCGTGGACAGGGATTCTCAACAAAGTCTAAGAGAAAAAAAAACGTCGAAAAAACATTAAAAATGCCTACGGGTGCGACAACTAACGTGCAATTGGAACAATTGGCGAAACGTATGCACATATCTTTCTTTAGAGGTGTTTTCATGCGCAGTAATTTACCGGTAAACGGTGTACGACGAAACGAGAGCGGTATCGTCAATTTGGATGACGTTGATGGTCCCGGTACTCATTGGGTAGCGTATGCAAAGAGGGGTGATCGTGTCGTATATTTCGACAGTTTTGGAAATCTTCGACCACCCAAGGAACTTGTGCGATATTTCGGACGAGTGAAAATTGAATACAATTACGCATCTTATCAAAGTTACAATCAGAGCATCTGTGGACAGTTGTGTTTAAAATTTCTTCAAACAGTCGACGATCAATTTAAAGCCTAACAATCCATCGTCACGACTCAGTATTCGTTCGACATGTCACTGACACTTACGTTGAGTGGCAAAAGCAGCGTTCTCGCTGTAAGCTATTTTCCCGCTATAGATTTGACCGATGCCGATTACGAGCTCGGATTAACTGATTTTGAAACTTATCACACGATTCCGAATGTAAATTTTTCGAATAATAAATTTTACTTTGGCAACGACGACAAGGAAATTACGATTCCCGAAGGATTCGTACGAATTACACGCTATAAATGACTATCTCAAACGCGCAATTTTGCAAGATGAACACCTTTCCAGAGATGTTGAAAACGATTATGATGAGGAATATCCAAAAGCGCTCCGCGCCAATCATAGCACGCTAAAGAGCGAAATCAAATGCACCTACAGAATAAACTTTACCAAACCCGACAATGTAGGATCCTTGCTTGGATTCTCATCGAATCGTATATTGCAACCTCGCAAGTGGTATGAATCGGACGAACCGGTTAATATTATAAACGTAAATATTATTCGTATAGAATGTAACGTGACTACTGGTGCGTACAGCAATGGCATGCGCGTACACACGATACATGAATTTTCACGAGCGTACCGCCAGGATATAAGATATCGGAAACGCCTGCACAGATCATTTATCTGCCGATCATCGTACGGAGCATTACGGATTTAACGATACGTATTGTGGATCAAAGAGGTCGATTGCTTGATTTTCGAGGAGAGGAAATTACTGTAAGATTGCATATACGGCGGCGACAAACATAGTATGCTCGTGCTGAGCGAAACGGAGCACGCGAGATACAATACTTTTACGAGGGACAATACTATTGCGGTATCGGGTGACCATAATAAGATAGCCGTTAAGAAGAAGCTGAGCGCGTTGAATCGTGAATTTTTAAAATCATTGGGATTCATCGTACGAAAAGAATGATTGATATTTTGAATATCGGAGGTGAGCCAGTCTTTGACGATCGCATCGTCAAGATTGAGACTCATACGTACAATCCGTACGCCAATACGACGCTTGGATACAGCGATGAGATACGAATACCTATACATCAGGATTTGTACACGTTGCCGTGCGAAAGCTTTCTTTACATTGAGGGAAGGTTTAATGTGCGTAAAGCGAATTACGAAATGAAGGTTGTATTGGGAAACAATTGCGCCGCATTCATGTTTGATGAGCTTCGATACGAACTCGACGGAGTAGAGATTGATCGCAACAGAAATTTTGGAATAACTTCGACGCTCAAAAATTATGTCTCTCTAACGCACCAGAAAAGTATAAACTTGAAGAACGCTGCGTGGGATTTGACGTACAACGGTGACAAAAATTATTTCAACTATTGCGTACCGCTCAACATGTTGCTGGGATTTTGCGAAGATTATAAACGCGTTGTGATTAACGCTCGTCACGAATTGATTTTGATACGTTCGCGCAACGATAATAATTGTCTATTCGGACATCCATCGTCGGAAGCAGAGATTGAATTACTCAAGATACAGTGGCGTATGCATCATGTAATATTGAACGAGATTAATAAATTGTCGATGTTGCGAATGTTGGAAAGCGGACGATACTTGAACATGAGTTTCCGATCTTGGGATCTATACGAATTTCCTCTGCTGCATAGCACGACTCAGCATTCGTGGACCGTGAAAGCCGCCTCCCAGCTAGAGAAACCACGATACGTGATCTTTGCACTGCAAACTGGTAAAAAGAATTCAGTGTCACAAGATGTTACATTATTCGATAACTGCAAATTGACCAACGTTAAACTCTATTTAATCTCGGAATTTTATCCCTACGATGATTTAAATTTAGATTTTGAAAAAAATAGATTCGCCGTCCTATTCAACATGTACTCTCGTTTTCGCAAATCTTATTACGGATGCGATAACAGCACCATGCTATTAACTATTTCAAAGTTTCTACATTGCGGTCCTCTCGCGGTCATTGATTGTTCGCGACAAAACGAGTCTGTCAAAACTGCTACCGTGGACGTGAGAATAGAGTTTGAATGCAGGGAAAATATACCGGCGAATACTACCGCCTATTGTCTCATCTAGCACGATCGGGTTGTCGAATATAATCCATTGACCAATGTAGTCCGCAAAATTACATAAATCAGCAAATATCCCCTCCATTGCATATGAAAAAATATAAAAGATTGAGATGTTTGACGATCGACATCAGTCTGCGATCGAATCTTGTCATCATGGCTGTGCCAACGTTTGTGGATCTACAAGGATTTATCGTTGGAAAAAATTTTGTCGTGAAGGAAGCTGCTGTTCTGAGAAAGGGATCCATACTTTCTCATTACATTTTTACATGTCCTGAACCATGGCACATGCTCACAAAATCTGAGAGATGTCAGGTTTTATGGCTGATGAAAAATCACCATGGATTATCGTGGAATGATGGACACGTTTCATATTGGAAGTCGAAACGTTTAATTACGACGGCGATGATGGGTGCAACGGGGGAGGATGATGATGTGTCACCTCTCATGTACGTTAAAGGGCACGAAAAACGGCAATGGTTAGCCGATATACTGGACAATGATGCGAGAAACGATGTGATTATCGAAACTTTGGATGCAGACTATGAGGATGTAGCTTCTTTAAATAAGTTAGATGTTAAGAATACTATGCGTTGTGAAAATCATGTAAAAAATTGCGCTTTACAAAATGTATTTAAGATTTATAATTGGTTGTTGAAACACCATGATTCTTCGAATCCATATTTATAATAAATTGATGCGATATATTTTTATCGTCTTTCTTATTCTCTTCATTCTTTCCTTTTCCTTATCTATGTACGTGCGCAGTATTGTGTTTCCGTCCGTGACACAGCTGCCACAGATATTGTATTTCGATACATGGTGATACATTGTAATACATTTAAATATTTGTTTAATAATTGAATATAGTTTTGCGTTCGGTAGTCGTTGATTTCCGTTCGATGACCGTTCAATTCCGTTCGATGACCGTTCATTTCCGTTTGATGACCGTTCGATGACCGTTCGATGACCGTTCGTTTCCGTTCGACGGGCGTTCATTTCCGTTCGACGGGCGTTCATTTCCGTTCGATGACCGTTCAATTCTGTTCAATTACCGTTCAATTGCCGTTCGACGGGCGTTCATTCCGTTCGACAGCCGTTCGATAGCCGTTCAATTGTCGTTCAATTACCGTTCGATGACCGTTCGACGGGTGTTCGTTTCCGTTCGACGAGCGTTCGTTTCCGTTCGATGACCGTTCGACGATCGTTGGATGACCGTTTAAGGGGTAACACTACCTTGTGGGGTCAAAATCAAGGCTCATTTTCTTGAATTTATTGTGGAAAGGCAAAACAATTTATTGAAATTCAGTTTAGACATCATTATACATCTCTTATAGTATATACAAAAATTTTTTTTAAGTCATTTAAAAACAAAATGGCGGCACAACATCTGTCGGAATGAAACATCTTTTTTTTTTATGACCTCCCTGGCCGTAAACCTACAGGTCGCAATTGTGCATCTAGAATAAAAAACAAAAAAGATTTTGAAATTATATCAAAAAATCTAGTGAACGCCCGTAGAACTTTTCAAAATATTGAGTTTTTAAAAAATGGCGTCAGTTTAAAAAAGAAACACGTTTTTTCGGAAAAAATCGGCCGAAAATCGGCTATAAAGTCAGTAAATTTTCATAAATCAAAACGTTCTACGGGCGTTCACTAGAAAATTTAATTTTTTAGCTACAGTTAAAATCTCCAGTCGATTGGTTGAAAATTGTAGGCGCTAGCTTTACGGCCAGCTTGAAAAACATGGTTTCGAGTAAAACGCGTTTAAAGTTTAAAGTACGTATATTTCAATGTAATTTTTTATTTACCACTAATCGGCGATGCCTGGGCCATACAATTGTCCTTCTAAATTAAGATTTTTGTGCTCTTCATCCTTCCTTGACGATAATGATGTTGAGCGAGCTTCTCTCGCCTCTACGGACAGGGAGCGCTCAGATTGCGCGATGCGCGCGGCGTTGGCTTCCGAGCAGAAATTGTAGCAACTCAGTCCGATTGAAATGCCCATTTGCTTCATAACTTGCATAATTCCGAAAAATCCATCGTTGAAATATAAAACTGCGAGATTCACAGCAATATCGAGTACAGATTTGCCGCTGGAACTTGACTTGGGAGCCATCGACCACACGAGCGAGTTGAAACTTTCGTTTGAGTTCTGTGTGAACCCGCCCAAGCAACGCGTTAGCAAATCATCCCTACTCAATTCTTCATACACAGGCTTTATAGCTTTAAAAACTTCATCGCTCATTGCTGGATTATGCTTGAACTTGTTGGTGTTTCCCACGATTGCTTTCTGTAGCTGCCAAGCACACCACGACTTCGGGCCTTCCGGGCAAAAATGATGTTGCGGCTTCTCATCGGTAGAAATTTTGTGATAGAGTGTTGCCCAAATGGCTTTCTTCATGTCCTCGATTGAGTTACAGTGTCTACGGATAGCCAATCCGTAGTAAATACTTAATTCGTCTATTAATTTGCCCGTTAATTTACCTCTACCGCTCAATCCTTTTGTATTACTCACCAATTTTCGAAGCCTGGTGCCCATTCTTTTCTGAACGTGATCAATACATTCTTTTTTTTTGACATTTGGATTCTGCTCAACAATAGCCTTGAAAGTCTTACAATCACCATCACCTACGTAAGCACGAGGTTTTATAGTAGAGATGTGGCATTACCACCATATCAAAAACGCGTCGTAAGACAAAAGTACGGTCCCATAAAACTCAGCATGGTATATAATATAATATTAATATTATCATATCGCGACTTTATGAGGAGACAGTCGTCTCGGTACCAAACTTTAGAATAGGGACATATCATTATCGCTTTACCAAAAACGCGCCGTAAGACAAAAGTATGCATGTTCCCATGCAACTTAGCATGATATAATATAACATTATAATGCGTCAACCCTGCTCGAAAGGTCATCGAACAGAAACGAACGGTCATCGAACGGTAATTGAACGGTCATCAAACGGAAATGAACGTCCATCGAACGGAAATGAACGGTCATCGAACGGAAATGAACGGTCATCGAACGGTAATTGAACGGTCATCGAACGGAATTGAACGGTCATCGAACGGAAACGAACGACTGTCGAACGGCTATCGAACGGTAATTGAACGCCCGTCGAACGGAAACCAACGCCCGTTGAACGGTCATCGAACGGTAATAGAATGGTCATCGAACGGAAATGAACGGTCGTCGAACGGTAATTGAACGGTCATCGAACGGAAATGAACGGTCATCGAACGGAATTGAACGGTCATCAAACGCTCGTCGAACGGAAACGAACGACCGTCGAACGGAAATGAACGGTCATCGAACGCCCGTCGAACGGAAACGAACGCTCGTTGAACGGTCGTCGAACGGTAATTGAACGGTCATCGAACGGAAATGAACGGTCATCGAACGGAATTGAACGGTAATCGAACGGAATTGAACGGTAATCGAACGGAATTGAACGGTAATTGAACGCCCGTCGAACGGAAACGAACGGTCATCGAACGTAAAACTATATTCAATTATCAAATATTTAAATGTTTTATCATGTACTACAATGTAGTATCGAAATACAATATCTGTAGCAGCTGTGTCACGTACGGAAACACGATACTGCACACGTACATAGATAGAGATGAGGAAAGAAAGGAGAGAATAAGAAAGACGATAAAAATATATTGCATCATCAATTTATTATAAATATGGATTCGATGAATCATTATCATGATGTTTTAACCACCAATTATAAATCTTAAATACATTTTGTAAAGCGCAATTTTTTACATGATTTTCACAACGTACAGTATTCTTAACATCTAACTTATTTAAAGAAGCTACATCCTCATAGTCTGCATCCAAAGTTTCGATAATCACATCGTTTCTCGCATCATTGTCCAGTATATCGGCTAACCATTGCCGTTTTTCGTGCCCTTTAACGTACATGAGAGGTGACGCATCATCATCCTCCCCCGTTGCACCCATCACCGCAGTCGTAATTAAACGTTTCGACTTCCAATATGAAACGTGTCCATCATTCCACGATAATCCATGGTGATTTTTCAACAGCCATAAAACCTGACATCTCTCAGATTTTGTGAGCATGTGCCATGGTTCAGGACATGTAAAAATGTAATGAAAAGGTATGGATCCCTTTCTCAGAACAGCAGCTTCCTTCACGACAAAATTTTTTCCAACGATAAATCCTTGTAGATCCACAAACGTTGGCACAGCCATGATGACAAGATCCGATCGCAGACTGATGTCGATCGTCAAACATCTCAATCTTTTATATTTTTCTTCATATGCAATGGAGGGGATATTTGCTGACTTATGTAATTTTGCGGACTACAATGGTCAATGGATTATATTCGACAACCCGATCGTGCAAGATGAGACAATAAGCGGTAGTATTCGCCGGTATATTTTCCCTGCATTCAAACTCTATTCTCACGTCCACAGTAGCAGTTTTGACAGACTCGTTTTGTCGCGAGCAATCAATGACCGCGAGAGGACCGCAATGTAGAAACTTTGAAATGGTTAATAGCGTTGCATCATTATCGCATCCGTAATAAGATTTGCGAAAACGAGAGTACATGTTGAATAGAACGGCGAATCTATTTTTTTCAAAATCTAAATTTAAATCATCATAGGGATAAAATTCCAAGTTTAAATAGAGTTTAACGTTGGTCAATTTGCAGTCATCGAATAATGTAACATCTTGTGACACTGAATTCTTTTTACCAGTTTGCAGTGCAAAGATCACATATCGTGGTTTCTCTAGCTGGGAGGCGGCTTTCATGGTCCACGAATGCTTAGTCGTGCTATGTAGCAGAGGAAATTCGTATAGATCCCAAGATCGAAAACTCATGTTCATGTATCGTCCGCTTTCCAACATTCGCAACATCGACAATTTATTAATCTCGTTCAATATTACATGAGGCATACGCCACTGTATCTTGAGTAATTCAATCTCTGCTTCCGAGGATGGATGTCCGAATAGACAATTATTACCGTTGTGCGAACGTATCAGAATCAATTCGTGACGAGCGTTAATCACAACGCGTTTATAATCTTCGCAAAATCCCAGCAACATGTTGAGCGGTACGCAATAGTTGAAATAATTTTTGTCACCGTTGTACGTCAAATCCCATGCAGCGTTCTTCAAGTTTATACTTTTCTGGTGCGTTAGAGAGACATAATTTTTGAGCGTCGAAGTGATTCCAACATTTCTGTTGCGATCAATCTCTACTCCGTCGAGTTCGAAGCTCATCAAACATGAATGCGACGCAATTGTTTCCCAATACAACCTTCATTTCGTCATTCGCTTTACGCATATTAAACCTTCCCTCGATGTAAAGAAAGCTTTCGCACGGTAACGTGTACAAATCCTGATGTTGTATAGGTATTCGTATCTCGTCGCTGTATCCAAGCGTCGTATTGGCGTACGGATTGTACGTATGAGTCTCAATCTTGACAATGCGATCGTCAAAGACTGGCTCACCTCCGATATTCAAAATATCAATCATTCTTTTCGTACGATGAATCCCAATGATTTTAAAAATTCACGATTCAACGCGCTCAGCTTCTTCTTAATGGCTATCTTATTATTGTCACCCGATACCGCAATAGTATTGTCCCTTGTAAAAGTATTGTCTCTCGCGTGCTCCGTTTCGTTCAGCACGAGCATACTATGTTTGTCGCCGCCGTATATGCAATCTTACGGTAATTTCCTCTCCTCGAAAATCGAGCAATCGACCTCTTTGATCCACAATACGTATCGTTAAATCCGTAATGCTCCGTACGATGATCGGCAGATAAATGATCTGTGCCGGCGTTTCCGATATCTTATATCCTGGCGGTACGCTCGGTGAAAATTCATGTATCGTGTGTACGCGCATGTCATTGCTGTACACACCAGTAGTCACGTTACATTCTATACGAATAATATTTACGTTTATAATATTAACCGGTTCGTCCGATTCGTACCACTCGCGAGGTTGCAATATACGATTCGACGAGAATCCAAGCAAGGATCCTACATTGTCGGGTTTGGTAAAGTTTATTCTGTAGGCACATTTGATTTCGCTCTTTAGCGTGCTATGATTGGCGCGGAGCGCTATTGGATATTCCTCATCATAATCGTTTTCAACATCTCTGGAAAGGTGTTCATCTTGCAAAATTGCGCGTTTGAGATAGTCATTTATAGCGTGCAATTCGTACGATCCTTCGGGAATCGTAATTTCCTTGTCGTCGTTGCCAAAGTAAAATTTATTATTCGAAAAATTTACGTTCGGAATCGTATGATAAGTT
Organism: Camponotus vicinus; assembly: GCF_025532165.1. Lineage (NCBI taxonomy): Eukaryota > Metazoa > Arthropoda > Insecta > Hymenoptera > Formicidae > Camponotus > Camponotus vicinus. The sequence continues at coordinate 4,314,808 of NW_028141980.1, read as the reverse complement.
TCAAAATCCGTTAATCCGAGCTCGTAATCGGCATCAGTCAAATCTATAGCGGGAAAATAGCTTACAGCGAGAACGCTGCTTCTGCCAGTCAACGTAAGTATCAGTGACATGTCGAATGAATACTGAGTTGTGACGATGGATTGTCAGGCTTTAAATTGATCGTCGACTGTTTGAAGAAATTTTAAACACAACTGTCCACAGATGCTCTGATTGTAACTTTGATAAGATGCGTAATTGTATTCAATTTTCACTCGTCCGAAATATCGCACAAGTTCCTTGGGTGGTCGAAGGTTTCCAAAACTATCGAAATATACGACACGATCTCCCCTCTTTGCGTACGCTACCCAATGAGTACCGGGACCATCAACGTCATCCAAATTGACGATACCGCTCTCGTTTCGTCGTACACCGCTTATCGGTAAATTATTGCGCATGAAAACACCTCTAAAGAAAGATATGTGCATACGTTTTGCCAATTGTTCCAATTGCACGTTAGTTGTCGCATCCGTAGGCATTTTTAATGTTTTTTCGACGTTTTTTTTTTCTCTTAGACTTTGTTGAGAATCCCTGTCCACGCTTGTACGGAGCGAGATAAAGTCCGCGACCTTCCATAGCGCGATTGTGACGCTGCAACTCTTCCAGCTGACGTTGCGCCGCATTGCTATCGTTTACCGCCTTTGTGATTCCCGCCGCACCGCCGGCCAAAGAACCGACAACTCCCAACAACGGTAAAAGTGGTAAAATACCACCGCGTTTCGCTACCGGAAGTATTCGTTTTTTCCTCCTCTTTGTCGTCGATGGCTTTTTCATCCCCATGCCGAGTTTTGTCTTTGCCTTCATTGCCACCCAAACAGTCGTAGCGGCTGCTCTTTCGCCAAGAGTCGAATCCCTCGCGGTAATGCGTTCTCGCGCTCTTGCAGCTAGTATGCGATCCGCGACGTGTCGTTGACCGAGGTCGTTGATTAGTAGAACGTGTTGATTAGTTTGATAGAAAGTCCGTACGGTGTACGTTTCGAGAACGTGTACGTATACTCGAAATCGCTTCAACAACCGAAATATAGATACTTGGAAAATTTATTAGCACCTATAGACGAAATTGGTTATTTTACATTCTCTAATAACAGCGATGTCATTCCACCGAGCGAGGCGCTTCCGAATTCCATCTTTATCTTTGATGACGTGGCATGCGACAAGCAAGATACGATAAGAGAGTACTTTGCAATGGGTCGACACTCGAGCGTCGACTGTTTCTATCTTTGTCAAACGTACGCCAAGATACCTAAGCATCTTATACGCGACAATGCGAATCTTTTGATTTTATTTAAACAAGACGGCACAAACTTGAAACATGTGTACAACGATCATGTAAATACCGACATGTCTTACGACGATTTCCGCGCATTGTGTCAGAAATGTTGGCAACGCAAATATGGCTTCGTAGTCATTGATAAAGACAGCACGTTGATCAATGGACGATATAGAAGAGGATTTAATGATTTCGCGATACCGTAAAGCGATCAGTCGTCATCGACACATCGATCGAGCATCATGAACGGCGATCGTGAAAAGATTGCGAGAGAGATTGCAAAAATGGGCGAATCAATTCGCAAAATATATCGCGCTTTGAAAACTGGTCAAATGGAGGAAGACGTTGCATTGGAAAGACAATTTAAGCCAATTACCGAACCTTTAAAACAGCTTGTCGAAAATACTGTGGAATCTGATGCGCCGAAAATCGAACCATTGAGTTTGACGTTTGGAGAGAAGCACGAGGAAAAAATAAAAGAGTCAAAGCAAGGAATAAAGCGAGCACGGATAAATATGCCGATAAACGATTCGCCGATATATTCGACGCCGAATCGATCAAAACGAAGGAAACAATTTTCTAATATGGCTACTGTTTCTACTCCGATAAAAGTACATCCGCGTCAAACAATGCCATCCCCGTCCGTCGAAGAAATTTACGAGACCACGCCCGATTCGTTTGTAACATCGGTCCGACACGAATTAGAAACGTCCGAAGGTCAGAAAACGTTCCGAGATCATTTTGGTCCACTAGCGCAAAAATATATAGGAGCTATCATGAGTATTGATAAAAATAAGAGTATGGATTACGTCTACGGTGTTAAATTTACCAGCGAAGGAATGATGCTCGGTGATAAACGTTTCGATGTGGACATGGAAGATAATATAATTATCGATGGAATAAGATATACGGGAACCGAAGGTATCTACGATTTGATTTTTAGAAAATTTCCAAATCATAAAAAATACACTCAAGACGATTTGTATAAATATCAAAGTATATTAAAAGCAACAAATGCGCATAAACGCGACAACAAAGTTAATAATCCTATTAAAAGTAACAAAGGATACAAGTACAAATATATAATTGCACCATTATTCCCCGATAGAAAGGTGGGAAACTGAGACTCTCATTCTATGTAAGATCTGATGATGATTGTGTTATATAACCTGTTTAGATTTGAACTGAGGCCTCTGACCTGGCTGGGGTTTATGGTTTTTTGAGTTATTGGGTCAAAATGCTCGCTCTGTGGGCCTTTTGTCTTCTGGGTAATAAGACTCAAATGGTCTTGGTACATTGTTTATTTAAAAATGATAGATTAAGTGTCTAAAACTAATTTTCAGAATTTTTTTACTTTAAACAGCTATTTACTCAAAATCGGCCCGGAGAACCCCCCATTTTGACTTCAGATTTGGATTCAGCGCAAAAAAATACGTAAGAAAACATGCTTTGCATGCCGAGGTCAGACACTTTTTTTTTTTGTGGGCCTGTGTAATTTAACATCGACACGATTGCGTACATTTTCCATCGTTTTACCAAACACCGCATTGTTCATTAATTTATATAAATTTTTTTCGAATCATTTTTAGCCAATGTTCTGAAATGTGTATTTAGTTCTATGTAATTTCGAAGCCAGGGAGATTGTGAAAACTGTAAAATTCGATGTATTTTTGTAACGCGAAGACCGTGACGCGTACACTGCTGCAGGTTGCGGTAGTGTATCACGTAACGCTTCTTATCGTATAGCGTTGCAAGCAGTTTGAATTCCCGCTTGCCAGGTGGTTTGTCGCGTGTCGGGCAAAACGGCAGGTCAGTGTGCACATCGTGAAGATGTTGCGGGTACTCGAGGTCCACTTCGAGGACATAGCCTGTAGGCGAATCTAGCGCGATGGATGATACGTCAAAATTGGTCACGTCATCGACCCATTGAAAATCGGCGTAAGGCAACGGTTGACACATTGCCCATCCATACAAATTATTTACATCAAAGTACATCAAGTACGATGATGGTTTCGATGGATCGTACGACTGCATGTACTTGTTATTAGCGCGAGCGTATCTACCCGAACATTGACTCAGACCACCGCGTATACCACGTTCGATGAACATAACCATGTCGATGTCGGTAAGCAGCTCGAACGTAATTTTCGTATGCTTCAACATGGCATCCCACGTGTATCCGGGGAGAGTATAGTAATACGCGGGGTCGAGTCCGTAACTTTCGATGCAACTATCTCGAAAGTTTTCAAAAATGTCGGCTAATAACAAGACATCAACTTTAAGATATAAATCGCTATATTCGCCTAGCGTCCGAATGGAGAATCGCGTCCAGATGTTCTTGGCGTGAGCGTAATCGCTCTCGGATATAGTGTCACCGGTCAAGGAACTGTAAAATGATTCGCGCGGTGGTAAACACGTATCTTGCAACCTATCTACAGAGTCGATGTATTCGTACGGAAATACACCTTTCCGCGTTAACAAATTGAAATTTTCTGTTGATAAATTTTGAAATTCTGATTTTAAAATTTTGAGTTTGTCTTTGTCCAAAAATGATGCCAATTTATCGAGACTCGATGCGAGAAATTTGAATGAATCGATGAAACGTAATTTTACATGAGTTTTTGATTCTTCATCCGTACAAACATTTTTAGTAAACGAAATATATTTCTCTTTAGTTATTGGAAGTAACTCGATTTTCCCTTCGAACGATGTGGCTATTTCCTCGATAATAAAGTGTGAATCGTAACCGGATAAATTGTGAAAATCTATGGGAATACAAAAGATTCTTTATAATTTAAATTGCAATTTGAATGTGCTGGACCTCTGTACCGTCCGGTTAGATGGCAATGATCGCGTACGCGTGTATCGTCTTGCACGAACGGTTTTTCGCATATATGACATTGAGTGGCGTTATGGAATTTTTCCCACTCTTCGGACGTCAAATTTACCATGGGGACATTTGTTTTTAAAATATTTTTTATACGTAACGCTAAATTTTTGAGGTCTTCGGCGAACCATGCTATACAATCGACGCTACGACGCGAATGATATGCCGATAAAGATTCATCGTACGAACAATGTACATAATAAGCTATACTAAATACTTGGTGATGTTGACGCAAATTTCGCTGTTCTTCACCCATCTTGGCCAGAACGCATTCCAGGTAGGCGTAGACCACAGATGGAAGCCGCTCCTTCCGATTAAAGTTATTGAACGATAACCACTTGTCCTTATCGCTCGGCAATCGGACAGCGCAATCGTTCATCTTTCCGCAGTCGATCGTATGCGACTGCAACTTGGCGTCCGAATTAAAATAATGTAAGCATCTGTAAAAGAAAAATTTTTTAAAGATTTATATAACAAAGTGTTGTATAACTTATAATTATTTGAATTATATAAATTAAACTTACCGGTCGCAGATATATTTATGACCGTTGTGTTTGCTCAATTGTGAGCTCACGAGCCGAGATAAATTCTTAATCCAAGCGAAATGTCCGACGCTGTTGTCGTCTTCAATGTACAGCAAGTTGATATGCTTATCCCGCTTCTGCTGCGAAAGACACATCGGGACAATGCTGTTCTTGTCTTCGATGTTGTAGACGTTGATTGAAATGTCATTGGCAAGTTCAAAATTTTTTATTTGGTTTACAGTCACTGGAAACTCAATGTCCCGGAGATTCAGCACTGTCGCGTAATGCGGGTACGATGATTCCCGTTCCGCCTTTCTTTCGGCGGGGTATAGGGCGGCGACCACTGCCCACGCGAAACATGCATTGTCCTTCGATTGTACATTAATCACCGCTCTTTTCATCGTAATCTCCCGCGGTAATTTGATGTGACATCCCGCACGCACAGGATTATACTTATTTATATTTACAGTTAAATTTAGTATTCGCGACAAAGCCCACCCGCTGTCGCGTTCCTGAAACTCTTCCAGAGACGCTAGGGTGGGTTCGATAACGTGCCGTTCGTACCACTCGCGTAAATCGGATGTGCGAAAGAGTTCATAGTTTCTCGTATTGATACTTTTGTTGGCACGTTTATCCCCAGCCACGAATTCACCGTTAAATATAGTGTTCACTTTCACATTATAATGTTTTTTCATAACGTCTTGTACATGTTCTATCACAATGTCTTTGGCGTCATCGAGAAATTGGCGAGGTTCGATGTGATTATAATTTATCACCGCACCAGTCGATACGCGACTCTCGAACGCCGTATCAATCTCACGCCACACAAGTCCATTTTGACGCGCGCTGCATCCGGCACCCGCGTGTACGAAACGTCCACGTACCGAATTTTTCAACCCTTCGAGGCGCGCGATCCGAGCACTCAGCGATTGTCGATTTCCGATTGATAATCGAGGTCGCTTGATTCGACTTTGCTCTTCCAACGACTCGATGTATTGGTCGCATCGTTGCTCCCACACAATGTAATCTTCCAGTGAATCAATCAATGTGGATTGCTCTCGCAAATTTTGTTCCTCCATATTGTAACACACAATTGCGAAATGCGCTTCCCAATGATAGTTCTGGATGTACTTTAGCAAAAATACTGGCGGGGTGTGCCTCTTGATCATGATTTATATACTGTCTCGTGCATATCATCGAACATTCTAGAATGATTTCATCTTAAAAAATTCCCTGGAATAGCGTGTGCAATTTAACCTTGATAATTTCGCGTTTTGTCACGTACATTTGAAAAATCTGATGTGGCTGCACCAGGAGCAGCCGTAAATCGGCGCTTGATTTTAGCACATTCAGCTAAATCTTTGTCTAGGGGTGATGTGCGTTTTAACCTTGGTGGTTAATCTTTGTTCTGATGCACATCTTAACCTTGAAAATTTCGCGTTTTGTCACGTACATTTGAAAAAATCTGACGTGATTGCATCGGGAGCAGCCGTACGTCGGCGCTTGATTTTAGCGCATCCAGCTAAATCTTTGTCTAGGGGTGATGTGCGTTTTAACCTTGGCGGTTATTTTTTTCGCGTTTTGTCACGTACATTTGAAAAATCTGACGTGATTGCATCAGGAGCAGCCGTACATCGGCGCTCGATTTTAGCACATTCAGCTAAATCTTTGTTCCGATGCGCAATTTAACCTTGATAATTTCACGTTTTGTCACGTACATTTGAAAAATCTAACGTGATTGCATCAGGAGCAGCCGTACATCGGCGCTCGATTTTAGCGAATTCAGCTAATTTTTTGTTCTGGGGATGATGTCATCGCAGCCATACATCTGCGTGACAAAATTTTAGAGGAAATTAAAATGATGCGTTGGCAATAATCCCCTCTACATTGCAATTTGCGATACTATTTGAATTGATATTAATTCTAATACGATCAGTATTATCACGCGTGTGAAAGGTTCGCTGAAGAAATCAACATGAATTTTTACGTTCCGATTCGAAACGGTGAAACTCCACCGTGTAAGAAGCAAAAATGCGACACGTAAGTTTCGATCGTTTAAAAATTTTATTTATTAATTTTTTTAAATATTGATCTAATTTATATATTTTTATAGCATTCAGCCTCATCGTGCGACTCGCATACTTGGAAGAAGATACGCTCTAACCCCAACGTCGTACAAGTATTTGGACATTGGAATAAGCGTGGGAGCTGTATCGTACGTGGAACTGATTCTCAGCGATAATCGAGGCAATCAAATAGTATTGCCTTTTTGGAATTTGTTGATGCAGAAGCAAGCAGACGTTGAACAATTTCTACAATCGACTGCTCTCCCATTAAGGATTGGAGATTTATCGATCGAAATGTATCAATCGAAAATTGTAAAACTCACATTATGCGAAAATTCTTTGTACATGAAACCACAAACATTATTATATTTATTTAATTTTGAAAATTGTATCGATCATATGCACAATTGGTTATGCGAGAATACATATCTCGTGAATGAAAAATTTAAACAATTTGAAACTGTATTACAACGTAACAATATTACTACTGTATGCGATGCTGTAAAAACGATACGCGATAGTGATGTCTTTAACAGCGAATCATTAATCGATTGCGAATTATTAACATGCGCTGTAAATGATATTCTTTACGATGCTTGCAATAAATAATTATTTTTATTCCATCTGTGATTTTAATTCTTTCCTTCCATATGAATAAGAATAGTTATACTTTTCTCAACACGCGCCGCTAAAGATGTAGAGAAATGCTGAGGTAGATGAGATGTGATGCTCTAGTTGGAATGAGATAAAAGATATTAAAAGATATATAATGAAGAGGAGTCTGCAGCATTAGAATATTATTTCTTTCGTTGTTCTGTGTTTCGTTAGTCTTGTGTTACGTTAGTGCAATGGCTGAAGACGATGTTATTATCATCGATGACGATACGGATGATGATGATTATTGGATGGAAAGAGAGAGAGAAATGGATGAGATGGAGAGAGAGAGAGAGAGGAGAGAGAAATGGAGGAGGGATCATCCGATGGGAAACCTGATTTCCGTTTTCGGACTAGTGATGATGAAGAATTACTTCAATACGAGCGGGAACAACTTTCAAAGAAGAATCTAGAAACTTCAATCGTTCAGTTTATAAGACATCAAGAGCTCGGCTTGGAAAAACCTCGCACAAATTCGTTGAGGACATTTCTTCTAGCTCGAGAAATATGTGCGCGAGATTTTGCAAAATATCATGGATGTAAATGTTTCAATATAGAACCTAATCATTCTAAAGTAAATTGTACTGGAAATAAACTGCGCGAAAATCTCGAATTAATAGAAGATTTTGAAAAATTGGAAGAAGATGATCATGAGAATATACTACGGCGGAAATTGGAAACGTTGAAGGTAAAATATTTTTGTCGATGTGTAATAAATTTAAAACACTTAAAATTAATATGCATGATTTTAGAGTTTACGCGATGATATGAATGGTCGACGAGAGGATAAACAGATATGTGAATCCAAACCTGCATCAAAATATAAATTGTGTGTATTGTATAACGGTGAATGGAAAATGCCATGGAAAGTATTGTAAGTAACTTTCAATTTATAATACATCAAAAGTTCTAAAATAAATTATTAAAAAACTATTCAAATGCCTTTTTCTGTTTCAGGAGCGGCTCCACTCAGCCCGGCACATCGACCCTTTAGCCTTCTAGGAGCGGCCTCCCCTTAGCCCGGCGCATCGCCCCTTCCCCATATATATTTTTTTAATTTTGATATTTTATTATTTTATTATTATTATATTTTTTAAATTTTATATGTTTTATATCTTTTATTATTACATATTAAGCACATACACACACGAAAAACACACACACACACACACAATTATATTACACACATTTTAAAATAAATTTTGATTGAAAAAAAAGAATGTGATTATTTACTCGCCTCTCCTTGCGCTCCCATCCCTTGCGTCTCTCTTGCGCTAGTTGTAAGTCTCGCGATATCTTCGTTGCGTTCTCTCTCTCGCGCGTTAGTTGTAAGTCTCGCGATATCATCGTTCTCTCTAGCACGTGCTGTTCTCGCGCTCTCTCGCTCTCTCTCGCACGCGTTGTCTTGCGCTATTATCGTTCTAAGTCTCGCGATATTATAGTTCTCTTTCGTATGCGTTCTCTTCGCGCTATCGTTCTCTCTCGCACGCGTTGCTCTTGCAATATCGTTCTCTTTCGTACGCGTTGTTCGCGATATTATCATTCTCTCTTTCATATGCTCGTTGCTCACTTACCTTTGCATCATCCTTCTCACACCATCTTACAATGCGTCGTCCTTGTCCCACGTTGACGGCATCCTTGTCACACGTTGATGTCATCCTTGTCACACGTTGATGCCATCCTTGTCGTACTGTCCTCTTCACACACTTAGCGCTATCCTTTTCCCACACGTAGCGCTATCCTTCTCACACCACCGTCTTCTTTCCGCGGATCCCCCTTCTCCTCGCGGACCCCCTCGTCCATCGCTCGCGCCGCGGATCGCGCCGCGGATCCCCCTTCCCCGCGCGGACCCCCTCGTCCATCGCTCGCGCCGCGGATCGCGCCGCGGATCCCCCTTCCCCGCGCGGACCCCCTCGTCCATCGCTCGCGCCGCGGATCCCCCTTCCCCGCGTGGACCCCCTCGTCCATCGCTCGCGCCGCGGATCGTGCCGCGGATCCCCCTTCCCCGCACGTGACGTCACCCCCGCACATGACGTCATCATCCCCCGCACGTGACGTCATCATCCCCCGCACGTGACGTCACCCCGCACGTGACGTCATCATCCCCCGCGTGGCATCACCCCCCCCCCCGCGTGACGTCACCCCCCGCGTGACGTCACCCCCCCGCGTGACGTCACCCCACCGCGGTTCCCCCTCGCCCCTCACCCCCCCTCGAAGCCCCTGGGTTAGAACTCTCCTAGTATCACTACTTATGTACGTGTGCAGTATCATGTTTCCGTACGTGACACAGCTGCCACAGATATTGTATTTCGATTCATGATCAAACATTTAAATATTTGTTTAATAATTGAATATAGTTTTGCGTTCGATAGCCGTTGATTTCCGTTCGACGGGTGTTCGACGGTCGTTCGATAACCGTTCGACGATCGTTCATTTCCGTTCCACGACCGTTCAATTATCGTTCGATGATCATTCGTTACCGTTCGATGACCGTTCGACGAGCGTTCGTTTGCGTTCGACAGTCGTTCGTTTCCGTTCGATGACCGTTCGATAGCCGTTCAATTGCCGTTCGATGACCGTTCGATGACCGTTCGACGGGCGTTCATTTCCGTTCGACAAGCGTTCGTTTCCGTTCGATGACCGTTCGTTCCCGTTCGACGGTCGTTCAATTACCGTTCGATGACCGTTCGACGAGCGTTCGTTTGCGTTCATTTCCGTTCAATAGCCGTTCAATTACCGTTCGATGACCGTTCGAGGACCGTTCGACGGTCGTTCGTTTCCGTTCGACGGACGTTCGATAGCCGTTTGATAGCCGTTCAATAACCGTTCGACGGGCGTTCGATGACCGTTTAATTACCGTTCGATCAGGGTTGATGCATTATATTATGTTATATCATGCTAAGTTGCATGGGAACATGCATACTTTTGTCTCACGACGCGTTTTTAGTAAAGCGATAATGATACGTCCCTATTCTAAAGTTTCATACGGAGATGACTGTCTCCTCAGAAAGTCGCGATATGATAATATTAATATTATATTATATACCACGCTGAGTTGCATGGGAACGCGCATACTTTTGTCTTACGACGTGCTTTGATATGGTGATGACGCTACATCTCTACTATAAAACCTCGTGTCGAGGCCTCGTTGCTTCGTCACAAAGTTGTGGACAGTGCGCGAGTCAAGAAGTGCGCGAGTCAAGAAGTTCGCGAGTCAAGAAGTGCGCGAGTCAAGAAGTTAAATTACAAAAATGGATCACATAAATATCCTGAGTGGAAGAGGAAATTTTTTTTTTTAACCTATTGTGCATCGTGTTCCTGAAGCTGACGTTCATGTGGAACGTAAGTATTGTTTTTCTGTGATTATTTTGTGAAAAATTGTTAAAAATTTTGTATTTTTTAAATAAATATTTTTGATATAGTTCCAGGATGAAGTCCGGATACCAGGTTTTATTAACATAGAACGTTGATAATGGATGCGTATGGAAAGGCGAGAGGCGCGGCAAGACCTTACAGAAATGTGGGGCGACACCCCGGAGGGTCGATTAGACGATGAGGTGAATAGTTGGAAAAACACCGACATCTTTCATTTGCGACAGCTGTTCGGAGAAGAGCCATATAAGATCTTCGAAGAAGAAGAAGAAGAAGAAGAATGGTGGGACTTATGTAAGCATCATTTTTATATTAATTAAAATTTATTAAATAATTTTAAAAACTGATGAAATGTGTGTATTCTTCTGTTTCACGAGCGGTCTCCCCTTAGCCCGGTGCATCACCCCCCCCCCCCGCGAAAACGACGACTTGTATAAATCAGTCGTTAATTTCATACTGCAGATGAGCGGCCCCACTCAGCCCGGCGCATCGCCCCGTAGCCTTCCAGGAGCGGCCTCCCCCTTAGCCCGGCACATGCTACCTCCCCATATATATTTTTATTTTTTATTATATATTTTTTCTTATATATTATAAATTAAGTACACACACACACACACACAAATGTATAACATACTATAATAAATTTTATGTTTTAATTTAAAAAGAATGTGATTATTTACGCGCCTCTCCTTGCGTTCCCAAAGTTCAAGAATCACTCACGATTGATCTAATTAAAGTTAACGAGTGTGTTAATTATATTAAAGAGAACTACATCAGAAACCATATTTTGAAACACGGAAAATGGCCTCCAGTGGAATTTGATAATCAATGCGCACCAAAGGCTCTTGTTATGTCATGCATGTTAAATAAAGATCCTAATTCATTAGATATTCAACGTAAATATGGAAAGGTATATATTGATCAATATAGTTATGTTAATCTCAAACCTAATATGAATTTCGTTTATCTTGAAAACTATATACCTTATCTTAAGGATAAAACAATTACCCTTTGTCGCACAAAACTTCTTAAATATTTATGGCCATCAGATCAAGATAATGTTCGTGAATCATGGAGAGAAACCAGATTGTTATTAGTTTATCTCCTGAATAGTAATCTCGTGTTAAACCATACTGAATATATAGATAAATTTTCAATTTCGATTGATTTAGAAGATCTATTAGATTATTTAGTTATACGTATAGTACCTAAAGAAAAAGAACTTAAAATTAAATTTAGAAGATTTGGTTGTAAAACATATGAAGATAGAGCACTAGTGCAAGAAAAGAACGTAATGGAATTTCTAGATAACTATAGTGATGAACAGGCTATGACACTAGGAGAATTACCACTAACAAGAAAATTGTATGCATTCCGTACTATGATTTCTTCTTTTAAAGGTTATAAGATCTTATATATAAATCTAGATGCATCTAGTTGGAATAATAGATTTAGAAGGATTACCACAGATCATGTTATGCACCAAACACTGGATGATATATTTGATAAACATATTTTTTCGAAGACTCATCTAGCTTATGAAAAAACTCTTTTTCATGTGCCTGATGAAGACAATTTTTGTTATTGGAACGGTCAATCCGGTGGTATCGAAGGATTAAATCAGGATACTTGGGTTGTAGTTTACTTAGGACAGATTAAATCAGCCATGAAACCACTTGGATATAATTATTATGTTTTATGTAAGGGTGATGATGTGAGAATTGCTGTATTGGTTCCTCCCATAGTTGCTAAAAATCAATCATTAGCAACAATAAAAACAAGAATTGTCTCACACCTTCAATCAGAATTAGCTAATTTTGGACATAAGATCAAAGTCGCTGAAAGTTATGGATCAGAAAATTATTTTACTTTCTCAAAAATAGCATCAATTGGAGTTGTAGAACTCCCCCAGGTTATGCGGAAAATACAAAAAACACATGGGGCTAATAATGCTTTTATTGCGACTCTTGATGAATACATAGCAAGTGCATTCAGTAATGCCCATAGCAGTTGCAAAGTATCCCCAACAGTGACTCCGGTGTATATAGTTGCAGTATATTGGTCATTATTTGATCTTTTCTTCCATCGACAGTATAGAAAGCTTACTGATTGTGAATATACCGCACTAATGTTGATTCTCAGTATTGTAGGTGGATTTCCTATCATTTACCTCCACAACATGTTTGTAAGAGCAGAATCAGATTTGTTATCTCCATTTATAGGACTAATACAATTTTTGTACAAATACAATCATGAGTTATATTTAATTATGACAAATTTTTTACGTTTCAATTATCAACATCAAGTCTGATTGGCTTGTATAAAGACCCGTACTCTATACCCTTGAATCGTCCAGTATTACCAACTACTTTACTTCGAATGCAAATAATTCCATCTTTACATAAACTTACGAAAAATGAAGGAATAAAAGAACTATTTGAATATATAGATTTAGGAATTACAGAAGAAATTGTTGAATCTTTATCAACCAGTAATGTTCAGAATGTGAAAATATTCTCAAATGTATACTCTGCAACACCAAGGGGGTTATTAGAAGAATTATTAAGAAAGTTTGAAACCAGTCGGAGTGTTTATGAACTCTTAATTTTACGGGGAGGTGATATATTAGCTTATAGAGTTATGTCTCGTGTTTACCGGGCTGAGAGACGGTTACAACATTGGAGATATTTATGACTTAAGGGTATAGATCATCGGGATACTGAAAGATATGAAGTAATTAATTTCCAGTGTCCAGCATTGGCTGCTCAGACTTTAAGATGTAAACTCTGGGGGAAGGCTATTGAAGAAGTTACAATGCCTCCATTACAACACCAACTTTTACTAATACCTCCTATTTTAGGTCAAGCTGATGATTATATGATAAATAATCATTTTACTTACTATGTTTCTGACGACTATATACTGTTGTGCCTGGAGCGGCACGGGATGTGGGGTAGCCGGGAGATTCCAAAGAAGGCCACAGACCGTCGCGTAGTTTTATACTTTTTATTATTTCTTGTATTATAATTTTCACAATATAGTCACTTACATTAATTTTGCTCGATTTCAATTTAGTAACTTGTTACTTAGTTCTTTTAATTCTAGAGGATTATTTATTATGTCTTTGAATGTTCGTTCGTCATTTGAATCGTTAATGTTTTGGGAAATTGTTATATTGAATTCTGGTAGAAATGTTTCTATATTCGTTCTGTATGTAATCGTTTCTGTTTGTATCGTCATGTCTGCAGTTGTCAGTTTACAGTTGTCGTTTAAAATAATTCGACCTGATTTTGTGAGTATCTTTTTATACTCAGGATAGTTATCGCAATTTATTATAATTTGCTGCTCGGATGCAGTCGAATATAGCCAAGAGTGTGGCTGTTGTAACGTAATCCATATGGTGCGGTTCGTTATCGTATAGTCTATGTTACAATGTTCGCGATAATCTTGCGCTCGTATATACTGTGACGTTGCCGTCCCGACGCGCGTCCACCCGCCCCGGAAATCTTGACGGGGCGCGAGCCGAGCGGCCGCGCCAGGAAAAAGATTGCGAGAGCCGTATCGAGATCTCCGGAGAGACGAGCCATTATCCTTTTTCGCGCTAGTATTAATTTACTTTTTTTTTGTATTATTTTTGTACGACGGGCAACCCGCCGGAGGGAAACCGGAAGAGGCCCAAGAGGAATCATTACGACAGCCGATACGACATTTCCTACCTCCGATGGGAGAACGGGGAAGGCGCCGGAGGAACAGGGTAGCGCAGAGTCGCGGATGGATTTAGCCCCCTGCAAATAACGGAGGGAAAACAGCCAAGAAACAGCTGTCTTGAGCCGAAATAACCGGACCGGATCGGCGCCACCCTCCAAGGACGGAGGACGAAGGACCGGCATCCGGAAGACCGCGGATAACAAGGTCACTAAGATTCGGAATTTTAAATTATCGGGGCCGTTCCGGCCCCCGATACGGCGTTGTCGCGGGGCGCAGTAATACATCGCGTGTCGCGGCGCTATTGACTGCGAATCCGCGCACCCCTGCGCGCAGAATTGACGCCGTTATCGACCTTGGATCGCGAGATCCAGGGAATCATTCTGGTGCGGGCGCTCTCAGCTTGTAGTCGTTTTGCTAAACGTATCGTGTCGTTGTCGATCATTGTGTCGCCGAGTAGATCAAGCCGAGAGGACGAGACCGAGGATCATCCCCTGTCTACGGGAGCGAGTATCGGTGAGGTTGCCCATCGCTATTTTGTAAGCCACGTACGCGATTCCGTCCGCGGACCGGCCGCTCTGTCGCCGTCGCCATTTTGTGTCTCGTTGTCGCTCGGGCATTGTACCGAGCTCGCGATTTTCGTGTATTTCGGGCGACCGGAGACAAGCGACCGAGACATCAAGGACGATCATAACGTAGGCCGTAGCTGATAAGGAACCGTTTGTCTCTCTCTGGGATTCGGGGTGTCGTAAAACGCGTAGTGACCGGCTCTCGCATATCGACCACGTGCGCGGTAAATCGCGGGGAATGCGTTCGCTATCCGTGCTGGATAGCGTAAAAGCGTCGAAAGCTGAATAGCGTCGAAAAGAGTTGTCGAAACCGCGTAAGACATCCCCGCAATCGATCTCCGGGCAATTTTCGTCTGCAATTAGCGTATATGTGAGCGTGTGACCGTATGCGTGTGACGACGTGGCAAAAGTCGTGCTGTCCTTGTCGCTCTTGATACTAGAATGAATTGCGTTTATTGCGTGGTATTTGCGTGGTATTTGTCGTACGTTTGAGTGTGTCGCGGTGCATAATAGATTGAGAAAGTGTCGAAATTCGAGGGTTTCGCGTAGATAGAAAGCGTTACGCCGAAAAGAAGCGAAGCGACGTCCGACGGCTATCGAATTCCGAGCGAATCGATCTTGCTCGTAGCAAGCGAGATTTTTCGTCTTCGCAAGTCGCTTGATTACTATCGCTCAATTATTAAGCCTCATTTCAAACCTAGGGTTGTCGATCAAAAGAGCGAGTAACAAAGGGAATAGATCTGTTAAACACGTCCCCTAGGAGACTGTCGAAATTCCCGTTACGCTCTCGAAACGCCGTTCGGTTTCGCAAAGTCCGGCCATAAAAACGGGCCTGGAGGACGATAAATATCACCGCTTTCGTATGATCTCGATTTCGTATTGCTATTGTTATCACCGCTGTCGAAGAAGTATCTGTTGTACGTTATTTCAAATTTTCGAATTTATGTTAAACTCAGTTATATTTCGTTAATTCAATCTCGCTAATTTATGTCATTATTGCTATTTCCTTCTAGAACTTGTTATTTCTTTCACTTTATATTCTTTTCTATTATATTTCATTTGTTTAAATAAATTTGTTACATTCTCTTTTATATTAAATTCGCGTAATTTATTTGAGTGTTCGTTTCTCGTGTGTGTTAAATCCCGTTGTGTTCGTCAATTTTCGTAATCACCGACCGCCTCGCATAAAATAATTCAATATCCTTTTCAACGGACCCTGCCCCTCTACCGTTAGGTGAGCTAGTCGACCCGTGGCGAAACAGGCTAACGTTTTTCGCGTTATTCTGACGATTTTGCGAATTGATACGCGAAAGACCGTATCTGGCGCCCAACTTCGAGATCTCGAGACGGCCTTCGCTTCGCCGCGGCTCGCGCGAGAACACCCTCCATCTTAGTTCCTCCGAGCGCGAGTATCTCTATCCGCCTTGTGCTTTTTTTTGACGGCGTTTTCGCTCCCCTTCTAACATCCTTCTCTCCAACACCCGAGGAGGATCGAAAAATTAAAAATAAAAAGCGTCGCAATACATTTTAATTTCGCACGGTGTATTTTTGCTTACATGGTATATAGGTTGACTTTTTTCGCATAAGTATTGATTATTATTATTTATACAATCATTTAGGTTTTGTTTCGTTAAAGGTACATATATACGCATATCTTTATTTATTGCGATTAATTTATTTTCTATTTTCGTGTATGCAAATTTATTTACATCATTATATGTTGGTAACGATATTACATTCAGAATATCATACATTGGTTGTGCGACTATTGGAAATTTTAGTATGGTGTATATAGTTGTTTTGTCGCAGTACGCGCTTACTTTCATATAATTTTCTATCGTTAACCATTCGTCGTATTTTATTTCGAATGGAAAATACGAACCTCGCGGTAACTGTAAGACGGCTTCCTTTAAATGGGAAATTATTTCATTTATTGGTGTTAGTAGCGGATGCATTATGCCTTTACGTATATATGTAAGGTATTCTAAAATATCTTTCGCGTCTCTGATTAGATCTGTTAGCATCGCGGTAATTATAGTGAAATGTTCGTCTATTTCTTCTCGCGTCGTATATTCTCTAATATAATGATTTATTAATTTACCATTGTGATCTAATATGTTTTCTAATTTATTTAAATGAATTATGGTAGTGTTTAGGACTTTTATTTGATTTTTCGCGACGTGTTTTAGTGTTTGCTGATTATTTTGTAATAGTTGAATTTGTTAGTTTATTAGTTTTCTATCGTTCGCGTCCATAAGTCCAAATAACGTTTTAGTTATTGATCCTACTCCATCTATCAGACCTCTGCGTCTGTCTGATGATGTTTTATACAGATTATTTATTAATTTTATTATTTTAGCTAGTGTATTGGAGTCATTGTTAATAATGTTTTTTAAATTTTCGCACGTTCTTTTAATGTGATCTCCGGATTTTATGTTTTTACATATTTCGTTCGTTTGTTGTACATATTTATTTAATTGCCAGGTTTTGTCATTGAATTCGGTTATATCTAGTTTAATTACTAATTTCCAAGTCTTCTTGATTTGATGTAGATTTCCGATTTTTTCGTAGTAGATTCCTGGATTGTGCTTAAATTCTTCAATTTCGAACGGAAGACGGGTTTCGTCTTGCTCGGTGGGAACGGGGTTGATCCCTAGTGTTAGTATTCTGTAATAATATATATTAGGTATTATATTATGCACTTTTGCGAGTGTCATATTTTTTTCCGTTTCCTGCTACGTTTAACATTGTGAGAATGGTTTTAGTTTTCCTTGACTAGCTTTGCTATACTTTATATTCTTTTACGAGCTTCAGTCGCTCGCTGTCTTCCCAGTAAGTAACAATCGTTGGTTATACTGTCAAGTACGAGTCTGTCGACTATGTCAAATACAAGTTATCCTTCCTCGTCGGAGTTATCCGAAATTAGTAGAGGTGAAGTGTGTGGCCCGTGCCAAAATGTGCCTGGAGCGGCACGGGATGTGCTGTGTGGCCCGTCTTTGCCGCGCGACCGGTTCGAACGGGCATGTTTGCGCGTTTACGCGAATGGCCCATTGTCCTTACGGATAATTTTAGACGTTGATACGGGTGAGCGCAGTGTCCATGAAGTAGTGCCCTATCCCAGAGATGTTCTGCACTGGGTATGGGATTTTTTGGACATTTTCCGGGCGCAGGAAGCCCAGGACTTCGCTGCCTTGCGGGGGCGTCGGAGGTTTGAGCGACTGCTCAGGCTCGGCGGGGGTGGCCAGCGTATGGGGCCGGTACCGTTGGGGCCTCTTCCCCGGCTAAATGAAAGGATGCCTCCCATCGGACGTGGTCGTGATCGCTCACCTGGGTAAGTACTTTTTATATTTTTAATATTCTATAAATAATTTTAATTTGTTCACGTGCATGCGTGTCGCTTTTTTTCCCTTTTTTATGGTGTAATTAACGTCGGAGTTTTTTTTCTAGAATTGTATATGGTCCGGTCCATAGTGATTCTAGTTTCTTTGATCTTCCTCGTCGTAATGTTTCGTCGTATACTAATACTTTGTCTCCTACTTTGAATTGTGTTTCCTTTGTGCTTTTATCGTACTGTTTTTTAGCCTTATATTTTTCTTCTTTTAAGTGCTCTTTCGCGAGTTGATTTGTCGCTCTTAATTTTTCTTTTAATTCCTGCGCGTAATCGTCATAATTATACGTTGGTTTAGGCGGTTTTGTTAGCGCTGTCGGAATTTCGGCTTGGTGTCCGTACACCAATTCGAAGGGTGTATATCCTGTAGCGATATGCGGCGTTGTATTGTAGGTAAACAATCGCGAACGGTATCCACTCGTCCCAGTCCGTTTGATCTTCGTTTATGTAGTGTCGTAGATACTCGGCTAATGTGCGATGCGATCGTTCTAACGCGCCGTTGCTTTCCGGATGATACGCGGTTGTTTGAATTTTGTTTATTTTTAATAGTTTACAAGTATTTTTAAATATTTCGCTCATAAAATTAGTTCCTTGATCCGTTAAAATTTTTTCCGGTATTCTGTGTTCAAGTATTATTTTTATAACAAATTCTTTGCTGATTGTATTCGCTTCTTGATTCGGAATCGGTATTGCCTTACTAAATTTAGTTAAATTATCTTGGAACGTGAGTAGATATTTATTTCCACTATTAGTAATTGTTAACGGTCCGACAATGTCTAACGCGCATTTTTCAAATGGTTTATTAGGCGTATCTGTAATAATTAACGGTACTTTATTTTTTCGCGATAATTTATTTTTTTGGCAAGATTCGCATCTTGCAATATGTCGTTCGACGTCTTTTCTCAAGCCTTTCCAATTGTGCTGAAGTCGGATTCTTCTTATTGTCCGTTCTATTCCTTGATGCCCTCCTATAGGTGCATCATGATATTCGGAGAGTATTTGCTTTTTCTCCTCTTTTGTATGTTTTTGCTTGTTCGTTGCTTGCTTCGTCTTCTTGTTCTTCTTCTTCGTCTTCTTCTTTTTCTTCTTCTATTATTAAGACGGCATGATTATTATTTTCATTTGAGGATCCCGGTACCGCGTTGCGACTTAATGCGTCGGCGTTCGCGTTTGCTCGTCCGGCCTTATGTATAATCTCATAGTCGTATTCTTCTAATTTTAATCTCCATCGGATTAGTCTTGAACCGGGGTCGTTTACATTGAACAACCATATTAGCGGTTTGTGATCGGTCACAATTTTAAATTTTGTTCCATATACGTATTGTCTAAAATGTTTTACGGCCCATACAATTGCTAGTAATTCTTTTTCAGTGGTATTATAATTTTGCTCCGCCTTTGTCAATATTCTGCTGGCGTAAGCAATCGGTCGGTCGTTGCCTACCTTTCCTTGTGATAACACTGCTCCGATCGCATAGTCGGAGGCATCGGTGGTCACTATGAATTCTTGTGTGAAGTCAGGGTACTTCAACACTGGTGCAGTCATTAATTTTTCTTTAAGTAGTTCAAATGCTGCTTGCTGTTTCGTTGTCCATTCGAACTTCTCCGATTTTTTCGTTAATTTTGTTAACGGTTTAGCTATTTTTGAAAAGTTTTCAATAAATTTTCTGTAATATCCTGCAAGTCCTATGAAGGATTGGATATCCTTTACCTTTATCGGCGTTGGAAATTCTTTCATTGCCGTTAGTTTTGACGGGTCTGGCGATATTCCGTTTTCCGAAATAATATGCCCTAAATAGATTACTTCTTTGCATAAAAATTCGCATTTATCCGGCTGCAATTTTAAATCAGTTTTTCGCAGTCTTTGTAGTACTTCCTTTAAACGTTTATTATGATCTTCTAAGCTCGATCCGTATATCACGATGTCATCGAGATAGACCAGGCATCTAAGTCCTTGTATCCCTGTTAAGACCGAATTCATCAGTCGTTGAAATGTTGCTGGCGCATTTTTTAATCCGAACGGCATTCGATTGAATTCGTAATGTCCGTAGGGAGTTGAAAAAGCTGTTTTATTTTTATCCCTCTCAGCCATTGGGATTTGGTGATATCCTGATGCTAAATCTAGAGTGGTGAAATATTTCGCATTTCCCAGCTGATCTAGGATATCGGTTATATTAGGCAATGAAAATGAATCGCCTATCGTTAATTCATTCAGCTTCCGAAAATCTATTACTCGGAGCTTCGGTTTTCCAGATGCGTCTGCTTTTTTCGGCACTACTAATAACGGTGCGTTCCATTGACTCGTGCTAGTTCGAATAATTTCGTCCTTTAGCATTTCTTGAATTTGTTTATTTACCTCTGTCTTATGCTTCTCGGGTAAATGATACGGCTTCACGTTCACCGGCGCGATGTCGGCACGCGTGTTTATCTCATGCTCTACCGTCGCGGTGCAAGTCAGTGGTTCTCCTTCCAAGTGGAATGTATCGCTGAATTCTTCGCAGATTTTTAAGAGTGTCTGCCCCTCTTCCTTATTTAAGTGTTGAGTTCGCAATAATTGTCAAATGCGCTGGACTCGCGGGGTGTTGATTTTATTCTTCGTTATTGATTTTACTACATTTATTTCGGCAGTGCTAATTTTGTCTTCCATGTCTTCTAATGTGACGATGGGAGTCGCTAACTCGATGGTTTCATCGGTCGTATTTATTACGCTCACAGGACATGAAAAATTTTTTGGTTCTACTAGACAGCTTCCAATATATACTCCCGGTGTGGTTTCTTCTGTTCGGACTATCCCTATCCGATTTTGATTAGTCACAGCTTTTATTATTGTTTCACTACGCGGATTTAGAATTATTTTGTTGCAAGGATGGAGTTTTAATGTGCTGTCTTTTATTTTTATTTCGTTAGTTTCATAATCGCATTTAGCTGTTTGTTTTTTAAGGAAGTCTAGTCCTAGAACTCCCTCGTGTTCTATGGCGGTATCGTCGTTTATTACATAGAATGCATGTTTAATTTTATGTTTGTTGATTTTTATCGTGGCGTACATTTTGCCTAATGTATATACTTTATGTCCGCTTATTCCTATCAGTGCTATCTTCTTCTCGTATATTAATGTTTCGTCCTTTAAATGTTTTAATTTTATTAAGGAAATTGTTGACCCGGAATCGTACAACATGTTTATTTTTTCTCCTTTTACTTCGCGAATGGGTAGTGTAACTTGTAATAGTCCGTCCTTCGATGGTGCATGCATATTTTTAACATGCGTTACGTGATACTCTAGGGCAGGTCGCGGTTGCTTCTTCGTTTCTTCCTGCTCCTCTTCGCTATTGCTTGCAGAGTCGGCGCTCTTTTTCCGCTGTCGATGCGAAGTCTTCTGTTCTCGCGTATTATCTTTGTAATTATTTTTATTAGTTTGTTTATTAATTTTAACATTATTTTTTGGTCGTCCATTTAAATTCCAGCACTCGTCGCGGCTGTGTCCGGATTTTTTGCAATATTTGCAGAATTTATTTATAGTATTTATTCGCGTAGATTTTTCCGGTTTTGGTAATGCATATTTATTACTGCTACGGCAATCGCGTCCGTAGTGTCCAGATTTTCCGCATTTGTAACATTGTATATTTGTGTCTCGAGTTGGTCGCGTGTGTTTAGCGTCGAATTTATTTTTATTAGAGAAGCCAGGTGCTCGTGTGACAGGACGGTCCGATAAGCTTCTCTTCCGCGCTCGCGCCGTTTATCGCTTCTTGTAGCGAAGGATATCGTTGTGATCGCACGAGGATTTTTAATTCGTCGCGTAATCCGATTTGAAAATTTATTAGAACTTGTTTTTTAATGGTTGCTTGTATAGCTTGTTTGAATGAAGGAGGTTGTTCTTCTCCTTCCACCATAGACTCATATAGCTTCATGGCGAGTACATCGACACGTTGCCCGAATGCATGTATGGTTTCGCTTGATTTTTGTTTTAGCGAATTGAATTCTATTTGTAAATGCGTTGTGCTTTGTTTTGCTTGATAGCACGTTTCAAGTTGTTGTTTTAAATCTTCGAACGTTTGTATATTTCGCGTCTCGAAGTCTTGAGTAGTGAGTCTAGGCCGGTTCTAACCCAGGGGCTCCGAGGGGGTGAGGGGCGAGGGGGAACCGGCGGGGGGGTGACGTCACGCAGAGGGGGGTGACATCACGCGGGGGGTGTGACGTCACGGGGGGTGACGTCACGTGCGGGGGATGATGACGTCACGTGCGGGGGATGATGACGTCACGCGGGGGATGATGACGTCACATGCGGGGGATGATGACGTCACGTGCGGGGAGTGACGTCACGCGCGGGTAAGGGGAAAGGTCCGCGGCGCGAGCGATGGACGAGGGGGTCCGCGCGGGAAGGGGGGATCCGCGGCGTGAGCGATGGACGAGGGGATCCGCGCGGGAAGGGGGGATCCGCGGCGTGAGCGATGGACGAGGGGGTCCGCGCGGGTAGGGGGGATCCGCGGCGCGACCGATGGACGAGGGGGTCCGCGCGGGAAGGGGGGATCCGCGGCGGGCCCGCGATGTGTCCACGTGTGAGAAGAATAGCGCTACGTGTGGGAAAAGGATAGCGTAAAGTGTGTGAAGAGGACAGTGCGACAAGGATGGCATCAAGTGTGACAAGGACGACATCAACATACGACAAGGATGACGTCAACGTGGAACAAGGACGACGCATTGTAAGATGCTGCATAGGTGGGAGCAGGACGACACAAAGGTAAGTGAGTGATAGCGATGAGCATATGAATGAGAGAGAACGATAATATCGCGAAGAGAACGCATACGAAAGAGAACTATAATATCGCGAGAACAACGTGTGCGAGAGAGAACGATAATAGCTAAGATAACGCGTGCGAGCGAGAACGAAGATATCGCGAGACTTACAACTAACGCGAGACTTATTGTTAGAACGATAGCGCGTACGAAAGAGAGAGAGAACGATATCGCTATACTTACAACTAGCGCAAGAGAGACGCAAAGGATGGGAGCGCAAGGAGAGGCGCGTAAATAAATACATTTCTTTTTTTTAAATTAAAATATAAAATTTATTTAAATGTGTGCGTGTACTATACAATTTTGTGTGTGTGTGTGTGTGTGTGTGTGTGTGTGTATGTGTGCGCTTAATATATAATAATATATGATATAAAATTAAAAAAAATAATAATAATAATATAATAATAATAATATAAGAAATAAAATTTAAAAAAATATATAAGGGGGAGGGGGAGTGCGCCGGGCTAAGGAGGAGGCCGCTCCTAGAATGCTAAGGGGTCGATTTGCCGGGCTGCGTGGAGCCGCTCCTGGAACAGAAAAAGACATTTGAATAGTTTTTAATAATTTATTTTAGAACTTTTGATATATTATAAATTGAAAGTTACTTACAATACTTTCCATGGCATTTTCCATTCACCGTTATACAATACACACAATTTATATTTTGATGCAGGTTTGGATTCACATATCTGTTTATCCTCTCGTCGACCATTCATATCATCGCGTAAACTCTAAAATCAAACATATTAATTTTATGTTTTAAATTTATTACACATCGACAAAAATATTTTACCTTCAACGTTTCCAATTTCCGCCGTAGTATATTCTCATGATCATCTTCTTTCAATTTTTCAAAATCTTCTATTAATTCGAGATTTTCACGCAGTTTGTTTCCAATACAATTTACTTTAGAATGATTAGGTTCTATATTGAAACATTTACATCCATGATATTTTGCAAAATCTCGCGCACATATTTCTCGAGTTAGAAGAAATGTCCTCAACGAATTTGTGCGAGGTTTTTCCAAGCCGAGCTCTTGATGTCTTATAAACTGAACGATTGAAGTTTCTAGATTCTTCTTTGAAAGTTGTTCCCGCTCGTATTGAAGTAATTCTTCATCATCACTAGTCCGAAAACGGAAATCAGGTTTCCCATCGGATGATCCCTCCTCCATTTCTCTCTCCTCTCTCTCTCTCTCCATCTCATTCATTTCTCTCTCTCTTTCCATCCAATAATCATCATCATCCGTATCGTCATCGATGATAATAACATCGTCTTCAGCCATTGCACTAACGTAACACAAGACTAACGAAACACAGAACAACGAAAGAAATAATATTCTAATGTCGCAGACTCCTCTTCATTATATATCTTTTAATATCTTTTGTCTCATTCCAACTAGAGCATCACGTCTCATCTACCTCAGCATTTCTCTACATCTTTAGCGGAGCGTGTTGAGAAAAGTATAACTATTCTTATTCGTATGGAAGGAAAGAATTAAAATCATAGATGGAATAAAAATAATTATTTATTGCACGCATCGTAAAGAATATCATTTACAGCACATGTTAATAATTCGCAATCGATTATTGATTCACTGTTAAAGACGTCACTATCACGTATCGTTTTTACAGCATCGCATACAGTAGTAATATTGTTACGTCGTAAAACAGTTTCAAATTGTTTAAATTTTTCATTTACGAGATACATATTCTCACATAACCAATTGTGCATATGATCGATACAATTTTCAAAATTAAATAAATGTAATAATGTCAGTGGTTTCATGTACAAAGAATTGTCACATAATGTGAGTTTTACAATTTTCGATTGATACATTCCAATCGATAAATCTCCAATCCTTAATGGGAGAGCAGTCGATTGTAGAAATTGTTCAATGTCTGCTTGCTTCTGCATCAACAAATTCCATGTTGAAAAAGGCAACACTATTTGATTGCCTCGATTATCACCGAGAATCAGTTCCACGTACGACACAGCTCCAACGCTTATTCCAATGTCCAAATACTTGTACGACGTTGGGGTTAGAGCGTATCTTCTTCCAAGTATGCGAGTCGCACGACGAGGCTGAATGCTATAAAAATATATAAATTAGATCAATATTTAAAAAAATTAATAAATAAAATTTTTAAACGATCGAACCTTACGTGTCACATTTTTGCTTCTTACACGGTGGAGTTTCACCGTTTCGAATCGGAACGTAAAAATTCATATCGATTTCTTCAGCGAACCTTTCACACGCGCGATTGATGCAATACTGATCGTATTAGAATTAATATCAATTCAAATAGTATCGCAAATTGCGATGTAGAGGGGATTATTGCTGACATGACATTTTAATTTCCTCTAAAATTTTGTCGCGCCGATGTACGGCTGCGATGACATCATGATCCCCAGAACAAAGATTTAGCTGAATTCGCTAAAATCGAGCGCCGATGTACGGCTGCTCCTGATGCAATCACGTCAGATTTTTCAAATGTACGTGACAAAACGTGAAATTTTCAAGGTTAAGATGCACATCGGAACAAAGATTAACCGTCAAGGTTAAAACGCACATCACCCCTAGACAAAGATTTAGCTGAATGTGCTAAAATCGAGCGCCGATGTACGGCTGCTCCTGATGCAATCACGTCAGATTTTTCAAATGTACGTGACAAAACGTGAAATTTTCAAGGTTAAGATGCGCATCGGAACAAAGATTAACCGTCAAGGTTAAAACGCACATCACCCCTAGACAAAGATTTAGCTGAATGTGCTAAAATCAAGCACCGATGTACGACTGCTCCCGATGCAACCACGCCATTTGTGGTCTACGCCGACCTGGAATACGTTTTGGCCAAGATGGATGAAGAGAAAAACGCATATCAACATCACCAAGTATTTAGTATAGCTTACTATGTACATTGTTCGTATGACGAATCTTTATCGGCATATCATTCGCGTCGTAGCGCAGATTGTATAGCTTGGTTCGCCGAAGACCTCAAAAATTTAGCGTTACGTGTAAAAAATATTTTAAAAACAAATGTCCCCATGGTAAATTTGACGTCCGAAGAGTGGGAAAAATGCCATAGCGCCACTCAATGTCATATATGCGAAAAACCGTTCGTGGAAGACGATACACGCGTTCTCGATCATTACCATCTGACCGGGCGGTACAGAGGTCCAGCACACTCAAATTGCAATTTAAATTATAAAGAATCTTTTTGTATTCCCATAGTTTTTCATAATTTATCAGGTTATGATTCACACTTTATTATCGAGGAAATAGTCACATCGTTCGAAGGGAAAATCGAGTTACTTCCGATAACAAAAGAGAAATATATTTCATTCACAAAAGATGTTTGTATGGATGAAGAATCAAAAAATCATGTAAAATTACGTTTCATCGATTCATTCAAATTTCTCGCATCGAGTCTC
This sequence comes from Camponotus vicinus, assembly GCF_025532165.1. Taxonomy (NCBI): domain Eukaryota; kingdom Metazoa; phylum Arthropoda; class Insecta; order Hymenoptera; family Formicidae; genus Camponotus; species Camponotus vicinus. Next base: position 4,288,114 of record NW_028141980.1, on the reverse strand, counting down.
GACAAATTGGCATCGTTTTTGGATAAAGACAAACTCAAAATTTTAAAATCAGAATATCAAATTTTATCAACAGAAAATTTCAATTTGTTAACGCGGAAAGGTGTATTTCCGTATGAATACATCGACTCGGTAGATAGGTTGCAAGATACGTGTTTACCACCGCGCGAATCATTTTACAGTTCCTTGACCGGTGACACTGTATCCGAGAGCGATTACGCACACGCCGAGAACATCTGGACGCGATTCTCCATTCGGACGCTAGGCGAATATAGCGACTTGTACCTTAAAATTGATGTCTTGTTATTAGCCGATATTTTCGAAAACTTTCGAGATAAATGTATCGAAAGTTACGGACTCGACCCCGCGTATTACTATACTCTCCCCGGATACACGTGGGACGCCATGTTGAAGCATACGAAAATTACGTTCGAGTTGCTTACTGACATCGACATGGTTATGTTCATCGAACGTGGTATACGCGGCGGTCTGAGTCAATGTTCGGGTAGATAGGCTCGCGCTAATAACAAGTACATGGAGTCGTACAATCCATCGAAACCATCATCGTACTTGATGTACTTTGATGTAAATAATTTGTACGGATGGGCAATGTGTCAACCGTTGCCCTATGCCGATTTTCAATGGGTCGACGACGTAACCAATTTTGACGTATCATCCATCGCGCTAGATTCGCCTACAGGCTATGTCCTCGAAGTGGACCTCGAGTATCCGCAACATCTTCACGATGTGCACACTGACCTACCGTTTTGCCCGACACGCGACAAACCACCTGGCAAGCGGGAATTCAAACTGCTTGCAACGCTATACGATAAGAAGCATTACGTGATACACTATCGCAACCTGCAGCAGTGTACGCGTCACGGTCTTTGCGTTACAAAAATACATCGAATTTTACAGTTTTCACAATCTCCCTGGCTTCGAGATTACATAGAATTAAATACACATTTCAGAACATTGGCTAAAAATGTTTTCGAAAAAAATTTATATAAAATAATGAACAATGCGGTGTTTGGTAAAACGATGGAAAATATGCGGAATCGTGTCGATGTTAAATTATTAACAAAGTGGGATGGTCGGTACGGCGCAGAGGCAATGATCGCGAAACCAAATTTCCACAGCAGAAGCGTTTTTTCAGAAAACTTAATCGCTGTGGAATTGCGCAAACTCGAGGTGAAATTCTACAAACCGATTTACGTGGGTATGTGTATAGTCGACATATCCAAGACATGTTTGTACGAGTTTCATCACGAGTATATGACGCCAATGTTTCGCGACAAATGCCGGGTAATGTACACCGATACGAACAGTCTCATATATCACATTGAGTGCGCGGATGTGTATGAGAATATGAAGTGTGATATCATTAGATTCGACACGAGCGATTATGCGGTGGATAACGTGTACGGTATACCGCTTGTAAATAAAAAGGTACCGGGCCTGATGAAGGACGAAAACAACGGTGCCATAATGACCGAATTCGTCGGGCTCAGAGCAAAGATGTACGCGTTACGAGTGAATGGAAAAAAGGACACAAAGAAAGTTAAAGGTATCAAGAGTAACGTTGTCGCGAGAACGATAACGTTTGACGATTACACGCGGTGTTTAAACGAAGAGATTGAAATGACGCGTCAGCAGTCGTGTATACGATCTAAATTACATCAAGTATACACGATCAGCGAGACGAAAATTGCTCTGAGTCCGTACGACGATAAGCGGTATATCGTACCCGAAACCACCGATACGTTACCGTGGGGACATTATAGAATACCATTGTAAATAAATGTATATTTTGTTTATTATTAATTGTATATTTTGTACATAACCATGTATATATTTTTATATTTTATACATTTTATATATTTTTATATTATTAAATATTTATATATTAAATTATTTATATAGTTTATATGTATATTATTTTAATAAATATTTATAATACATTATTTTTATGTATCCAAGAGTTGTATGATTTATCCATTCCCAACCATTTCACGTATACGTCATCACCCTTTTCCCGCAAAATTTTTTCCACGAGATATACGTCGGGATTAGCGACGCGTTGTAGTTCGTATTCATAGAATCCTCCAACGACGGGATTTCCACGCGAATCTTCGAGTATGAATGTCGCCGGATTAGTTTTCTGCACCTCGACAATCTTAAAAACTTCGGTCGTCCAATTAGGTGTGAAATCTTTTTCAAAGATGGTCTTGTATTTGCTCACGCGTACCGAATCGCCTACCTTAAATTTTGTTGGAGCCGCAATTTTTACGTTGCTATACACTGTATTTAAAAGTTTTTCGGCGATCGCTGGAGTGACGTCAACAGGTCTCATACCGATGGTACGATGTTTTCGCGTATTGTACTCTGCAACGAGTCGAGATAGCTCGTCGATCCATTTGTAATTTCCATTTAACGTAAACATTTTCCACATATTGTTTTTCAAAGTACGATTGAATCGTTCCACGACCGAGGCTTTCATAACGGAATACGTCGAATAATGATTAATGTTGTGTTTCTTCATGAGTTTCTGCACACTCGCGTTGTAAAATTCTTTTCCTCTGTCGGTTTGAAAATTTTTCGGACACCTTTTATCGTCTCCAATAATCTTTGCGATCGTTTCGGACATTTCGTTTCCGCTCTTACTCTTGAGCGGTACGGCCCACGCATACTTGCTCAACACATCGATAACTGTGAGTATATATTTATGACCCTTGTTGAGTCGAGAATACGAACGCATGTCGACCACGTCCGCCTGCCACAGATCATCGTATCCGCGTACAATGACGCGTCTTCGTGGAAAATTTCTTCTCGCTGGAGCATGTAATTCCTCGACTAGTTGTCGCTTTTCGGAGGTGTTTTTCTTCTCTCGCACGTTTGATCGAGGCATAATTAATATTGCAATATTAGTATGTCTCGTTTACTGTGCCGAGTCAGATGTTGCATATCTCAGCACATTCTTTATCCCGTCCATCATTATTCGTAGCGCCTGCACGTTTGTTTCGAGCGCGATAATTTTTTGCTCAATTTCTCCATGTCGATCTCTCAAAAGTTTATCCACGTATCGTTTGTTGACGGCGTCAATATCAGCTTCCGGTTGCGCTACGCGTTGAATCTTGCGCGACCTTGCATCAAAGCCGGTAGTAGTCTGACAGAGAGCGTTATCGCGAACGTAATTTCTCAATAATCCATTCCACTGATAGTACAAATTATTCGACGTTCCGAGCGATAATCCAAATTTATTAATCGACATTTCGGTACCGAGAACATTGACCGAATGACACGTATCGTCGACGCATAGTTTAATTTATAATAATGCCGGCCTCGCGAAGTTCTTCGATAATTGACAAGATTTCATTGTCGTGAGCATTGTTGCCGGCTCGACGCGAGGCGCCCAGCAATCGCAAACGATCTACCAATTCGTTGAGATCGTTCCAATGCACGTAATCGATCATGTTATCGCTTAGCGTCATGGTGCGCGGTGCGTCTATACCTCTTCCCACTTTTCTATCGGGGAATAATGGTGCAATTATATATTTGTACTTGTATCATTTATTACTTTTAATAGGATTATTAACTTTGTTGTCGCGTTTATGCGCATTTGTTGCTTTTAATATACTTTGATATTTATACAAATCGTCTTGAGTGTATTTTTTATGATTGGGAATATTTTTAAAAATCAAATCGTAGATACCTTCGGTTCCCGTATATTTTATTCCATCGATAATTATATTATCTTCCATGTCCACATCGAAACGTTTATCACCGAGCATCATTCCTTCGCTGGTAAATTTAACACCGTAGACGTAATCCATACTCTTATTTTTATCAACACTCATGATAGCTCCTATATATTTTTGCGCTAGTGGACCAAAATGATCTCGGAACGTTTTCTGACCTTCGGACGTTTCTAATTCGTATCGGACCGATGTTACAAACGAATCGGGCGTGGTCTCGTAAATTTCTTCGACGGACGGGGATGGTATTGTTTGACGCGGTTGTACTTTTATCGGAGTAGAAACAGTAGCCATATTAGAAAATTGTTTCCTTCGTTTCGATCGATTCGGTGTCGAATATATCGGCGAATCGTTTATCGGCATATTTATCCGTGCTCGCTTTATTCCTTGCTTCGACTCTTTTATTTTTTCCTCGTGCTTCTCTCCAAACGTCAAACTCAACGGCTCGATTTTTGGCGCATCAGATTCCACAGTATTTTCGACAAGCTGTTTTAAAGGTTCGGTAATTGGCTTAAATTGTCTTTCCAATGCAACATCTTCCTCCATTTTACCAGTTTTCAAAACGCGATATTTTTTGCGAATTGATTCGCTCGTTTTTGCAATCTATCTCGCAATCTTTTCGCGATCGCCGTTCATGATGCTCGATCGATGTGTCGATGACGACTGATCGCTTTACGGTATCGCGAAATCGTTAAATCCTCTTCTATATCGTCCATTGATCAACGTTCTGTCTTTATCAATGACTACGAAGCCATATTTGCGTTGCCAACATTTCTGACACAATGCGCGGAAATCGTCGTAAGACATGTCGGTATTTACATGATCGTTGTACACGTGTTTCAAGTTTGTGCCGTCTTGTTTAAATAGAATCAAAAGATTCGCATTGTCGCGTATAAGATGCTTAGGTATCTTGGCGTACGTTTGACAAAGATAGAAACAGTCGACGCTCGAGTGTCGACCCATTGCAAAGTACTCTCTTATCGTATCTTGCTTGTCACATGCCACGTCATCAAAGATAAAGATGGAATTCGGAAGCGCCTCGCTCGGTGGAATGACATCGCTGTTATTAGAGAATGTAAAATAACCAATTTCGTCTATAGATGCTAGTAAATTTTCCAAATATCTATATTTCGGTTGTTGAAGCGATTTCGAGTATACGTACATGTTCTCGAAACGTACACCGTACGGACTTTCTATCAAACTAATCAACACGTTTGTCTTACCGCAGTTTGAAGGGCCACAAACGATACCGCGTATAGTAGTCGGTAGCATGTTTCCATGCTTGCGTACTTTTTTCTCCGATATTAGTCTATCGTCGAAATTTGATACTTTGATTATCCGCGTTTGTCGCACGAACCGCATGTTTTCTCTTTCGAATCAATTTTGCGAATGATCACGTGGGGGAAGACCTATTTATAGAGGTGTCTCAACTCGAAACCATTCAGTATCAAAAATGTTTCTCCTTCTGTCGGATGACAGAGACATTTTCCGGCTTACCGCCGAACAACTGCAGTATATCCCAAAGATTGTTTTACTGCAAAATTTTGGTGATTACGTGGAACGATTGTGGGACAAGCTTCCAGAATATATAAAGGCTGATTCGGAGGTTCGACAATATCGTTCGTGCATGCGACATTACAATCAGCCGTGGATGCGAACACACATCGACGGTCCACCACCGTTAATAAAAGATTGCTACGAATGTCAGCGAGAATCTTACGAGGTAGCGGTCTCTTAAATCGTGCGATAAACGCGCTTCCCATCGAATTACATATTCCCGGTTATCAGTTTTGCGGCCCGGGAACTCGATTAGAGAAACGATTGGCTAGAGGCGATCGAGGCATCAATCCATTGGACGCCGCTTGTCGCGAGCACGACATTGCTTACTCGCGAAGCAACGACCTCGGTCAACGACACGTCGCGGATCGCATACTAGCTGCAAGAGCGCGAGAACGCATTACCGCGAGGGATTCGACTCTTGGCGAAAGAGCAGCCGCTACAACTGTTTGGGCGGCAAAGACAAAACTCGGTATGGGGATGAAAAAGCCGTCGACGACAAAGAGGAGGAAAAAACGAATACTTCCAGTAGCGAAACGCGTGGTGGTATTTTACCACTTTTACCGTTGTTGGGAGTTGTCGGTTCTTTGGCCGGCGGTGCGGCGGGAATCGCAAAGGCGGTAAACGATAGCAAGGCGGCGCAACGTCAGTTGGAAGAGTTGCAGCGTCACAATCGCGCTATGGAAGGTCGCGGACTTTATCTCGTTCAGTACAAGCGTGGACAGGGATTCTCAACAAAGTCTAAGAGAAAAAAAAAACGTCGAAAAAACATTAAAAATGCCTACGGGTGCGACAACTAACATGCAATTGGAACAATTGGCGAAACGTATGCACATATCTTTCTTTAGAGGTGTTTTCATGCGCAATAATTTACCGATAAGCGGTGTACGACGAAACGAGAGCGGTATCGTCAATTTGGATGACGTTGATGGCCCCGGTACTCATTGGGTAGCGTACGCAAAGAGGGGAGATCGTGTCGTATATTTCGACAGTTTTGGAAACCTTCGACCACCCAAGGAACTTGTGCGATATTTCGGACGAGTGAAAATTGAATACAATTATGCATCTTATCAGAGTTACAATCAGAGCATCTGTGGACAGTTGTGTTTAAAATTTCCTCAAACAGTCGACGATCAATTTAAAGCCTAACAATCCATCGTCATGACTCAGTATTCGTTCGACATGTCACTGACACTTACGTTGACTGGCAGAAGCAGCGTTCTCGCTGTAAGCTATTTTCCCGCTATAGATTTGACCGATGCCGATTAGGAGCTCGGATTAACTGATTTTGAAACTTATCATACGATTCCGAATGTAAATTTTTCGAATAATAAATTTTACTTTGGCAACGACGACAAGGAAATTACGATTCCCGAAGGATCGTACGAATTGCACGCTATAAATGACTATCTCAAACGTGCAATTTTGCAAGATGAACACCTTTCCAGAGATGTTGAAAACGATTATGATGAGGAATATCCAATAGCGCTCCGCGCCAATCATAGCACGCTAAAGAGCGAAATCAAATGCGCCTACAGAATAAACTTTACCAAACCCGACAATGTAGGATCCTTGCTTGGATTCTCATCGAATCGTATATTGCAACCTCGCAAGTGGTACGAATCGGACGAACCAGTTAATATTATAAACGTAAATATTATTCGTATAGAATGTAACGTGACTACTGGTGCGTACAGCAATAGCATGCGCGTACACACGATACATGAATTTTCACCGAGCGTACCGCCAGGATATAAGATATCGGAAACGCCGGCACAGATCATTTATCTGCCGATCATCGTACGGAGCATTACGGATTTAACGATACGTATTGTGGATCAAAGAGGTCGATTGCTCGATTTTCGAGGAGAGGAAATTACCGTAAGATTGCATATACGGCGGCGACAAACATAGTATGCTCGTGCTGAACGAAACGGTGCACGCGAGAGATAATACTATTGCGGTAAGGCGAGCGGTATCGGGTGACATTAATAAGATAGCCGTTAAGAAGAAGCTGAGCGCGTTGAGTCGTGAATTTTTAAAATCATTGGGATTCATCTTACGAAAAGAATGATTGATATTTTGAATATCGGAGGTGAGCCAGTCTTTGACGATCACATCGTCAAGATTGAGACTCATACGTACAATCCGTACGCCAATACGACGCTTGGATACAGCGACGAGATACGAATACCTATACAACATCAGGATTTGTACACGTTACCGTGCGAAAGCTTTCTTTACATCGAGGGAAGGCTTTTAATGTGCGTAAAGCGAATGACGAAATGAAGGTTGTATTGGGAAACAATTGCGTCGCATTCATGTTTGATGAGCTTCGATACGAACTCGACGGAGTAGAGATTGATCGCAACAGAAATGTTGGAATAACTTCGACGCTCAAAAATTATGTCTCTCTAACGCACCAGAAAAGTATAAACTTGAAGAACGCTGCGTGGGATTTGACGTACAACGTGACAAAAATTATTTCAACTATTGCGTACCGCTCAACATGTTGCTGGGATTTTGCGAAGATTACAAACGCGTTGTGATTAACGCTCGTCACGAATTGATTCTGATAAGTTCGCGCAACGATAATAATTGTCTATTCGGACATCCATCGTCGGAAGCAGAGATTGAATTACTCAAGATACAGTGGCGTATGCCTCATGTAATATTAAACGAGATTAATAAATTGTCGATGTTGCGAATGTTGGAAAGCGGACGATACTTGAACATGAGTTTCCGATCTTGGGATCTATACGAATTTCCTCTGCTGCATAGCACGACTAAGCATTCATGGACCGTGAAAGCCGCCTCCCAGCTAGAGAAACCACGATATGTGATCTTTGCATTGCAAACTGGTAAAAAGAATTCAGTGCCACAAGATGTTACATTGTTCGATGACTGCAAATTGACCAACGTTAAACTCTATTTAAACTCGGAATTTTATCCCTACGATGATTTAAATTTAGATTTTGAAAAAAATAGATTCGCTGTCCTATTCGACATGTACTCTCGTTTTCGCAAATCTTATCTTACGGATGCGATAACAGCACCACGCTATTAACCATTTCAAAGTTTCTACATTGCGGTCCTCTCGCGGTCATTGATTGCTCGCGACAAAACGAGTCTGTCAAAACTGCTACCGTGGACGTGAGAATAGAGTTTGAATGCAGGGAAAATATACCGGCGAATACTACCGCCTATTGTCTCATCTTGCACGATCGGGTTGTTGAATATAATCCATTGACCAATGTAGTCCGCAAAATTACATAAGTCAACAAATATCCCCTCCATTGCATATGAAAAAATATAAAAGATTGAGATGTTTGACGATCGACATCAGTCTGCGATCGGATCTTGTCATCATGGCTGTGCCAACGTTTGTGGATCTACAAGGATTTATCGTTGGCAAAAATTTTGTCGTGAAGGAAGCTGCTGTTCTGAGAAAGGGATCCGTACTTTCTCATTACATTTTTACATGTCCCGAACCATGGCACATGCTCACAAAATCTGAGAGATGTCAGGTTTTATGGTTGATGAAAAATCACCATGGATTATCGTGGAATGATGGACACGTTTCATATTGGAAATCGAAACGTTTAATTACGACGGCGGTGATGGGTGCAACGGGGGAGGATGATGATGCGTCACCTCTCGTGTACGTTAAAGGGCATGAAAAACGGCAATGGTTAGCTGATATACTGGACAATGATGCGAGAAACGATGTGATTATCGAAACTTTGGATGCAGACTATGAGGATGTAGCTTCTTTAAATAAGTTAGATATTAAGAATACTGTACGTTGTGAAAATCATGTAAAAAATTGCGCTTTAGAAAATGTATTTAAGATTTATAATTGGTGGTTGAAACATCATGATAATGATTCGTCGAATCCATATTTATAATAAATTGATGATGCAATATATTTTTATCGTCTTTCTTATTCTCTCCTTTCTTTCCTCATTTCTATCTGTGTACGTGCGCAGTATCGTGTTTCCGTACGTGACACAGCTGCTGCAGATATTGTATTTCGATACTATATTGTTGTATATGATAAAATATTTAAATATTTGATAATTGAATATAGTTTTCGTTCGATAGCTGTTGATTTCCGTTCGACAACCGTTCATTTCCGTTCGACGGGCGTTCGACGGGCGTTCATTTCCGTTCGACGATCGTTCGTTTCCGTTCGACGGGCGTTCGTTTCCGTTCGACGGGCGTTCGTTTCCGTTCGACGGGCGTTCATTTCCGTTCGACAAGCGTTCGTTTCCGTTCGATGACCGTTCGACGGTCGTTCATTTCCGTTCGATGACCGTTCGACGAGCGTTCGTTTGCGTTCGACAGTCGTTCGTTTCCGTTCGATGACCGTTCGACGGTCGTTCATTTCCGTTCGATGACCGTTCGACGAGCGTTCGTTTGCGTTCGACAGTCGTTCGTTTCCGTTCGATGACCGTTCGATAGCCGTTCAATTGCTGTTCGATGACCGTTCGACGAGCGTTCGTTTGCGTTCGACAGTCGTTCGTTTTCGTTCGATGACCGTTCGATAGCCGTTCGACGGTCGTTCATTTCCGTTCGATGACCGTTCGACGAGCGTTCGTTTGCGTTCGATGACCGTTCGACGGGCGTTTGTTTCCGTTCGACGATCGTTCGTTTCCGTTCGACGATCGTTCGTTTCCGTTCGATGACCGTTCGATAGCCGTTCGACGGGCGTTCGTTTGCGTTCGTTTCCGTTCGATAACCGTTCAAGCAGGGTTGACACATTATATTATAATGTTATATTATATCATGCATACTTTTGTCTTACGATGCGTTTTTGGTAAAGCGATAATAATACGTCCTTATTCTAAAGTTTCGTACCGAGACCTCGTTGTCTCCTCACAAAGTCGCGATATGATAATATTAATATTATATTATATACCATGCTGAGTTTCATGGGACCGTACTTTTGTCTTACGACGCGTTTTTGATATGGTGATAATGCCACATCTCTACTATAAAACCTCGTGCCGGGACCTCGTTGCCTCGTCACAAAGTTGCAGACAGTGCGCGAGTAAGAAGTGCGTGTCAAAGTCAAATTTAAAAATAATGGATCACATACATATCTATCCCGAGTGGAAGAGGAAATTATTCAATATTTTATGTATCGTGTTCCTGAAGCTGACGTTCCTGTGGAATGTAAGTATTGAATGTATTATGATTATTTTATAAAAATTGTTAAAATTGTGTATTTTTATATAAATATTTTTGATATAGTTTCAGGATGAAGTCCGGATACCGGGCTTCATAAACATTGAACGGAGGCAATGGGTGCGGACGGTGCGCCGGGCAAGGAGAAGCCACTTTTCATATATGTGGGGCGACACCCCGGAGAGTCACCAGGTCGAAGATATTTTCGACCTGCGGCGGCTCTTCGGGGAAGAGCCCCACGAAGAAATAGAGGAACAATGGGTCATAGAAGAAGAGGAGCAGGAGGAGGAAGAGGAAAGAGAAGAGGAGGAGGAAGAGGAATGGATCGATAGATGTAAGTGTTTTTTATAAATCTTATCGTAATATACTTCTATTAATACATCATTTTTTTCTGTTCCAGGAGCGGCCTCCCCTCAGCCCGGCCCACCCCCTTCCCATATATTTTATTATATTTTTATATTTTATATCATTATTATATCTTTTATATTATTATTATATTATTATTAAATATTATTACATATTAAGCACATACACACACACACACACACACACACACACACACAAAATTGTATAATACACGCACACATTCTAAAATAAATGTTATATTTTAATTTAAAAAAAGAAAAAAAATCGGTTATTTACGCGCCTCTCCTTGCGCTCCCATCCTTTGTGTCTCTCTTGCGCTAGTTGTAAGAATTTATCGTTCTCTCTCTCTTTCGTACGCGCTATCGTTCTAACAATAAGTCTCGCGTTAGTTGTAAGTCTCGCGATATCTTCGTTCTCGCTCGCACGCGTTATCTTAGCTATTATCGTTCTCTCTCGCACACGTTGTTCTCGCGCTATTATCGTTCTCTTTCGTATGCGTTCTCTTCGCGCTATTATCGTTCTCTCTCATTCATATGCTCGTCGCTATCACTCACTTACCTTTGCGTCGTCCTGCTCCCACCTATGTGGCATCTTACAATGCATCATCCTTGTCCTACGTTGACGCCATCCTTGTCGCACGTTGATGCCATCCTTGTCGCACTGTCTTCTTCACACACTTAGCGCTATCCTTTTCCCACATGTAGCGCTATTCTTCTCACACCATCGCCTTCTTTCCGCGGATCCCCCCTACCCGCGCGGACCCCCTCGTCCACCGGTCGCGCCGCGGATTCCCCTTCCCCGCGCGGACCCCCTCGTCCATCGCTCACGCCGCGGATCCCCCCTTCCCGCGCGGACCCCCTCGTCCCCCCCTTACCCGCGCGTGACGTCACTCCCCGCACGTGACGTCATCATCCCCTGCACGTGACGTCATCATCCCCGCGTGACGTCATCCCCCGCGTGACGTCACCCCCCCCCCCCGCGTGACGTCCCCCCCCCCGCGCGTGACGTCATCATTCCCCGCATGTGACGTCACCATCCCCCGCATGTGGCGTCACCCCCCCGCGCGTGACGTCACCCACCCCGCGTGACGTCACCCCCCCGCCGGTTCCCCCTCGCCCCTCACCCCCCCTCGAAGCCCCTGGGTTAGAACCGGCCTAGACTCACTACTTATAGGTACATTTAATTATTTTTGTAGATGTACTGTTAAAATTTGATATAATTTATGCCGAACCACCCAACAAATTTACGCATTCTGCCAAAGAAGTTGCTGGAAAATTGTTTGAAAGCTTGTAACAATGTTGGGGAAGTATGTGATAACAGAGGAAGTTGAATATTTTCCACCAAATGAAGACCCTCACAGCACATCAACATTCTAATAAGGTTACGGTAATCTTAAATTGTAAGATAGTAACATTCCACGAAGATTAATAAACCTACCATTAACATCCCAATAATATAAAAATGTTCGTCCAAATTCATTCCATTAACATCCCAGAAATCTTGTAAGGCAATGTTGTATTAATATTCATGCAATATGCTAGGAACCTTCCAATATTATTTTTAATAAATTATTCTTGCAATAAAATTATATTGGCCTATTCAACTATTGGCAAAAAATCAATTGAACATTATTAGTTATTACATTAGTTTTCATTATTATATTAGTTTTCATTTGTTTTTTCGCCAATAGTTGAATAGTTCAAAATTGAATGGATTTATAAGGAATTTTGCAATCTGTAAAAAAAATCCATTAAATTATATAAAATAAACCTTTATTTGTATTTTTGTATATATATATATTATTATATTATTTATTATCATATTATCATCTCACATATTATTTATTTATATAATACTTTTATGTTATTGCAATTTTAATGTACTTAATATTTATATGTACTTATATATCTTATATATATGTGTATATATTGTGACCGTTTATTTTTTTATGTTGGGCTGATGATAATTGTGGCCGGTGATATTGGCCCACGGCACACCTTCGGCGCGATTTCTCTTCAAAACTTCAACTCTAAATTTGCATGGGCGCCAGGTGCGGGAATACGCACCGCTCTAATAAAGTCTTTCGATAAATTATATAATTCACGGCACTCGAAAGAAGACAAAAGAATTCGGAAGCTATCGCGACGGACACTCGGCTAGCCCCGTATCGAGAATGGTAGAGGGGCGGTCCGTTTAATTTCTTATTTAATTAGGGAGGATCGAGAATGCAAGGTCGCTGAAAATAACACAAGTTATTAAGATGACAAAATTAGTAGTATATTTCACATGGATAGTTAAAAGCATTAATATTTGATAGCAGATCGACGCGGGCGGTTGAAGAAGAAAAATTATACAATCGATTTTAGTTATTTTATCACCGGCAGCAACGGCCGGTGTGCGGGCACAAGCACCGCGGTATCACGTGCCAAGCGTTGACAAAAAGCGCTGAAAGAATCTTTGGAATTCCGCGCTATGCGAGGCTTGTCGGAGTCTCGACAGCTAGGAATTTAAACAAATTTGTAATAATGATTACCGCGCTACTCGCCCTGTTAATTTTATTTACCCTGCGTGGAAGGAAAGAGCGGATTATAAGATCAGAATAAATAGCCAGATACAGAATGAGTGAATTCTTTACACATTGATTTCGATTAACAATTACCAGTATGTTACACGTTAACGAAAAGAATTTAGATACGACTCGATTAATTAATAAAAGACACGCTAAATCAAACGCGAATAATTACTCACTAGAATATAATACACGGAATGCGAGACTCGGACGTATACGAGTCGACGCCGCAACGCAGTTGCCAGCTATCGAATATCGAGATCGCCTTGTGTGTATGAGCTCGGTTATCGTACTTTTAACGGACAAAAATTTACGGCCAACAATAATAATTGTACAAATAAACATTTACAGTGACTGTCGGCGCGCACTGGGAGAGAGGGCACTTAATTTTACGAAAGCTCGAACAGTCTTTCGGCCGGCCGTCGTACTCTAAGACGCAAATATCGAGAACGCAGAAAAAGAATTTCACAAGGAATTTAATGACGGCAGCTATACGGCACCGACATTGTTCGAGCTAATTCTACCTGAATGATTTAACAAAGACGGCCAGATGGGGTCGACGCTTGTCTCACCGGTGACTCCTTGCGGTTCTCCGTGCTCTCGGCATCCACTTGTCGGATCGATAATTTTGGGCCGTCGTTCCCTTCGCCGGTCCGCCGAACAGTGGCGAGCGGAAGGCCCGTCGGAATCACGCCGGCGAATTAATGCGTAACTAGGCCACCTGTGGCGCTTCCGCAACCCTCAGGATCGTCGTGTGGCCCATTTAATCCTGCGGCCTTCAGGGTCGTACATGTGCCTGTCGCACCCCGTTTTCTCTTAGATTTTTCATAATTCCTCTCGTTGAGGCCCGTCAGGAGGGATATTTTCGGCAGCCACTCGCCGTTATTTATAATGTTCTTCTTTAGCGCTGTTCCGGCCGAGGTGGCTCCGACTCGGGGTCCCAGTGTTAATTTATCCGCTGGTTGGCCTTCCCCGCAATTGTTCTCCGTACCTGCTGGGCATATGAATGTTCACAGGGGCGGCAGCGACAGTCTTACTGGACTTTACTATTGACGAAATTAGATAATAATACTTAGCTTGACGTGTTCCTTTTACTCGGCGCCTCCGCCCGCCCGTTTCCTTGTGTCCTGTACTTCTTCCTCAAATTTGAGCCACCGGATGAGATCCCGTCAGCGTCTCCCATCGTGCCCGCTCTTAAGCCTAATCTTAACGCTAACAAATAAATTTCTACGCACGGGAGGCGAGTATAATCTCGCCTCCAATAGCCGCTCTCTCCCTAAATTAGGGGAGAACGAGGGCCCAAATTCATTCTCGGTCGGATCTCGCGATCCTGGTGACGGACCGCCAAGTGTCACGTCACAATATATATATATAATAAACTCATAATTTTTATAACTTTTAATATAATTTTTTTAACTATTAACGTAACAGATAATCATTTTAGGCACTTTATTCGGAAACATCAACTCCATGAACGTTAACTTTGCGCTGCTGTTGCTTTCTCATTTTTATCCTACAAAAATTTCTACAATTAACATAAAATTTATATGATTTATTCCTATGCAGGAGAAATTTTTAAAAATTACGATTTTTAAATATTTTGAATTATTATTTATACAAATTGTCTGATAATTGCCTTATTCACAGTACACAGGTAGAGCAGATTAAACTGAGTAGAAAGTTTTTTGATCTCTACTGTTTTAATCTTCGCACAGTAAAATTAATAAATATAATTAAAAAAGATCGGACAAAAACAGACTTTGTTAACTGGGGTGTTTTCTACAAATGACAATGGCTACGTATATTGGTATATGTAATGCTGAAGCTTCGCATGTCTAGCAATCACGTAACGTTGAGCTGAATTTTTATGCACTTGTACTTGTGAGAATTGACTGATTTTTTAAATTCATATCTTTTTAATCAATACAAGGATCACAAAATGGATACAAATGGATTTTTCTTTTCAGTTTAAGATCCCGGCTACAATAAATTGTAAGTCGTAAGCAAATTGACCAATCACAGTAGATTATTTTTTAAATTATTAAAAAAATATTATCAATTTGCTTATGACTTACGATTCATTGTAGCCGAGACCTAACACACTTTACCTGCACCTGTACATGATCAATAGGACGATTATCAGAAACCCTGCATATATTAGAATACGCGGTAAAATATTGTTCAATTTATTAAATATTATCTACAAATTTATATTTGGATATATTTTCTAGAGTAATTATATTTATAAAAATCTTTAAATATGTAATTGTATATTGATACATTAACACTTCTAAACTTGGCATGTCAATAAATGAATATTTGAATATAAAATGAAATAAATGAAATTATTTCCGAAGATATGTATATATGTTAATAGTAATCAGATGGCTGTAGATGCAACAGTCGACTATCATTAAGCCCGCGAGTTCACAAATAAACAACTTTTTCGTGTAAAAAATATTATAATCTTATTTAATATATAATTCTTATTATTAATAAATATTCTTACTCTGCTCTTTGCTGTCGCCATTTAGCATGCACTAGCCAACTTGATGTGATTTCAGCAATCTGTGCATCACTTGATTCCGGTTTATGAATCCGTATCACTCCTATCAGTTAAATAGAAATAAAAATCTATATTACTCTACGATGATATTCATTGAACTAGCACTACTGCAAGGTGACGTTTGTCGTGCCTGTAATAACCTTTTACTAAAAGAATACGATTCGGCCTCTGATCTAGCCAAACGCCTAAGATGACCCTTAGAATATATTTTATATTTGTGTATTCTATTCATAATAAATAATTTTTTCGCAAAACAAAGAATGATGACCTAACCTCTTAATATTATATATCTTAATATAATATAAATCTATATAATTAATATTAAATATTAAATTAAATAAAATTATTTGTAGATTACCTGATTTTTTGTATTAAAATGCAGATAATTACCTGGTTTTCTTTAAGATTAATACAGCCGCTTTAACATTAATACAGTCGCTCTGTGTGGCAATACTGGTACTGATGCACCGGGAAAGTCGGAACTAGAGTTGGAACGTTTATTGTGGCGCACAATTTGAACAACGTTAAAGCTAATAGAAAGAAAATAAATGTTTTTAATTGAAAATAAATAAGAAATTATAAATACATCTGACACAAAATATTGACAAATTGTCAAGCATGAGTAATACAAACAAATATATTTATTAATTTTATAATATATATTATAATTGTCAGTATTTTTATAATTTAATTTAATTTAATTTTTTAATAAATAAATAATTTTGGAAAAACATGCATATTAAATTCAATTATTAATATTAAGCGATATTTCATATAGTTTTGCAATATTTTCAGCATACGCAATGAAAAGTAAGATGATTGTGCGTAAGGTTATTGAAATATTGAAATAACGTTCCATTAATCTTTCGACAATATTATAATATAAGATTATATTGTAAGATTAATGGTATATACCAATAACTTGATCATTGTAATGTGTAAGATTGTAACCTTTCTATAATCTTACTGCAATGTTCGGTGCTGTGAGGGGAGGAAGCGAAAGTCGAAGTACAGGCATCGCAAGAATCGACATCATCATTATCATCGGAAGAAGAATATGTACCACCTGAGAAAGTTTCTTATCTAGATAGAGTACCCTTCGATATAAAATTGAAAATTGTTATGACCGCGAATGAACATCCAACGTGGAGCTTTCAAGGTTTACAAAAGCGTTTTAAACAACACTTACGCAACAAAAGTGATATAGCACGTTTTAAAAAAGATATCATAAAAGGTGGTACATATGTAGATAAATTGGACATTATAAAGAAAAATGTCTACGATCGATTTTCTGAAGCGCGTGAACAGAAACAATTGGTAACAAGGCGGCAAATACAGCAGTAGGCTATAGCTGCTGCAACACAATTTCGAGATGAAGACAATGAAGAGAAGAGCGTTTTTCAATTTACAGCATCGGCATCGTGGTTAACTAATTTTCTTACAAGTTATAGAATTTCTAATCGTCGCGTCGTACGCTATATATCAAAAAAAGAAATTAAATCACCGAAGGAAATTTCGAAATCTGCGATACAATTTCAAGATTTAATACAATCAATTTCTAGCGATTATGATCCCGATTATATTATTAATACGGATCAAACTGGTTGTGAATATCTGGTAAATGTTTCAAGAACATACACGCATACGGAAGAAAAAGCAGTCGAACTTTCCATAGGTGATTTAAATAAGGTAACTCATTCATATACCGCTCAATATACTCTCACAAAATCTGGAAAATTAATAGATAAAGTATTTGTATGCCTACAAGAACCGGGAGATACATTTGGAGTCCGTGTAAAAGTAGAAGTTGACGAGCTTTTAAAACTGTGTAAAAATGTTGTTGTTGTTTGCTCAAAGTCGGGCAAACTGACCTCTTATTTATATGAACAATATTTAAAAACAATCATAAAACCGTATGTTGAAAACAATTCCTTCTTGATGATTGTAGACTCGTGGGGAGGTCAAAAAAATATTCACATGTATAATGAAATTTTTGTAAATGACGATAACAAACCAACGTATAATTTACAAATAATTCCGCCGAAATGCACTCCGATCTGTCAACCTTGTGACGTCTATTTCTATAGACAAGTAAAAATTATTATAAAAAGAATTCAAAACTGTCCAGATATTATAGTTAGCGAAGAAAAAAAAGAATTGAATTCGCGATATGACGCGATACGAATACAATCATTAACTCATTATTTATTATCTGCTCCGAAGTTTAGAAAAATGATCGAATTTGCTTGGTACGCGTCGAAGTTAGCAAATGAACGCGATATATTTTATAACGTTAACCAGTTATGTTTTCCACCCAATGTACATAACAATAAATGTATTTGTAAAACACGGCTTCCATTCATAAAATGTTCATGGTGTGCGAATCATTTATGTTTTCAATACTTTTATATAGATTTTCATCCTCAACATTGTCAACAGCGATGTCAGAATTTTATAATAAATAAAAAGGTAGACATAAAAAACATGTAAAAGCTATTGTCATTTTTTTACAACACATAAGTGCAAAATATTTAATAAAACATAAAAAATCAGCACAATAAATCATGTACAAGAATTTAAAAAAATTTAATTAAACAGTCATTTGAAAAAAAAAATTGACACATGCGGTCTCGAACCCAGCTTGGGCATGTGACAAAATACTAGACGCACGCTTAACCACTACGGCTACCGCGCTTCATGCTGAGTGTAAATTATCTATTGTATTTCCCTTACAGTTAGAAAATGCTTACATTTAGATACATATTTCTTAGAAACTAAGGCCCAAAACCTCTGACACGGTTTAATGATTTGACCTCCCCTTTCGAATGCACTATAGCTCATTCGAAAGTAGAGTTCGCAGTTCGTGGCATCTCCTTGTTAGTATATCATAGTATGTATCTCGAGTGTTCTGAGAATATATGCATTGTACTTTTGCGATATTCTTCGAACATTCTCAGTATCTACATGTGCTGTTAGGGGAGGAAGAAACCGATTGTAAGAGACTTCGGAACTCTTTGATGATAGGTCATCTCGCTCGCTCTCTACTCCTGGTCTTGCTTTCTCTGTCACACTTGGCAGTCGTGATAGATAGCCCGGAATGATAAGCGGACCCAAGAATCTATATATATATATATATATATATATATATATATATATATATATATATATATATATATATATATATATATATATATACACATACATCTTTATTATTTAGCATTTTTATTCTTATATATATATATATATCTTATATATATATATATTATTCTTATATATTATTCTTATATATTATTCTTATATATATATATATATATATATATATATATATATATATACAGGGTGTCCCATTTTAATTTGGACAAAATATGTGCGTGTACTATTCATTAGCGACATTAGGTAGCGTTGTGTAAATTGACTGTGCGACTTTTGCGTCGAGTACAGATGGTAGCTTCATGCAACTGTCGCAATATAAATTGACGTCGTATATACGATTAATGAAAGTGCTATGTAAAGTGACATACGATCGTTGTATTCTGATGATTAGCGCGATCGTAATTAATCGTATTTTCGCGAGTGGCATGAAAATAAGTGGACAAACAAACAAAAGGAGAAACATCACGCGGTACAATCATTGAATGAATTTATGATCATAATAATAATTATTTGTTATTTGTACAATTATTCACTTGTTTTATATACGCGGTTGTCACTCATTTTGTAATCTGCGTAAGATGATTTATGAAAAACATTACAGATCTTATCTCGAATCATTTAAAATATTTAATAAAATATATTTATAATTAATAATTATATATATATTTTTTTATATAATATTTGGCATTATGTAAGATTTATAATTTTTTAATTATTTAAATTTTATTTTTGTAGCGATACGAATGTCAGAGCGTTTTCAAACTTATTTTGCAAACAAATTCGAAACTAGAATATTTCAATTAATTTTGAAAATAGTTTAATATCAAATTGATATTGTTAACTTATTTCCGATCAGTTTAAATGTTATATAATTTTAATGTTATATAATGTTATATAATTAGTTATATAATTGTTATATAATTGTTATATAATTGTTATATAATTAGGATGAGATGTTGTACCGATAAAAATAGTGTTTTCAAAATTCTTGAAATTTTTGAAACTTGAAATCTGCCACATATTTTGGCATTTATAATTCTATAATAATATATTTGTTTTTGGTTTATAATTTGGTTTAAAAATGTTTTCTAGAAGTAGAAGAGAGTCAAATCAGTTTTTAATCTAAATTTTTTTCTGCTAATTAATAAGGATGAAATTAGAGCAAACAATTAATAAATTAGCGCTTATTAATTATATATATTCGAAATTAATTTCTCATGTTAAGTTAATGGAGGTCCAAGGCTTCTGAGAAATTCAAGATGTTTCTATTTTAAAATTGATAACCCTTTATACCCTATAGACCAGGACAAAGTAGCTGAAACCTGCATTAAAATCGCATTAAAAGCCCATCTAATCTCATCTCCCTTCCTTTCTTCTAGATAACCCGTGGAATTTGAGGATGCGGTGGCGAGTGAAGCGGAGTCGAGGGCGCTGCGTTTGACAAGGCTATTCAGCGCAGATCGACGTCGGCATCGTTCGGCGCATTTGAGCGAGTAAACGAAACCAACTTGGAGCGAGAAGTGTCGATAACCGAGTACAACGAGTGGCGTCATATCGTCTTCATGGACCTGACGGAGGCTTTCGCGCCGGGAGGCGGCGGCGAGGACCTGCTGAAGACGGACTTCTTCGATTTCGTGGTGTCGCCGCCGCCGCACTGCGCCTCGGCCGACGGTGTCGTCTCCGATGAAGAGAGCTTCCTGCATCGCAGCACCGGCGGCTGCCGCACTATGGGTGGTTACCTTCAGCAGACCCACGAGGATCACGAGGGCTCGCATGGTGGCTCGCCCTTCATCAAGGAAACCAACAACAACACACTGACGGCGCTACCGCCTGTCTCGACCATCACCGGGTCGCTGAGCCATTATCAGCATCATCATCACGCGCATCATCATGTGCGTGCACAGCACGGCGGCGTTCAATCGACTGGAGGCGAGACCACTGCCATGGATCAGTCAGAGTGCGATTACTGGGGCCAGGAAGACGATGGCAAGGAGCAAACGTGTAACATCCTGTTGGAGGACCTCAACAAGTACTGCTGGTCCTCGAGCACGCACACCAACGATGGAGTCATTCACTCGGCGACCGGTGGTTCCAACGATCATCAGGCCGTAGGCTCGGGTCGCGCGGGCTGCGCCGCAAACGACCGACAGAATACGGACGGTGCCATTTACACGCTGACGGTGCTGAACAACGAGGCAAACTCGATGGACGCATTGGACTGTTGCAAGAGCCCGGCGCCTGCGTCCGGAGATTCCTGGTCCCTTCGACCCAATCTTGACCTCGACGCTATTCTGAGTATGGAACCGTCTTCCGGCGAGCAGGAACACGAACAGCAGACCAGTGGCGATGTGTCCAGGAGTGTCAATGATAGGTTTCATTCAGGGCCGGACGGCCGCGGCTTCACCGTGCCGCCATCGCAGTACGCCACGGATGACAGCGGCTTCGTTGAGAACAAGGAGCTGTGTGCACGCGCGTCCTCGATCAACTGTTCGGGCGACAATAACAACGATTGGAAGCCATCGGATCAAAACCTGCAAGAGGTTGCGGCCGCGGCTGCTGCCGCAGTCGCCGTGGGAGCCGAGAGTCTTCTGAGAAGTGCTCTTCAGGGCAAACTGTACACCGGATCGGCCCAATCGGTCTCCTCGTCGTCGTCATCTTCGCAAGCATCCGCTATATCAATGCCGGTCTCGGCAAACACGGCTCTCATGGTGTCCGATCAACAGCAACAGCAACAACAGCAGCAGCAGCAAGAGGATTCTATGCAGACGTGCACCGACGAGGACCTATTACTCTCGCAATTGGACCAGACAATCTATTGACCGGATGACTATGAGAAGCTAAAGAGCATCGCGAACGAAGTAGTAGAGTCCTACTGCAGTCTCGAGCCGGTCTGCAACGTGTCGGCGACCACTATGGTGATGTATACGCTGGACCTAACGAGCGGGAGTCTGGGTACCATCACGTTACCGACTGATCTTGGCCAGGTGAGCACCGTGACAGTGGTTACGGCCGCTCAACAAGACGTTCTACCGCAACAACCCGCTCAACGAACTGACGTGGACCAGCAGCAGCAGCAGCAGCGGCAGCAGCAATCGAATCAACTGCAGCTGCCTTCCGCCCAGGTGGGCGTTAATACCAAGCCACCCAAGAAATACGTTAGACGCGGCAATCGCAACAATTCCAACGGCGCCAGCAACGGCGGCGCCGGCTCGGATACCGGTAGCAACGCGAATCAGCAACAATCTGGCGGTTCCGGCGGCTCGCCCGGAAGCGTGCAGCGCAAGGAGCGTTTCCTGTGTGATGTCCCGCCATCTTAAAATTACTAGATTTAGTTACAATTCGCTTACCCACCTTATTTCTTTGCTATATTCATGGAATAAGAATGAATATTCAATTCTATTATTCGTAATTCAATTTTACTCACTATTATCAATTATACAGGGTGTTTCATTTTAATCCGACCAGTCGAATATCTCGAAAACCAAGCCCGGGAGAGAAAAATATTTCAGACAAAAGTTGTTTGGTTTCGAGGGGGCCATAAGATGGTGACAATGATTTGACCTTGAACAGTCATTTGAAGGTCACATAAAGGTCACCTTAAATTTCTTAAATGGAATACCCTATATATTTTTGCACATTCTTGTAGCTGACATCGAGAGCTTTCCAAAACACTATAATTAAGTACCTTTTCGTTAAGTACTTTTTGAGTTATGAGGCTTGAAATAATTTCTTAATTCTACATAAACCGTAAAATATCTAGTAAAATATTCATTTTTCGATTATCTTACCTTAATACTTTTACGTACAAAATAATGAGAGGAATCAATTGGTGTAAAGAAAACACATAGTTGTTTTGAAGAAAAAATATGTAATTTGCAATTAACAATTCCATATTTTTTCTTAAAAACAACTATGTGTTTTTTTTGCACCAATTGATTCCTCTCATTATTTTGTACATAAAAGTATTAATGTAAGATAATCGAAAAGTGAATATTTTACAAGATATTTTACGGTTTATGTAAAATTAAGAAATTATTTCAACCCTCATAACTCAAAAAGTACTTAACGAAAAGGTACTTAATGATAGTGTTTTGGAAAGCTCTCGATGTCAGCTACAAGAGTGTGCAAAAATATATAGGGTGTTCCATTTAAAAAAATTGAAGTGACCTTCACGTGACCTTCAAATGACTCTTCAAGGTCAAACCAATGATACCATCTTATGGCCCCCTCGAAACCAAACAACTTTTGTCTGAAATATTTTTCTCTCCCGGGCTTGGTTTTCGAGATATTCGACTGGTCGGATTAAAATGAAACACCCTGTATTACTATTAATTTTAATTCTAATATATGCGCATACGAATTCTAACGCTTAAAATATCAATTATAATATTTGCTTACCGTTTTATTCTACACGGTTATTTAGCCTGCTAATTAAATAAGTACTCCCTCAATCAATGTATAATGAGGACTTTATATACGCGCTAAAATTCGAATTTAGATTTTAACAAACGCGACCGAAAATATATAATTTAAGCAATAATTTAGGTATTTCAAGTTAGGTATTTCAAAGGAACTGTTGAATTGATCTTAAATATGAATAAATACAAATATATTTAAACACTTTGAAATGCTTTATTTAAAATTCATTATGGAATCATAACCAGTGGAAATAACTTTCTCTATACGCTATAACTTAAAATTAATCTATTCTAACTTGAGCCGTAAATTTCTGAACCTTTTCTAAAATATAAAGGAAGTTATACATATAAAATGATTCCGTAATCCTAACACCGCTAATGATAGATATTAAATTAAGAGCGCATAGTTTTGACGCGTGAGGTGGTCTAACAGGAAGTCATAAACATATCGAACATTGATTTCTCGGAGATGTCAACCGACACTTCCGATGAAAGTCGCGTACTACTCTTTGATCACCGCCGCGCTTCTATGAAAAGGATATCTATGTCAAAACAATTGATAAGTAATTCAGTAGTGCTTTCGAGAACGACGTGATCCGATGTAGAGATCACCTTACTCGAGGATTCCTACGGCAAAAGATCATGCAAGGAACGACGAAATCGCCAGTATATAAACCCCGGATTCTAGGCGCGAGCGGTTCATTCTATCATTAATAATTAGCCAGTATAGCAGACTCGCCGTTAGTCGTTATTTTCATAATCACTTTGCCGTTATTCTTTATCATTATTCTTTAACCATTCATTATAACTAAAATTTAATACTTTGTATCAATCTGCTATATCGTTCAGTAAAATTCAAATAAAGAAGTTATACTTGTGCAAATTCACTGTGTCAATCCTTGGAGATTCCCAGACCTTGCTTAGACGAAGGCGATCGAGACCAACCGAAATCGACATCTGAGTGGTAAGTACCAGATTTTTTTGTCCCACTTCATTCTTGTCTATTCAATATTTGTGTGATAATATTCACCTTCTTTGCATTCACAACATTTCCTGAAACAAAACATCGAGGATTAAATAAACAAGCATACTGTCAAGCACTAGCACATCGCTGGCAGTATCCCTTCCTCTTACTCCTGCACAAATTGTTTTAGCTTGTTATTCTATTCTGATAAGCGTCAAAACAAAAATTAACTAGAATTCCAAAAATCGCCCTCATCAATTGAGCGTCGCAGCTTCCCTTCTCCGAAGATTCCTTCATCTCCAGACATCCTCTACTATGCCGGAGAACTCCTCACTCTCCAATTTTTATTCTTAAAAATTCATTACCACTTTTTACCCCAAACCCAAATTTCCATCGTCTCCGGGCATCCACTGTCATGCTGGAGGCATCCGACATCCTAAAACCAATTCGCTTAATCGACGCTTCATTGAATATACCAACGATATTTGGATTTGCATAAATTTCTAACGTTGCTATTAGGATAAAACGTCCTTCCACACACATAGGTATAGCATCTTCGCGGTGCTGTACACAGATTTTATTATCCATTCACCCATTCTTCCGTCGCTGCCGGGCATCCGCTGCCTGTCATGCCGGAAGCATCCTGAGTTCCCTACCCTTATACGCAAATTCCACTGTCATAACTTTATTCTGCCCTCAAGTTCCATCGTTTCCGGGCATCCACTGTCATGCCGGAGATATCCACATATCCTTATGAATTATTCCTTCATTGACGTTTTAGCTAAACAAAATTACAAGAATAAATGTACTACGAGCTAATGTGCGTTGACGCTGATTCAGTCAATAACAATAATAAGAATAAATAAAACACCAATTTCCTTAACCAACATTATATTCTACCTGCCAAAAAAAATATATAATGTTACCTCTTTAAATGGTAAACCCGCCGTCAGAATTTAAAAGAAAAAGGCATAGGGCAGGAAAAATAACCCGTGAATATCGTGACGCTTCTCGATTCCGTCGGATCAAGAGATTAGAATTAAACTCAAAGCATATCTTTGTCAAATCAGAAAAAAGGGTCTTCCTTCCAGAAAGTTTTATTTCCGCTTTAAAGGCTAAGGCTAAATTCCTCTTTTACTTACCGGAAAATTTTATTTCACAGAAATTTCTTCGAATAGTTACCTCAAACATAGAATTTGACTCTTTCTATAATTACTATTTGGAAATTATAAAAAATAAAGATACGATTGAAAACCGTTCATTAAATTCAATAGATCTGATAACTCAATTAAAATCCCAACTTCCGGAGAATCAGTGTGAAATAGAGAGTTACTTGCAGACTCTCCAATGAGGCCTTCTTGCAACGATAAAGATTTTTTCGCCTTAACAGATGAGGAGCAAGCTCGAATTCTCGATATACTCTTGAAATTCATAGATCAATATATCGCAGGTAATATCGATATCGACCAGCTAATGGATTTGATAGAGAATATCGAAATCCCATTTTAATAGATTCCTTTTGCGTATACAAATATATATATTTCAATAGTCACTACTCATTTAACATTATTCAATTATAGAGTTTCGCGGCTTCCTTATATTTTTCCGTAATCGATAAGTCAGATCCTCGCTCTTGGCATTCCCAAGGTATAGCCGGTGTAAGCAGGTTGCCTTGAAAACAAAGAGAGCGCACTTTTCTCTGGAACTGAGGCATCTAGGGGAAAAGTTGGTCACTGAGACGTGACATCGTAAAATTTTGGTGGCAGCGGTGGGATAGCCAAAGGACTGACGAAGATTTTCGCGGATAGATAAAAGTACGCGAATACATATATCTCCAAGATCTATCATTCAATCATGCCTAATACACGATCAACCGTTTCTGAATCAGGCGATACTGTAAGTCGCGCGGTACTAGAAATACTTAATAAAAGAGTAACCGAGAAGGAGAAAATGCTGAAAGAACAAGCTCAAGTATTACAAGCTAAACAACGGGAATTAACTATTTTGCAACAAAATATTGAAAGTAGAAACGCGGATGCTGGCAATGGACAGATTGATATAATACTAAATACGTTGCAGGAACAAATCTCTGCTTTGAGCTCTTTACCTTTCCAAATGGAAAATTTAAATCAACGTGTTGCTCAACTTTCTAATTTAAACGCAGATTTACCTCCTAACCAACAGACGATTTACGACCATATCCCTGTAAGAAACCCTCCTCATAGATCCAGTCCGACGGACACTTCTCCAATCCGTCTTAAAGATGTAGTTGATTCAATTCCAAGATATGACGGACACAATATCTCGGTCTTCCATTTCACCAAAGCGTGTGAACGAGCCCTAGAATTAATTCCCTGTTATCAAGAATATCATTTGGTGCAATTAATAGTTAATAAACTACAGGGACATGCCTATGCCGCTATAGAGGATACAGAATACGAAACTATTATCGAACTTACAAAACGGCTGAAAAGTATTTTCGGCCCTAATAAATCTACTGATCAATATCGCGGTGAGTTAGCAAACATCTATATGAAACCGAATGAAAATATTTTCGATTACATTGGGAGAGTAAAAGAATTACGCACTGCTATCATCGACGGAGAGACTAGTCCCAGTGGATACATTGACGAAATTGTAAAACATCAAATTGAAATGAGCGTTAAAGATAATTTCGTAAACGGTCTCCCTTCTGACCTTTTAATCCGCGTTAAGTTAGAAAGATATTTCTCGTTAGACGACGCTATTATATCCGCTATACAACTTTCTAAAACCTTAGAAGCAGAAAGTGCACGTAAACGAACCGTATCATCTTATAAACCTAATACTTCTCCCCGTGCGGATTTCACAAAACCTCCTCAACCCACTAACCAGTCATCAGATAATAACCCTCAACAATTGCCTCCTCGGAATAGCGCAACTCCTTTTATAAAACCACTTATTCCCGGAATAACTGGACCTAACTTCCCTGCTGGAAAAATTTGTCGTTATTGCAAAGCCCCTGGGCATTTAATTGATAAATGTCGGAAACTCGCTTATAGACGATCGGTTGAAAATAATCCTTCACGATTCCCTATTAATAATAATCAAAATAATCCGGGAAACGCACAGAGCGTTCCGGTAATGACCGACGTCCGCCGGAACGAAGCTCAAATCGGACGTCCTCAACAAACTCCAATAACCATTGCGCTACCTCAGACCTCGACAACTGTCCTATCTCCTGTACCGAACCAATAAACGAAGACGCAAAATATAATAGCTTACCTTCTGTCATTCTCTCTTCTACTGACTTAAAGAATAAATGCTCTTTCATGATCGATTCTGGCTCCGGTGTTAACTTAATAAAACAACATCTTATTAATGCAAATGTTATTATGAATAACGAAAAAACACTATCTCTTCAAGGTATATCCTCTAAACCTGTCCCTACCCTAGGCTTTGTTACTATCCTTCTACTTAACCGACCTACTAATTTTTACGTAATTCCAGACACAGTCAGTTTTCCTCAGGACGGCATCTTGGGGAATGTATTTCTAAAGGAACGAATGGCTAAGATAGATTATAAAAACAAATTGCTACATTACGACGACTCGAGCATTCCGTTTATAGAAACAATTCTTATTCATATCAAGAAACGATCTGTTACACCATTTTTTGTTCATGTTGCTAATTCCGAAAAACAATACGGATATATACCGCGCTGTATACCGTTTGAAAAGGTTTACTTCGGAGATGCTATTGTCAAGAACATTAATGGAAAAGCTTATTTACCTATTTTTAATACCTCTGAATCAGAATATGATATAGAGGTTCCCACGGTCGAATTACAGGACTTTGATTTCATATTCCCATGTAACGCCGTCAAATCCCGAGGGAATGAGACGAGTAAGGGAATTGGTAATTCTCATGATTCAAAAACGAACTCCTGTAGGAAAAACGATTTTAAGGATATCACCGCGATCCTAGGGCTCTCAGTGATCAGTAATCATTCTATGAACAATTCCGTCGCCAATACCCGAGGGTTCTTGACGACTCAAAATAATTCCGAAAATCCTCTGTATTTCATCGAGACTCAAAATAATACTACTTCTGAGGAAGTCCACCGCGACCGCGTGTCCGCTATTATGCAGCTCCTGCGATTAGAACATTTAAATCCCGAGGAAGACAATGTCAAATCATTAATTCTTAATCATTCTGATAGATTTCATCTCCCTCACGACAAACTTGAAGCTACTAACGTTACTCAACATTTCATACCTACTACGGACGAAATCCCCATCCATACGAAACAATATCGATTTCCCCCGATTCACAAAGACGAAATTAACAAACAGGTTAATGAACTCCTGTCTCATGATTTAATCGAATATTCTACCTCCCCTTATAATTCTCCTGTATGGATAGTACCTAAAAAACCCGATTCGTACGGTAATAAAAGATGGCGAATGGTTATTGATTACCGTTGCCTTAATGAAAAAACAATAGGAGATGCTTATCCTCTTCCTAACATAACGGATATCCTTGATCAATTGGGATCTGCCAAATATTTCTCTGTCCTTGATTTAGCTTCCGGATTCCATCAAATTCCCATGGCTTCCAAAGATGCTCCCAAAACTGCTTTCTCAACTCCTTACGGGCATTATCAATTTAAACGAATGCCCTTTGGTTTGAAGAACGCCCCTGCAACGTTTCAAAGATTAATGGATAATGTTCTCTCCGGATTACAAGGTAATGAATTATTTGTATACATGGACGACATAGTCATATATGCAAGATCATTAAAAGAACATGAAATTAAATTTAATAAGTTAATGCAAAGATTGCGAGATGCAAATTTAAAACAATAACCTGATAAATGCGAATTCTTACGACATGAAGTAGCTTATCTCGGACACATAATCGGATCCGACGGAGTTAAGCCCGATCCAAATAAAATAAAATCCATAGCCGAATTTCCTGTACCAAAAACCGCGAAAAATATTAAGCAATTTTTGGGTTTAGTCGGATACTACAGACGATTCATTCCAAATTTTTCTAAAGCCGCCAAACCACTAACCGACTTATTAAAGAAAAATAGCACTTTTAATTGGCAGTTACATCAAGCAGAAGCGTTTAATACATTAAAATTCTCTTTATGTTCCGAACCCGTACTTCAATACCCTGACTTTACTAAATAATTTATCTTAACTACCGATGCATCCGGATATGCTATCGGAGGAGTACTCAGCCAGGGACAAATTGGGAAAGACTTACCGATTGCTTATACTTCTCGTATTTTAAACAGTGCTGAACAACGTTATTCCACAATCGAAAAGGAATGCTTAGCAATAGTCTATTGCACTAACCATTTTCGACCTTATTTATACGGAAAAAATTTCACTATCGTAACCGATCATAAACCGTTAATCTGGCTTCATTCAATTAAAGATCCTTCCTCCAGATTATGGAAGTGGAGAACAAAATTGGCCGAATATGAATATAATATACAGTATAAAAAAGGAAGTTTAAACCATAATGCCGATGCCTTATCTAGAAATCCTCCTGCTGATTGTGTTGTACCCTTCTTCATTGCTAATAACCCCGAAGACTCCTCTAACGACTCTATTTCCTCCGAACGTAGATCTGATATAATTGAAGATGCATTATCTCCACTATCTGAATTCTCTCCGTACGACTCACAATCTGAAAATAATGAACCCGTGTTAGAACAACCGAATATAGTAATACAAGAATATTCAAGCGACGACAAGGAGGATAAGGATGAGCGGATGGTTGACAATTCAGATTATAGCGAAAATCACATATACGAAGAAATTTTCGATATTAACGAAGAATACCAAGATATCGATCAACTTATCATTACTGAAAACCGAGATAGCTTATTAAAACAGGCAGATAACCATGTAATTTTCATTTACTTAAACGGAACTCCTTTTGATAATGGTGCCAAAGAATATCAAGCAGCTAATTTATTACCAAATTATCAAGATCTTACTCACGAGAGGGCTAATGTGAAAACTTTCGGTCAGAGAACTCTAATATCACTTCCAATTAAGCTCGAAAATCGAACACGCGTAGAAGCTCAATCGTTGGAAAATTGCATACAATCACTTTTAGACGTAGTGACTGAATTGCAAATAACCTCATTCAGTATTAGTAAAACCGATCACTTTGATGATTTACCTTGGCATCACATAATAAGTCGAATTCAGGCATATATAAGGGAATTACCGCTTTGCATTACTATTTGTAAAAATTTAGTACAAATTCCTCCCGCCGAACAACGGGAAGCATTAATAATAGAAAATAATAGAAAATCATGCATCAGCGCACGGTGGTCATAAAGGCATTACTAAAACGTACAATCGATTAAGACCTCATTATTATTGGAGCACCATGAAGAGAGATATACAAAACTTCATTCAAAAATGTCGTCAATGTCAATTAAAGAAATTAACGCGGATTAAAACAAAACAGCCTATGATAATTACAGATACTCCCGGTTCTGCATTCGATAAGGTATCTTTAGATATCGTGGGCCCCCTCCCTATTACAACCTCCGGATACCAATATATCCTAACTATGCAAGATTTACTAACAAAATATTCAATAGCCGTTCCATTAAGAGATGCAACCTCCTTATCTATAGCTGATGCTTTCGCGAAAAATTTCATCTGTATATACGGAGCCCCTAAACCCATTCTTACAGATCAGGGAACTAACTTCTTATCCGCCTTAATACGAAATTTAACTAAAAAATTCAAAATCCAACATTTTAAAACTACTGCTTATTACCCACAATCTAATGGCTCAATCGAAAGATCACATCACGTATTAATAGAATATCTAAAAACTCAAATTTTAAAAGAAAAGGAATGGGATAATTATATTAATTTGGCAATGTTTTCATATAACACTAGTGTCTATGAAGGAACCAAATTCTCACCTTTCGAATTAGTCTTCGGTCATATAGCACGACTACCTTCTGCCCACGCACCAATCGATGCAAATCTTGAACCCACTTACCAGGACTATTTAATAAATCTGTTTAATCAAGTATGTGACCTGCAAAAAGAAGCACGTCAAAATCTTATAAGATCTAAAGAAAGAAGTAAGCATTATTATGATAAAAATCTAAACCCTCAAAACTTTCGTGAAGGCTCATATGTATTTTTATTAAAAGAACCCGCGAAAGGGAAATTTTCCGACCAATATACTGGTCCTCATGAAGTCATAGAAATTTTATCTCACGGCAATGTTAAAATTATGGTCAAGAATAAACCTCGAATCGTACACATTAATAAACTAAAAATTTCTCATATCGAACCCGGATGAAAATTAATATACTATCTTTGGTTTCAGATATATTGGCACCGCCAACTAAAGCATTACCTTCTTTAACCACATATCATCATCTTCGTTTCTCCTATTGCGTTAAAATCTATTGTTATCGCAAAAGGGAACACAACTTCATCAACTCCGTTATAACAGATCCTGTAATGCCCATGCTAGATTATTTTTCCTTCCAATGTATTGTCACCTGCTCTTAGATAAATCACCACACCAATGATTGTTTATGATAACTGCTCACAATCCATTATTACTTTTAGATCCTTACATGAACGCCAGACTTGTTACCTAAAACATTTAATTTCTCTCATTACCGCTTTAAATCGAGAAGGAAACATACATTAAAGAATAATTAATTTTGTCCTTCTGAAAATTTTAATAAGAATTTTGAAATGTACATAGCAAAAAATTATAAATATACACCGCACCCTCTTTTAATTTCTTTTCCGAACTTATATGAAATAAAATGTGTGCGCACCCCGACTTCGCAATTCACCGAACCACATAACAGAATTTGTAATAATAATGTTACGAAGCTAGGAAACCGCTTGATTATGAATCAGAAATACTTCATGGTTTTCTGGATAGAAATTTGACTCCTTACAAATGCAGTATATGTAAAAATGAAATAGTGGAAATGCGTTCAATCTTACAATGCGACGATTGTTTTAGATCTTATGTACAATTTATTATCGATTTCAAAAAATGTAACCCTAATAACATCGCACTCTTATTATATGACGTCAAATCACACAAAATCATATATCTTTTTGTTTATAACGATGCGATAACGAAACTCAATCCACTTCTCAAATTTCGGAATTCGAATCCCCACAATTATAAAATTCTAAATAACGTAACTACAAAATCTCGTAAGATTGAGATGAAGAAACAAAAAGAAGAATGTGAGAGCGGCGATTGATTGGGGAAAGCATATGAGAATGAATGTGGCGCGTATCAAATTACAAGTGTCAGGCCGTAATGCTAACAGTGAAAAGAAAGGGTCTAAGATATAAACAAAAGGATAAACATTTAGAGAAGAGTCAGTACGTTACTGGGACGCTCGAGGGAACGTCACAAGGAAATAAGACGTGAAATCATCAAGTAAAGTGAGAAAAATAAAATATATATATAATAAGAGTAATAATAAGTAAATAGTAAAAGATATTACCTTCCTTTTTTTTAGAATGTGCATCCCAGTAGCGTATAAACTAAAAATTCACAAATTACTACGAGATTACCCGGGGTTGTACGTAGTAAAATGCGTACAAAGAATTGGACGACAGATGATGCCCTCTAGGACCATATACTGTGCTGATTGCCCCGTCTACCCCTTGCTTAAAGCTCTCTCAGCACCTCTTCATAGCCATGAGTTCATTGAAGGCCCTATCGCAGAGATTCGATGTACAGCATGTAAAAAACCCCTGGAAACAAGAATCCAGTCAGTTTTTAGGTGCGAGCAGTGCTTCTCTGCGTATATAAGAGAGTACCGCCTATTAAGTGAAGTAGACTACTATGATATGGATAACATAAGTATATTCCGCTATGATGTAAACGCCAACCGCACCGTAGAATTAGGAGTGTTACCCGAGCTTCCTCCTCCTGAGAACTTAGACGAAATTCGGGAGGATATCTTAGAACCTTATTATATGACATAATCATTATTATTAAGTACTATATATATTTTCGCATTATAATCAATTGTAATTAAGGTAATCAACTCTTACATATACATACATGAAAAATAAATAAATAAGAAATAATAATAATAATAATAATAAATATATACAAAAACGCCCATTTAAAAATTCTTAGAATAAGATAAAATGAATAAAATACATACATCTTATAAGCCTCTACTTACATGCACGTATTCCAATATTAACTGCTTAATGCCTCATTTATTAATAATTAGACAAATTTAATAAGTAATAAATTCGATATAATATTAAGAAATATATATAAGAAGAAAACTACTAAAGAAATAAAAAAAAGAGGGGGAAATAAGAATAATAATTAAGGATAAGTATGAGTTATAGTTCATAAGTTACATAA
This sequence comes from Camponotus vicinus, assembly GCF_025532165.1. Taxonomy (NCBI): domain Eukaryota; kingdom Metazoa; phylum Arthropoda; class Insecta; order Hymenoptera; family Formicidae; genus Camponotus; species Camponotus vicinus. The sequence continues at coordinate 4,254,174 of NW_028141980.1, read as the reverse complement.
GTATATTGTATAATTACAGAAATGTTAGAATACCTTGCGATAGTGATCCTTGTAGCGGCCACCGATGCCCTCATTGGATTTGATTGCGGCGGACAGCATCTAAATATTACTTCAGTATCCTTGCTAGATGTTGGCGAATGTAATCTCGATTATCGAAAACCTAACGCAAGCGATACATACGTTCAACTCTTGCAACTCTCTAATTATAATCATGCTGAAGTTATTCAATGTAAGGTCGAAATATCGCGAACGATTTATTACTGCGGAATGCACTCACATGTCGCTGTAGTTCAGAATGGAAGAGCGGATTATATTCACGAAACTGGATACACGCAGTGCTTAAGGATGTTCCAGGATGGAACGCTCTCTCTAGGAGTTGGAAACCTCGTGTATGGACTAAAGGCCAACCAGACTACTTATCGCAGTCTCACCCTAGCAGGACGTCTCAGTAACGATGGAAGCTGTAAGAGTACTCAGTATTCCGACTCCTACGGAACCTGGGACGACGTCGTGGTTCAAGCCTCAGTCAAAATATCCACAAAATCTTCACACGTTCCTGTGCAATTAAATTCCGGGAAAATAATATTAAAATCCGGAACTGTATGTACGTTCAGTGAAAGTTTCTGTATTGATTCAGATGACGGATATACTTACTGGAAACCTGTGCCTACGTCATCTTGTAATTTCCATCAATACGATGTCCTTTATGAAGGCCCAGCAACTGTAATCAAGGATGATATGACCGACTCTTCGTCCCCAATCATCTATAGTTTAACGACACAAGATATTACCTTTGCCCTCACCAAAACCAGAGAGTAGCCTTTGTGCGGATACACCTTACTGGGCACAGAACATCCAAAATTATTTATTCTTGAAACCAAGGAGGGAAATACTTTCGTCCATCGAGGCATCATTCCGGTGGACAACTTAGACATCTTCGCCTACATGAACTCTAAATTCGTATATGTAGAGAAACATGTTCGCCATCAAATGGCTTTTTTGTATCATAATGTTATGCAACAGAAATGTGAATTAGAAAGACAGGTTATAACTAACGCCTTGTCATTTGCCACCCTTCAACCAGACGAATTTGCATATCGATTAATGAAAGGACCAGGCTATATGGCAGTGACGACTGGGGAGGCTACACAAGTTATAAAGTGCATACCTGTGGACGTTATAATAAGGAAAACTAAAGAATGTTATACCGAGTTACCTGTAACTGTACGTAACTCCTCATTTTTCCTTACTCCCAAATCCCGAATAATTACCAAATTTGGGAATCAAAGGGAATGCAGTTATGAATTACCCACCATGTATCGCATCGAAGACACCTGGGTGCAGTTCACACCTGACGTGCAAGTCAGACAATCGGCTCCGCAGCAACTACAACCCATGACAACCTTGTCCTGGAAGTATTTAACACCAGGACCACTCGCTGTCAGCGGAATATACTCTGAAAAGGATATAGAGAAGTTGAGAGATCACATCATGTTTCCTGCAGAGAAACCTGCTCTTCTCAACACCATTGCCAGAGGACTCACCGGCCATTCCATCAACGGAGATGCAATCTCGATGTACAGCCTATTGGATGAAGCCTCTCTCAATAAAATAGTTGAGAACACCGCTTCTCGAGTATGGAGAGGGTTCGTCACCTTTGGTTCAGCAACTGCTGGAATATTCGGCATCCTGTTAGTCATCCGCATCGTTAAACTCGTGGTTGATACAGCTATCCACGGATACGCCTTGCATGCCGCATACGGATGCAGCATGCATTTATTCGGAGCTATCTGGGGCTCTGTCACACATCTGTTATTGCACCTGGCACGTGGACCCGTTGACAAAAGGGACAACATCCAAACCAACGAAATACCGACTCAGACTCCGACTGCGCCTAAAAAATTAACAACAGAGGAGATCCCGGAAATAAACAAATCCACCGACGCTGTCGTCGAACCAGTAACCTCAACTTCCGAAATTTATTCGTACCAGACTCTAAGTGAGCGATTAAAGACTCTAGAACAAATCCCTACGAGCACATCGGAATTTGTTCTTAAATAAGGGGGGAGGTGTGACGTCCCGCCATCTTAAAATTACTAGATTTAGTTACAATTCGCTTACCCACCTTATTTCTTTGCTATATCCATGGAATAAGAATGAATATTGTGACGTCCCGCCATCTTAAACTTACTAGATTTAGTCACGATTCGCTTACCCATCTTGTTCCTTTACTATACCCATGGAATAAGAATGAATATTCAATTCTATTACTTATAATTCAATTTTTCACTCACTATTATTAATCATATTACTATTAATGTTAATTTTAATATATGCATATACGAATTCTAACACTTAATATATTGATTATAACAATTGCTTACCGTTCTTATTCTATACGGTTATTTAGCCTGCTAATTAAATATGTACTCCCTCAATTAATATATAATGAGGACTTTATATGCACGCTAAAGTTTAAATTTAGACTTTAACCAAATGCGACCGAAAATAAATAATTTAGGTAATAACAAGTAAAGCATTTCAAGGGAATTGTTGAATTGACCTTAAATACGAATAACTACGAATATATTTAAATACTTTGAAATACTTTATTTAAAATTCATTATGGAATCATAACCAGTGGAAATGACTTTCTCTATACGATATAACTTAAAATTAACTATTAAATCTATTCTAACTAAATTGAGCCGTAAATTTCTGAACCTTTTTCTAAAATATAAAGGAAGTTATACATATAAAATGATTCTGTAATCCTAACACCGCTAATGATAGATATTAAATACTAAATTAAGAGCGCATAGTTTGACGCGTGAGGTGATCTAAGAGGAAGTCATAAATATATCAAGCATTGATTTACCAGAGATGTCAACAGACATCTCCGATGAATTCACATATTATCTTTGATCACCGCCGCGCTTCTATGAAAGAGATATGTCAAAACAATTGACAAGTAATTCGGTGGTGCTTCCGAGAATGACGTAGCCCGACGTAGGGATCATCTTACTCAAGGATTCCTACGGCTAAAAGATCACGCAAGGAACAAAGAAATCACCAGTATATAAACCCCGGATTTTAAGCGCGAGCACTCATTTGTTCATTACTAATTAGCCAGTAAGACAGACTCGCTGTTAGTCGTTATTTTCGTAATCACTTTGTCACTATTCTTTACTATTCGTTAACCACTCGTTATAATTAAAAACCAACACTTTGTCCAGCAAAAATTCAAATAAAGAAGTTGTAATTGTGCAAATTCACTGTGTCAATTCTTGAAGACTCCCAGACCTTGCGTAGACGAAGGCGAGCGAGACCAGCAGAAATCGACATCTGAGTGGTAAGTACAAGATTCTTTTACGCCTGTATATTTAATATCCTTAAGATAATATTCACCTCCCTCGCATTCACAACATTTCCTGAAACAAGATATTGAGGATTAAATAAATAATTATACTGTCAAGCACTAGCACGTCGCTGGCAGTATTCCTTCATCTTACTCCAGCATAAGATTTATTATAATTTATTGTTTTATTCTGAAAAGCGTCAAGCCAAATATTAATTAGAATTCCACATATCGTCCTCATCAATTGAGCGTCGTTTCTTCCCTTCTCTGAAGATTCCCCTATCTCCGGGCATCCTCTGTTATGCCGGAGACATCCACACCCTCCTACTTTTATTCCTAAAATTCATTACTACATTTTAGCCAAACCCAGGTCTCCATCGTCTCCGGGCATCCACTGTCATGCCGGAGGCATCCGACATCCTAATTCAATTCGTTTAACCGACGCTTCGTTGAATATATCAAGCGATATTTGGATCTGCATGAGTTTTCTAACATTATTATCGGCATAAACGTCTTTCCTTATACCAGGGTATAGCATCTTAGCGATGCCGTACTAAGACATTATTATCCATTTCCCCATTCTTCCGTCGCTGCCGGGCATCCACTGTTATGCCGGAAGCATCCCAAGTTCCTTGCCCTTATACACAAATTCCGCTATTATAACTTTATTCTGCCCTCAAGTTCCATCGTCCCCGGGCATCCACTGTCATGCCGGAGACATCCACATATCCTTATAATCTACTCCTTCATTGACGTTTTAGTTAAACTAAAATTACAGAATAAATGTATAATGTGTTAATGTACATTGACGCTGATTCAGTCAATAATAATAATAAGAATAAATCAAATACCAATTTCCCTAACCGATACTATAATCTACCTGCCTGAAGGAATATATATATATATATATATATATATTTCCCTTAATATTACCTCCTTAAATGGTAAAACCACAATCAGAATTTAAAAGGAAAAAGCATAGAGCAGGGAAAGTAACCCGTGAATATCGTGACGCTTCCCTATTCCGTCGAATCAAGAGATTAGAATTGAACTCAAGACATAATCTCGTCAAATCAGATAAAAGGGTTTTTCTTCCAGAAAGTTTTATCTCAGCTTTAAGGAATAAGGCTAAATTCCTCTTTTACTTACCGGAAAATTTTACTTCACAGAAATTTCGCCAAGTAGTTACCTCAAACATAGAATTTGACTCTTTCTGTAACTACTATTTGGAAATTATACAATATAAGGATACGATCGAAAACCCTTCATTAAAATCAATAGATCTGATAACCCAATTAAAATCTCAGTCACCGGGAAATCAACGTGAAATAGAGAATTACTTACAGACTCTTCAATGAAGCCTTCTTGTAACGATAAAGATTTTTTCGCCTTAACAGACGACGAGCAAGCTCGAATTCTTGAAATACTCTTGGAATTCATAGATCAATATATCGCAGGTAATATCGATATCGACCAGTTAATAGATTTGATAGAAAATATCGAAATTCCATTTTTATAAATACCTTTTACATATATATATATTTCAAGAGTCACGATTCATTTAACATCATCCCATTATAGAGTTTCGCAGTTTTCTTATATTTTCCGTAATCGATAAGTCGGATATCCTCGGTATCCATCGGTATATCCTCGCTCTCGGCATCCCCAAGGTATAGCCGGTGTAAGCAGGTTGCCTTGAAAACAAAGAGAGCGCACTTTTCTCTGGAACTGAGGCATCTAGGGGAAAAGTTGGTCACTGAGACGTGACACCTGCATTACTGCGGCATCTGCAGCAAGGGCTTCAAGTACAAGTACAGCATGAACATGCATATCCGGACGCACACTGGCGAAAAGCCGTTCGCCTGCTTTGCTCTGCGGCAAGAGCTTCCGCCAGAAGGCCCACCTGGCCAAGCACTATCAGACCCACGTGACCCAGAAGCCTGCCGGTATCCAGCAGGCCACTTCCGGGAGCGGCACCAGCGGCGGGAACAACGGTAACACGGTAACACTAGCCCGACGGCGGAGATCAACGTGACCCCCTCCTCCGCATCCCCCGCTATCACCAGCAGAACTCAGGTCACCGTGGATCCCACGGGAACCGGCTGCAGTCCCCCCAGTTAGTTCGCGAAACGCGAACGCGGTATGACGTGCGGGCGCATATCCGTCCGTGTTTTCTTTTTTTTTTCTTCAGAAAAGAGATGGCGGCCGTGGCTGGCTTCTGCTTTCTCTTCTTTCGTTCCCAATTTTTTTTTTAATACGAATATAATTTCCATAATGGAAATGCCAAGCCGAGCTTGCGAGAAAGAGCGAACCATGACGAGCGATTAGATGAACGCATCGTGTGTGTATCGGGTGTTCGAAAACTAACTCACGTAATTCTTGAAGAATAATTTTCTCGAGAATTTGTTTGATTTCACAAGGTTTCGATTTAATTTGAATTGGATCTGAGTTAATTAATCTTAATTCGTTAATCTAATTAAGTAAACTTGTTATTCGTAAAAATTAACGTTTAAAATTAATTAAATTTATTTAATTACTTCAGTAATTACTTAATCCAATTTAAATTTAAATTATTTTTTACATCGACATTAATTTTATTCAATTACTTGAAGCAGCTCGAATTCGCTTAATTATACTTCCAGTCAGATCAAATCATTCGAATCACAACATTGAAGGAATCGATTGCGAATTATGTGAAAAACAATAGAAATAATTTTCCGTGACATCCTGCATGGCAAGAAGCCAATGGAGTTTAATATAGCAAAACTGCGACAGTGTTATTAATTAAAAAGTTAATTATATATAAGAACCCCGATCTTTGTTTGCGAGATTATCTATCCTAAAGGCGGCTCGCTGCCGAGTTTTTATATTAATTATTAATTAATTAATTATTAACAATACGATGCAATAATACTCAAAGCGGTCGAGGGCGAAGAAAGGCCGAGCGGCCGCGCGAAGAAAGATATAGATTATTTCCACGCATTTATAGCCTAGATGTGGCTGTTCGATCTTTATCCCGATCAAGTAAATCAAAGTTAGAATCGAACAGTTCCGTTTAGCTCTAGACGCGTGCGAGGAATGCAAACCTTTGTATTCTCGGAGAAAAGTTGATAAGATTTATTATATGTTATACGGGGTGATCAATATACACTAGTGAAAAATATTTCACAGATAAATTCTTTGAACATTTTTTTCAAATATTAATTTTTAATCGAATCACTTTCTCAATAAAATAAAATAAATATCTAATATAAAGTGTATTATTAGATAATAATATTATATTAAAATTGCATATGTAAGTATATAATTATACAAATTACATTTTAAATGTGTTATAAAATATTAAAATGTTTGCTGGGGAAAATCAACTTGAGGGATTCAAAGGACCTATAGTAAGTGACGGTCCCGAGGCCTTTGGATTCTCCCGGCTACCCCACATCCCGTGCCGCTCCCGGCACAACAGAGGTTAAAGGTCGGTGTTTATTGGCGCAACTTTACTCAATAATTACCGCTTTATTAAACATTATAGAAAAAAATGGTTCGGGACTTATCGATTCGATTTTTAATCAGGAATAACGCTATTTGCTCCCTGGGCGCTTTTTCAGTTACACCCTGTAGATTTGACCGATGCCGATTACGAGCTCGGTTTAACTAGGGTTACCATATGATAGGCATTTGCCGCATTTGCTAGGCATTTTACTCTTTTATCAGGCGGTGCGGCTGGCATTGCACGGTATCAGGCATTTTAAATCTTGCATCAGTTGTACGTCCTGCGTATCGGAATTTTTATCGAACGCGAATGGAACACACGTGCGAGCGAGCGCGGTGTCGCCGCGCTGCCTGCCACCAGCCCCGCCCCCCACCTATAATAAGTCGCGTTCGCGCTTGTTTCAGTTCTTTCCGAAGTCAGTTTCTCAGTATTTCTGCTTCGCAGTCGGTAATCGATAGTTTAATATGAACGATAGAACAATTAAATCGTTGTTGCTTGCGTTTTATTTTAGTGAATATTCAAATTATACTTATATTGACATTGTTATAATATTAAATTTTATAACATGGAAATTAAAAAGAGAAAATTGTGCAAGTTTTTCGAAACAATTTCAAGCAAGTTTCCTTGTCTTGTTGAAGGCCGGAATGAGTCAGAAGCGCATTGTAAGATTTGTGATTCATATTTTAGTTTTGGATCAAGAGGTATTAAAGATGTGGAAAGACACATAGAATCCGAAAAACACTAAAATATGGCTGTAGTATCAGCATCGAATAATAAAATATCGACATTTTTCAAACCTACTGTGACTATAATCACAGAAAAAAAAGCCGCTACAGAAGCAACCCTTGCTTACCACACAGTAAAACACCATCAATCATATACAGGGTTTACCAAAAGTGTGGAAACCCCTTAATATTTCGAAAAATACGCATTTTTAAAAAAAATGTTTCATACAAAAGTTATAGGGTTTTATGTGGCGCATTACACAGCAACATTATTATGACCTCAAATAGTTGTCAAGGTTGTAACGGCTCTACCGTTACTAGAGCCAGGTTTACGAACACACGCTCGCGCCAAGTTGGCGCTGAGCGCCGCCGATTGAGCACCTCGGCCGAGCCGCGGATTAAGAGCCGCCGATTGAGAATCGCGGCCTACCCCACTTCAACACGCATGACCGTGTGGGGGTAGCGCGTGGGGGTATCCAACCGGGTATATAAGGCGGCCGCTCCGGCAGACCGGCACCTATTCCTGTCCCGACTCTCGGGACGCTCGAAGCCACAGGGCGTACTCTGGGCATTCGAAGCCTACCGAGTTCCTATCCTTGCCTCTGGTCTAGAGCACGGTCGTTACCATGCCCGGTCGGTTGTAACCGACGTCCAATGGTATCCCGTCGAGCCACGGAAGACCCGGTCCAGTGTACGGGCGTTCTCGTACTCGGTCGGTTGTAACCGACGTCCGGAACTATTCGGCTCATCTTCAAAGACCGAATAGCCGTTCTCACGGCTCCCGATCGAATAGCCGTTTTCACGGCTCCCGACCGAATAGCCGTTTTCACGGCTCCTGGACGATAGTCGTTTCCACGGCTCCTGGACGACAGCCGTTGCCACGGCTCTTGGACGACAACCGTTTCCACGACTCCCGGACGACAACCGTTGCTACGACTTCTGGGATAACAGCCGTTTTCACGGCTCGAAAGAACAACAGCCGTTTTCACGGCTCCTGGAACGAATAAAGTACAACCTTCGCGGCCTCACTTCTTAGCCGTACTCCTTCCCCATCGGCAACACCTGCGTTCTCCGACCGAACTAGCCGTTTCTTCGGCCCCGCGTCACGCTAGTTCGTACTCGTTAATTGTACTTCGGTGACCTGTTTTAACTCCCCTGGTCTAGAGCCCGGTTGTTACCGGGCCCGGTCGGTTGTAACCGTCCAGTATCCCGGTGTACTACGGGCGTTCTCGTGTACACCACCCGGAGGACGGGTGTTCCCGTCCTCAGCCGACCACGGTTGGCAGACCCTGTTAGACCCGTGTCCGTGCCTCGTTGCACGCGACCACCCTGTAGGTCTTTCGCGCCCGCGTCCGCAATTAGGTTCACGCGACCACCCTGTAAATATCTTCCTCTCACGTCCGCGCCTAGCCTTTACGTAATAATTCTGTAAATATCCCGCGTCACTAGATTAAGGTTTGTGTTCGTAAGTTGCGTCCGATTCACGAACACTCTGTACATACCCCGCGTCACTAGATTAAGGTTTGTGTTCGTAAGTTGCGTCCGATTCACGATCACTCTGTATATACCCTGCGTCACTAGATTAAGGTTTGTGTTCGTAAGTAAGTCGCGTCCGATTCACGATCACTCTGTACACATCCCGCGTCACTAGATTCAAGTTTGTGTTCGTAGATTCGTCGCGCCCGAGCCGCGGCATGCTGTACGCGACCACCCTGCGCACATCTTACGTTCGTTGCGAGAAATTCGTGTCCGTCACGAACTGTACGCGACCAGCATGTAAAGATCTTGCGTCCGCAATCTCTAGTTGTACGCGTCCGCTTAGAAATACACCTGTTTGTGAAACTTAGTTTTAAGGATTACAGAATAAAGGGTTTGTTCTCAATTAACACGTGTAGTTCTGCGAGCCTGAGCCTCCCCTTCTCCCGAGCCCTGACTCCGGCGAGTCGATCCGCGGCATCGGGAAAGGTGCTCCGTTACAAGGTTATGTGAAGGTCACTTCCAACTTTTTAAATGGGACACCCTATATGCTTTTGCATATTCTTGTAGCTTATTTCGAGAGCTTTCCAAAACACTATAATTAAGTTAGTTTTCATTAAGTACTTTCCCAGTTATGAGGCTTGAAATCATTTCTTAATTTTACATAAACCATAAAATATCTAGTAAAATATTCAATTTTCGATTATCTTACCTTAATACTTTTACGTACAAAATAATGAGAGGAATCAACTGGTGTAAAGAAAACACATAGTTGTTTTGAAGAAAAAATATATAATTTGCAATTAACAATTGATTTTAATTGTGACAACATTCTTTGTACTGTAGACGACAAAGAAATATTAATACAATTAAATGATGATATATTTAATAACACGACACACAATAATGTCAATCAATCAACAATCAACCAACAAAATCAAATAAACAATGAAGTTGTCGAAGCAAATAGACAGGAAGCTTTTTCGTGGACTGATGCGAGTACAAAGTTATTTTTATCCTTGTATAAAGAAAACGTAGATCTTGTTACACAAAGAAAAATTAAAACAAAAAGGATTTTGTGGCTAAAAATAACCGAATTAATGAAATTACAAAACTATAATGTTTCTGCTGCACAAATGGAAAACAAATATAAATCATTGGAACGATCTTTTAAAAATGTAAAAACACATAATAAAAAAACAGGAAGGAATAAGATAGCCTGTCCTTACGAGACGTAATAATTCATTTTTATATAACAATGATTAATAATTAATACTAGTAGTAAGACTAAGCCGGTTCTAACGCAGGGGCTCTGAGGGGGGGTGAGGGGCGAGGGGGAACCGCGGCGGGGGGTGACGTCACGCGGGGGCGAGGGGGATCCGCGGCGCGAGCGATGGACGAGGGGGTCCGCGCGGTTAGGGGGGATCCGCGGCGCGAGCGATGGACGAGGGGGTCCGCGCGGGTAGGGGGGATCCGCGGCGCGAGCGATGGACGAGGGGGTCCGCGCGGATAGGGGGGATCCGCGGCGCGAGCGATGGATGAGGGGGTCCGCGCGGGTAGGGGGGATCCGCGGAAAGAAGACGGTGGTGTGAGAAGAATAGCGCTACGTGTGGGAAAAGGATAGCGCTAAGTGTGTGTGAAGAGGACAGTGCGACAAGGATGGCATCAACGTGCGACAAGGATGGCGTCAACGTAGGACGAGGATGATGCATTGTAAGATGCCACATAGGTGGGAGCAGGACGACGCAAAGGTAAGTGAGTGAGTGATAGCGGCGAGCTTGTGAATGAGAGAGAACGATAATAGCGCGAAGAGAACGCATACGAAAGAGAACTATAATATCGCGAGAACAACGTGTGCGAGAGAGAACGATAATAGCTAAGATAACGCGTGCGAGCGAGAACGAAGATATCGCGAGACTTACAACTAACGCGAGACTTATTGTTGGAACGATAGCGCGTACGAAAGAGAGAGAGAGAACGATATCGCTATATTTACAACTAGCGCAAGAGAGACGCAAGGGATGGGAACGCAAGGAGAGGCGCGTAAATAAATACATTTCTTTTCAATACTAAATATAACATTTATTTTAAAATGTGTGCGTGTATTATACAATTTGTGTGTGTGTGTGTGTGTGTGTGTGTGTGTGTGTCTAATAAAATAATAATATAATAATATAAAATATAAAATATAAAATTTAAAAAATATAATAAAAATATATAATATAAAATAAAGAAATATATATAAGGGGAAGGGGGCGATGCGCCGGGCTAAGGGGGAGGCCGCTTCTGGAACAGAAAAAGAGACATTTCATCAGTTTTTAATAATTTATTGTAAGATACTTTCGTGATGTAATATAAATTGAAAGTTACTTACAAATTATGTTTCTTGAAAGAAGAGTTCGTTACGCGTCGCCGAATTTTCGCTCTGAATAGGCAACATATAATAAGGTTCCAGCAACTCCTCTCGTTGCTCTTCTGTACTAGGAGGTTCAGATGGTAAAAAATGTATCTTCCATATTTCCATTCGGTCAGTATTATATACTATGATGGACATATTATCTACATCATATCCTTGCTTCTTGAGGGTACGGAACGTATGACAATATTCCTGGTAACAATCCTTGCAGTCTAGGACAAATCTTATCACCGTTACCTCCGTGCCGCAGTGACAGCACCTAAACGGTGTAAACGGTCCCTCGAAGAACCCGTGGAAATAATTATGTTTTAATGCATAATTTCGATAAAATCCGTACCGACAATCCTTGCAGTAGTGTCGGTTTCGACGTCGGTAGGATTCGGTCCAGAAACATTTTGCAATGTGTATTCTCGGGAGATCAGAGTAAAAGCGAGGATCAGACCTCGGTTTGTATGGTTTAGGAATACACATAATTTTGTTCACTTTTCTTCCTCACACACTCTCCACAACTTTGTGACAAGCACAGAACAACGAAAGAAATAATATTCTAATGTCGCAGACTCCTCTTCATTATATATCTTTTAATATCTTTTGTCTCATTCCAACTATAGCATCACGTCTCATCTACCTCAGCATTTCTCTACATCTTTAGCGGAGCGTGTTGAGAAAAGTATAACTATTCTTATTCATATGGAAGGAAAGAATTAAAATCATAGATGGAATAAAAATAATTATTTATTGCACGCATCGTAAAGAATATCATTTACAGCACATGTTAATAATTCGCAATCGATTATTGATTCGCTGTTAAAGACATCACTATCGCGTATCGTTTTTACAACATCGCATACAGTAGTAATATTGTTACGTCGTAAAACAGTTTCAAATTGTTTAAATTTTTCATTTACGAGATACGTATTCTCGCATAGCCAATTGTGCATATGATCGATACAATTTTCAAAATTAAATAAATGTAATAATGTCGGTGGTTTCATGTACAAAGAATTGTCACATAATGTGAGTTTTACAATTTTCGATTGATACATTTCGATCGATAAATCTCCAATCCTTAATGGGAGAGCAGTCGATTGTAGAAATTGTTCAATGTCTGCTTGCTTCTGCATCAACAAATTCCATGTTGAAAAAGGCAACACTATTTGATTGCCTCGATTATCACCGAGAATCAGTTCCACGTACGACACAGCTCCAACGCTTATTCCAATGTCCAAATACTTGTACGACGTTGGGGTTAGAGCGTATCTTCTTCCAAGTATGCGAGTCGCACGACGAGGCTGAATGCTATAAAAATATATAAATTAGATCAATATTTAAAAAAATTAATAAATAAAATTTTTAAACGATCGAACCTTACGTGTCACATTTTTGCTTCTTACACAGTGGAGTTTCACCGTTTCGAATCGGAACGTAAAAATTCATATCGATTTCTTCAGCGAACCTTTCACACGCGCGATTGATGCAATACTGATCGTATTAGAATTAATATCAATTCAAATAGTATCGCAAATTGCGATGTAGAGGGGATTATTGCTGACACGACATTTTAATTTCCTCTAAAATTTTGTCGCGCCGATGTACGGCTGCGATGACATCATCATCCCCAGAACAAAGATTTAGCTGAATTCGCTAAAATCGAGCGCCGATGTACGGCTGCTCCTGATGCAATCACGTCAGATTTTTCAAATGTACGTGACAAAACGTGAAATTTTCAAGGTTAAGATGCACATCGGAACAAAGATTAACCATCAAGGTTAAAACGCACATCACCCCTAGACAAAGATTTAGCTGAATGTGTTAAAATCGAGCGCCGATGTACGGCTGCTCTTGATGCAATCACGTCAGATTTTTCAAATGTACGTGACAAAACGCGAAATTATCAAGGTTAAATTGCAGACGCTACTCCGGGGAATTTTTTAAGATGAAATCATTCTAGAATGTTCGATGTCAGCTGAATGCGCTAAAATGGAGCGCCGATGTACGGCTGCTCCTGATGCAATCACGTTAGATTTTTCAAATGTACGTGACAAAACGCGAAATTTTCAAGGTTAACATGCACATCGGAACAAAGATTAACCGTCAAGGTTAAAACGCACATCACCCCTAGACAAAGATTTAGCTGAATGCGTTAAAATCAAGCGCCGATGTACGGCTGCTCCCGTTGCAACCACGTTAGATTTTTCAAATGTACGTGACAAAACGTGAAATTATCAAGGTTAAATTGCAGACGCTACTCCAGGGAATTTTTAAGATGAAATCATTCTAGAATGTTCGATGATATGCACGAGACGATATATAAATCATGATCAAGAGGCACACTCCGCCAGTATTTTTGCTAAAGTACATCCGGAACTATCATTGGGAAGCGCATTTCGCAAGTGTGTTACAATATGGAGGAACAAAATTTGCGAGAGCAATCCACATTGATTGATTCGCTGGAAGATTACATTGTGTGGGAACAACGATGCGACCAATACATCGAGTCGTTGGAAGAGCAAAGTCGCATCAAGCGACCGCGATTATCAATCGGAAATCGACAATCGCTGATTGCTCGGATCGCGCGCCTCGAAGGGTTGAAAAATTCGGTACGTGGACGTTTCGTACACGCGGGTGCCGGATGTAGCGCGCGTCAAAATAGACTTGTGGCGCGAGATTGATACGGCGTTCGAGAGTCGCGTATCGACTGGTGCGGTGATAAACTATAATCACATTGAACCTCGCCAATTTCTCGATGACGCCAAAGACATAGTGATAGAACATGTGCAGGACGTTATGAAAAAACACTGTAATGTGAAAGTGAACACTATATTTAACGGTGAATTCGTGGCTGGGGATAAACACGCCAACAAAAGTATCAATACGCGAAACTATGAACTCTTTCACACATCCGATTTACGCCAGTGGTACGAACGGCGTGTTATCGAACCCACCCTAGCGTCTCTGGAAGAGTTTCAGGAACGCGATAGCGGGTGGGCTTTGTCGCGAATACTAAATTTAACTGTAAATATAAATAAGTATAATCCTATGCGTGCGGGGTGTCACATCAAATTACCGCGGGAGATTATGTTGAAAAGAGCGGTGATTAATGTACAATCTAAAGACAATGCGTGTTTCGCGTGGGCAGTGGTCGCCGCCCTATACCCCGCCGAAAGAGACACGAATCGGGAATCATCGTACCCGCATTACACGACAGTGCTGAATCTCCAGAACATTGAGTTTCCAGTGACTGTGAACCAAATAAAAAATTTTGAACTTGCCAATAACATTTCGATCAACGTCTACAACATCGAAGACAAGAACAGCATTGTCCCGATGCGTCTTTCGCAGCAGAAGCAGGACAAGCATATCAACTTGCTTTACATTGAAGACGACAACAGCGTCGGACATTTCGCTTGGATTAAGAATTTTTCCCGGCTCGTGAGCTCACAACTGAGCAAACAGGATCATAAGAAATATATATGCGACCGGTAAGTTTAATTTATATTGAATAATTATAGGTTATATACACTTTGTTATATAAATCTTTAAAAAAATTTTCTTTTACAGATGCCTATTTTAATTCGGACGCCAAGTTGCAGTCGCATACGGTCGACTGCGGAAAGATGAACGATTGCGCTGTCCGATTGCCGAGCGATAAGGACAAGTGGTTATCGTTCAACAACTTTAATCGGAAGGAGCGGCTCCCATTCGTCGTGTACGCCGATCTGGAATGCGTTCTGGCCAAGATGGATGAAGAACAGCGAAATTTGCGTCAACATCACCAAGTATTTAGTATAGCTTATTATGTACATTGTTCATACGACGAATCTTTATCGGCGTACCATTCGCGTCGTAGCGCCGACTGTATAGCATGGTTCGCCGCAGACCTCAAAAATTTAGCGTTACGTGCAAAAAATATTTTAAAAACAAATGTCCCCATGGTAAATTTGACGTCCGAGGAGTGGGAGAAATTCCATAGCGCCACTCAATGTCATATATGCGAAAAACCGTTCGTGCAAGACGATACACGCGTTCGCGATCATTGCCATCTGACCGGGCGGTACAGAGGTCCAGCACACTCAAATTGCAATTTAAATTATAAAGAATCTTTTTGTATTCCCATAGTTTTTCACAATTTATCCGGTTATGATTCACATTTCATTATCGAGGAAATAGCCACATCGTTCGAAGGGAAAATCGAGTTACTTCCGATAACAAAAGAGAAATATATTTCGTTTACAAAAGATGTTTGTATGGATGAAGAATCAAAAAATCATGTAAAATTACGTTTCATCGATTCATTCAAATTTCTCGCATCGAGTCTCGACAAATTGGCATCGTTTTTGGACAAAGATAAACTCAAAATTTTAAAATCAGAATTTCAAAATTTATCAACAGAAAATTTCAATTTGTTAACGCGAAAAGGTGTATTTCCGTACGAATACATCGACTCTGTAGAGAGGTTGCAAGATACGTGTTTACCACCGCGCGAATCGTTTTACAGTTCCTTGACCGGTGACACTGTATCCGAGAGCGATTACGCGCACGCCGAGAACATCTGGACGCGATTCTCCATTCGAACGCTAGGCGAATATAGCGATTTATACCTTAAAATTGATGTCTTGTTATTAGCCGACATTTTCGAAAACTTTCGAGATAAATGTATCGAAAGTTACGGACTCGACCCTGCGTATTACTATACTCTCCCCGGATACACGTTGGACGCCATGTTGAAACATACCAAGATCACGTTCGAGCTGCTTACTGACATCGACATGGTTATGTTCATCGAACGTGGTATACGCGGCGGTCTGAGTCAATGTTCGGGTAGATACGCTCGCGCTAATAACAAGTACATGGAGTCGTACGATCCATCGAAACCATCATCGTACTTGATGTACTTTGATGTAAATAATTTGTACGGATGGGCAATGTGTCAACCGTTGCCTTACGCCAATTTTCAATGGGTCGACGATGTAGCCAATTTTGATGTATCATCCATCACGCTAGATTCGCCTACAGGCTATGTCCTCGAAGTGGACCTCGAGTACCCGCAACATCTTCACAATGCGCACACTGACCTGCCGTTTTGCCCGACACGCGACAAACCACCTGGCAAGCGGGAATTCAAACTGCTTGCAACGCTATACGATAAGAAGCGTTACGTGATACACTATCGCAACCTGCAGCAGTGTACACGTCACGGTCTTCGCGTAACAAAAATACATCGAATTTTACAGTTTTCACAATCTCCGTGGCTTCGAAATTACATAGAATTAAATACACATTTTAGAACATTGGCTAAAAATGATTTCGAAAAAAATTTATACAAATTAATGAACAATGCGGTGTTTGGTAAAACGATGGAAAATGTGCGCAATCGTGTCGATGTTAAATTATTAACAAAGTGGGATGGTCGGTATGGCGCAGAGGCAATGATCGCGAAACCAAATTTCCACAGCAGAAGCTGTTTTTTCAGAAAACTTAATCGCTGTGGAATTGCGCAAACACGAGGTGAAATTCTACAAACCGATTTACGTGGGTATGTGCATACTCGACATATCCAAGACATGTTTGTACGAGTTTCATCACGAGTATATGACGCCAATTTATCGCGACAAATGCCAGGTAATGTACACCGATACGGATAGTCTCATATATCACATTGAGTGCGCGGATGTGTATGAGAATATGAAGCGCGATATCATCAGATTCGACACGAGCGATTATGCGGTGGATAATGCGTACGGTATACCGCTTGTAAGTAAAAAGGTACCGGGCCTGATGAAGGACGAAAACAACGGTACCATAATAACCGAATTCGTCGGGCTCAGAGCAAAGATGTACGCGTTACGAGTGAATGGAAAAAAGGACACGAAGAAAGTTAAAGGTGTCAAGAGTAACGTTGTTGCGAGAACGATAACGTTTGACGACTACACGCGGTGTTTGAAAGAAGAAATTGAAATGACGCGTCAGCAATCGTGTATACGATCTAAACTGCACCAAGTATACACGATCTGCGAGACGAAAATTGCTCTGAGTCCGTACGACGATAAGCGGTATATCGTACCCGAAACCACTGATACGTTACCGTGTGGACATTATAGAATACCATTGTAAATAAATGTATATTTTATTTATTATTAATTGTATATTTTGTACATAACCATGTATATATTTTTATATTTAATACATTTTATATATTCTTATATTATTAAATATTTATATATTAAATTATTATATAGTTTATATGTATATTATTTTAATAAATATTTATAATACACTATTTTTATGTATCCAAGAGTTGTATGATTTATCCATTCCCAACCATTTCACGTATACGTCATCACCCTTTTCCCGCAAAATTTTTTCCACGAGATATACGTCGGGATTAGCGACGCGTTGTAATTCGTATTCGTAGAATCCTCCAGCGACGGGATCTCCACGCGAATCTTCGAGTATGAATGTCGCGGGATTAGTTTTCTGCACCTTGACAATCTTAAAAACTTCGGTCGTCCAATTAGGTGTGAAACCTTTTTCAAAGATGGTCTTGTATTTGCTTACGCGTACCGAATCGCCTACTTTAAATTTTGTCGGAGCCGCAATTTTTACGTTGCTATACACCGTATTTAAAAGTTTTTCAGCGATCGCTGGAGTGACGTCGGCAGGTCTCATACCGATGGTGTGATGTTTTCGCGTATTGTACTCTGCAACGAGTCGAGATAGCTCGTCGATCCATTTGTAATTTCCGTTGAGCGTAAACATTTTCCACATATTGTTTTTCAAAGTACGGTTGAATCGTTCCACGACCGAGGCTTTCATAATGGAATACGTCGAGTAATGATTAATGTTGTGTTTCTTCATGAGTTTCTGCACACTCGCGTTGTAAAATTCTTTTCCTCTGTCGGTTTGAAAATTTTTCGGACACCTTTTATCGTCTCCAATAATCATTGCAATCGTTTCGGACATTTCGTTTCCGCTCTTACTCTTGAGCGGTACGGCCCACGCATACTTGCTCAACACATCGATAACTGAGTATGTATTTATGACCCTTGTTGAGTCGAGAATACGAACGCATGTCGACCACGTCCGCCTGCCACAGATCGTCGTATCCGCGTACAATGACGCGTCTTCGTGGAAAATTTCTTCTCGCCGGAGCATGTAGTTCCTCGACAAGTTGTCGCTTTTCGGAGGTGTTTATCTTCTTTCGCACGTTTGATCGAGGCATAATTAATATTGCGATATTAGTATGTCTCGTTTACTGTGTCGAGTCAGATGTTGCATATCTCAGCACATTCTTTATCTCGTCCATCATTATTCGTAGCGCCTGCACGTGTGTTTCAAGCGTGAAAATTTTTTGCTCAATTTCTCCCTGTCGATCTCTCAAAAGTTTATCCACGTATCGTTTGTTGACGGCGTCAGTATCAGTTTCCGGTTGCGCTACACGTTGAATCTTGCGCGACCTTGCGTCAAAGCCGGTAGTAGTCTGGCAGAGAGCGTTATCGCGAACGTAATTTCTCAATAATCCATTCCATTGATAGTACAAATTATTCGACGTTCCGAGCGATAATCCAAATTTATTAATCGACATTTCGGTACCGAGAACTTTGACCGAATGACATATATCGTTGACGCATAGTTTAATTTATAATAATGCCAGCCTCGCGAAGTTCTTCGATAATTGACAAGATTTCATTGTCGTGAGCATTGTTGCCGGCTCGACGCGAGGCGTCCAGCAATCGCAAACGATCTACCAATTCGTTGGGATCGTTCCAATGCACGTAATCGATCATGTTGTCGCTTAGCGTCATGGTGTGCGGCGCGTCTATACCTCTTCCCACCTTTCTATCGGGGAATAATGGTGCAATTATATATTTGTACTTGTATCCTTTGTTACTTTTAATAGGATTATTAACTTTGTTGTCACGTTTATGCGCATTTGTTGCTTTTAATATACTTTGATATTTATACAAATCGTCTTGAGTGTATTTTTTATGATTGGGAAATTTTCTAAAAATCAAATTGTAGATGCCTTCGGATCCCGTATATTTTATTCCATCGATAATTATATTATCTTCCATGTCCACATCGAAACGTTTATCACCGAGCATCATTCCTTCGCTGGTAAATTTAACACCGTAGACGTAATCCATACTCTTATTTTTATCAACACTCATGATAGCTCCTATATATTTTTGCGCTAGTGGACCAAAATGATCTCGGAACGTTTTCTGACCTTCGGACGTTTCTAATTCATGTCGGACCGATGTTACAAACGAATCGGGCGTGGTCTCATAAATTTCTTCGACGGACGGGGATGGTATTGTTTGACGCGGTTGTACTTTTATCGGAGTAGAAACAGTAGCCATATTAGAAAATTGTTTCCTTCGTTTCGATCGATTCGGTGTCGAATATATCGGCGAATCGTTTATCGGCATATTTATCCGTGCTTGCTTTATTCCTTGCTTCGACTCTTTTATTTTTTCCTCGTGCTTCTCTCCAAACGTTAAACTCAATGGTTCAATTTTCGGCGCATCAGATTCCACAGTATTTTCGATAAGCTGTTTTAAAGGTTCGGTAATTGGCTTAAATTGTCTTTCCAATGCAACGTCTTCCTCCATTTTACCAGTTTTCAAAGCGCGATATTTTTTGCGAATTGATTCGCTCGTTTTTGCAATCTATCTCGCAATCTTTTCGCGATCGCCGTTCATGATGCTCGATCGATGTGTCGATGACGACTGATCGCTTTACGGTATCGCGAAATCGTTAAATCCTCTTCTATATCGTCCATTGATCAACGTTCTGTCTTTATCAATGACTACGAAGCCATATTTGCGTTGCCAACATTTCTGACACAATGCGCGGAAATCGTCGTAAGACATGTCGGTATTTACATGATCGTTGTACACGTGTTTCAAGTTTGTGCCGTCTTGTTTAAATAGAATCAAAAGATTCGCATTGTCGCGTATAAGATGCTTAGGTATCTTGGCGTACGTTTGACAAAGATAGAAACAGTCGACGCTCGAGTGTCGACCCATTGCAAAGTACTCTCTTATCGTATCTTGCTTGTCACATGCCACGTCATCAAAGATAAAGATGGAATTCGGAAGCGCCTCGCTCGGTGGAATGACATCGCTGTTATTAGAGAATGTAAAATAACCAATTTCGTCTATAGATGCTAGTAAATTTTCCAAATATCTATATTTCGGTTGTTGAAGCGATTTCGAGTATACGTACATGTTCTCGAAACGTACACCGTACGGACTTTCTATCAAACTAATCAACACGTTTGTCTTACCGCAGTTTGAAGGGCCACAAACGATACCGCGTATAGTAGTCGGTAGCATGTTTCCATGCTTGCGTACTTTTTTCTCCGATATTAGTCTATCGTCGAAATTTGATACTTTGATTATCCGCGTTTGTCGCACGAACCGCATGTTTTCTCTTTCGAATCAATTTTGCGAATGATCACGTGGGGGAAGACCTATTTATAGAGGTGTCTCAACTCGAAACCATTCAGTATCAAAAATGTTTCTCCTTCTGTCGGATGACAGAGACATTTTCCGGCTTACCGCCGAACAACTGCAGTATATCCCAAAGATTGTTTTACTGCAAAATTTTGGTGATTACGTGGAACGATTGTGGGACAAGCTTCCAGAATATATAAAGGCTGATTCGGAGGTTTGACAATATCGTTCGTGCATGCGACATTACAATCAGCCGTGGATGCGAACACACATCGACGGTCCACCACCGTTAATAAAAGATTGCTACGAATGTCAGCGAGAATCTTACGAGGTAGCGGTCTCTTAAATCGTGCGATAAACGCGCTTCCCATCGAATTACATATTCCCGGTTATCAGTTTTGCGGCCCGGGAACTCGATTAGAGAAACGATTGGCTAGAGGCGATCGAAGCATCAATCCATTGGACGCCGCTTGTCGCGAGCACGACATTGCTTACTCGCGAAGCAACCACCTCGGTCAACGACACGTCGCGGATCGCATACTAGCTGCAAGAGCGCGAGAACGCATTACCGCGAGGGATTCGACTCTTAGCGAAAGAGCAGCCGCTACGACTGTTTGGGCGGCAATGAAGGCAAAGACAAAACTCGGCATAGGGATGAAAAAGCCATCAACGACAAAGAGGAGGAAAAAACGAATACTTCCAGTAGCGAAACGCGGTGGTATTTTACCACTTCTACCGTTGTCGGTTCTTTGGCCGGCGGTGCGGCGGGAATCGCAAAGGCGGTAAACGATAGCAAGGCGGCGCAACATCAGCTGGAAGAGTTGCAGCGTCACAATCGTGCTATGGAAGGTCGCGGACTTTATCTCGCTCCGTACAAGCGTGGACAGGGATTCTCAACAAAGTCTAAGAGAAAAAAAAAACGTCGAAAAAACATTAAAAATGCCTACGGGTGCGACAACTAACGTGCAATTGGAACAATTGGCGAAACATATGCACATACCGTTCTTTAGAGGTGTTTTCATGCGCAATAATTTACCAATAAGCGGTGTACGACGAAACGAGAGCGGTATCAATTTGGATGACGTTGATGGTCCCGGTACTCATTGGGTAGCGTACGCAAAGAGGGGAGATCGTGTCGTATATTTCGACAGTTTTGGAAACCTTCGACCACCCAAGGAACTTGTGCGATATTTCGGACGAGTGAAAATTGAATACAATTATGCATCTTATCAAAGTTACAATCAGAGCATCTGTGGACAGTTGTGTTTAAAATTTCTTCAAACAGTCGACGATCAATTTAAAGCCTGACAATCCATCGTCACGACTCAGTATTCGTTCGACATGTCACTGACACTTACGTTGACTGGCAGAAGCAGCGTTCTCGCTGTAAGCTATTTTCCCGCTATAGATTTGACTGATGCCGATTACGAGCTTGGATTAACGGATTTTGAAACTTATACGATTCCAAACGTAAATTTTTCGAATAATAAATTTTACTTTGGCAACGACGACAAAGAAATTACGATTCCCGAAGGATTGTACGAATTGCACGCTATAAATGACTATCTCAAACGCGCAATTTTGCAAGATGAACACCTTTCCAGAGATGTTGAAAACGATTATGATGAGGAATATCCAATAGCGCTCCGCGCCAATCATAGCACGCTAAAGAGCGAAATCAAATGTGCCTACAGAATAAACTTTACCAAACCCGACAATGTAGGATCCTTGCTTGGATTCTCATCGAATCGTATATTGCAACCTCGCGAGTGGTACGAATCGGACGAACCGGTTAATATTATAAACGTAAATATTATTCGTATAGAATGTAACGTGACTACTGGTGCGTACAGCAATGGCATGCGCGTACACACAATACATGAATTTTCACCGAGCGTACCACCAGGATATAAGATATCGGAAACGCCGGCACAGATCATTTATCTGCCGATCATCGTACGGAGCATTACGGATTTAACGATACGTATTGTGGATCAAAGAGGTCGATTGCTCGATTTTCGAGGAGAGGAAATTACCGTAAAATTGCATATATGGTGGCGACAAACATAGTATGCTCGTGCTGAACGAAACGGAGCACGCGAGAGACAATACTTTTACGAGGGACAATACTATTGCGGTATCGGGTGACAATAATAAGATAGCCGTTGAGAAGAAGCTGAGCGCATTGAATCGTGAATTTTTAAAATCATTGGGATTCATCGTACGAAAAGAATGATTTATATTTTGAATATCGGAGGTGAGCCAATCTTTGACGATCGCATCGTCAAGATTGAGACTCATACGTACAATCCGTACGCCAATACGACGCTTGGATACAGCGATGAGATACGAATACCTATACAACATCAGGATTTGTACACGTTACCGTGCGAAAGCTTTCTTTACATCGAGGGAAGGTTTAATGTGCGTAAAACGAATGACGAAATGAAGGTTGTATTGGGAAACAATTGCGCCGCATTCATGTTTGATGAGCTTCGATACGAACTCGATGGAGTAGAGATTGATCGCAACAGAAATGTTGGAATAACTTCGACGCTCAAAAATTATGTCTCTCTAACGCACCAGAAAAGTATAAACTTGAAGAACGCTGCGTGGGATTTGACGTACAACGGTGACAAAAATTATTTCAACTATTGCGTACCGCTCAACATGTTGCTGGGATTTTGCGAAGATTATAAACGCGTTGTGATTAATGCTCGTCACGAATTAATTTTGATACTTTCGCGCAACGATAATAATTGTCTATTCGGACACCCATCGTCGGAAGCTGAGATTGAATTACTCAAGATACAGTGGCGTATGCCTCATGTAATATTGAACGAGATTAATAAATTGTCGATGTTGCGAATGTTGGAAAGCGGACGATACTTGAACATGAGTTTCAGATCTTGGGATCTATATGAATTTCCTCTGCTGCATAGCACGACTAAGCATTCATGGACCGTGAAAGCCGCCTCCCAGCTAGAGAAACCACGATATGTGATCTTTGCACTGCAAACTGGTAAAAAGAATTCAGTGTCACAAGATGTTACATTATTCGATGACTGCAAATTGACCAACGTTAAACTCTATTTAAACTCGGAATTTTATCCCTATGATGATTTAAATTTAGATTTTGAAAAAAATAGATTCGCCGTCCTATTCAACATGTACTCTCGTTTTCGCAAATCTTATTATGGATGCGATGATAATGCAACGCTATTAACTGTTTCAAAGTTTCTACATTGCGGTCCTCTCGCGGTCATTGATTGCTCGCGACAAAACGAGTCTGTCAAAACTGCTACCGTGGACGTGAGAATAGAGTTTGAATGCAGGGAAAATATACCGGCGAATACTACCGCCTACTGTCTCATCTTGCACGATCGGGTTGTCGAATATAATCCATTGACCAATGTAGTCTGCAAAATTATATAAGTCAGCAAATATCCCCTCCATTGCATATGAAAAAATATAAAAGATTGAGATGTTTGACGATCGACATCAGTCTGCGATCGGATCTTGTCATCAAGGCTGTGCCAACGTTTGTGGATCTACAAGGATTTATCGTTGGGAAAAATTTTGTCGTGAAGGAAGCTGCTGTTCTGAGAAAGGGATCCATACTTTCTCATTACATTTTTACATGTCCCGAACCATGGCACATGCTCATAAAATCTGAGAGATGTCAGGTTTTATGGTTGATGAAAAATCACCATGGATTATCGTGGAATGATGGACACGTTTCATATTGGAAATCGAAACGTTTAATTACGACAGCGGTGATGGGTGCAACGGGGGAGGATGATGATGCGTCACCTCTCGTGTACGTTAAAGGGCATGAAAAACGGCAATGGTTAGCCGATATACTGGACAATGATGCGAGAAACGATGTGATTATCGAAACTTTGAATGCAGACTATGAGGATGTAGCTTCTTTAAATAAGTTAGATGTTAAGAATACTGTACGTTGTGAAAATCATGTAAAAAATTGCGCTTTACAAAATGTATTTAAGATTTATAATTGGTGGTTGAAACATCATGATTCATCGAATCCATATTTATAATAAATTGATGATGCAATATATTTTTATCGTCTTTCTTATTCTCTCCTTTCTTTCCTCATCTCTATCTATGTACGTGTGCAGTATCGTGTTTCCGTACGTGACACAGCTGCCACAGATATTGTATTTCGATACTACATTGTGGTACATGATAAAACATTTAAATATTTGATAATTGAATATAGTTTTACGTTCGATGACCGTTCGACGAGCGTTCATTCCCGTTCGATAGCCGTTCATTTCCGTTCGACGGGCGTTCGTTTCCGTTCGATTACCGTTCAACGGGCGTTCGTTTCCGTTCGACGGGCGTTCAATTACCGTTCAATTCCGTTCGATTACCGTTCAATTCCGTTCGATGACCGTTCATTTCCGTTTGATGACCGTTCAATTCCGTTCGACGAGCGTTCGTTTGCGTTCGATGACCGTTCAATTACCGTTCGACGACTGTTCATTTCCGTTCGATGACCGTTCATTTCCGTTCGATGACCGTTCAATTACCGTTCGACGACCGTTCATTTCCGTTCGATGATCGTTCAATTACCGTTCGACGACCGTTCAACGAGCGTTCGTTTCCGTTCGACGGGCGTTCGTTTCCGTTCGACGGGCGTTCAATTACCGTTCAATTCCGTTCGATAACCGTTCAATTACCGTTCGATGACCGTTCATTTCCGTTCGATGACCGTTCAATTACCGTTCGACGACCGTTCAACGAGCGTTCGTTTCTGTCCGACGGGCGTTCGATGACCGTTCATTTCCGTTCGATGGGCGTTCATTTCCGTTCGATGACCGTTCGATGAGTGTTCGTTTGCGTTCGACAGTCGTTCGTTTCCGTTCGATGATCGTTCGACAGGCGTTCGTTTCCGTTCGACGAGCGTTCGATAGTCGTTCGTTTCCGTTCGATGACCTTTCGAGCAGGGTTGACGCATTATATTATAGCGTTATATTATATCATGCATACTTTTGTCTTACGGCGCGTTTTTGGTAAAGCGATAATGATATGTCCCTATTCTAAAGTTTCGTGTCGAGACCTCGTTGTTTCCTCACAAAGTCGCGATATGATAATATTAATATTATATTATATACCATGCTGAGTTTCATGGGACCGTACTTTTGTCTTACGACGCGTTTTTGATATGGTGATAATGCCACATCTCTACTATAAAACCTCGTGCCGGGACCTCGTTCTCTCATCAGAAAGAGTTTAGAAGTGCGCGAGTAAGAAGTACGTGTTGAATTTAAAAAAAAAAAAATGGATTGCGTTCTTCAGTTTTATAAAAACTGGAAGGCAAAATTGTTGAACATCCTGTTCATCGTCGTGTTAAACATGACTTTCACGTGGAACGTAAGTATCATTTTCATGATAAATTGTTAAAAATTTGTGAAAAAAAAATTGTGTAATAATATTTTTGATATAGTTCCAGGATGAAGTGGTGATTCCGGGATTTGTAAATATTGAGCACCGTCAGTGGGTGCGGGCGGTGCGTCGGCAGGCGCGGGAGGACTTCTCCTATATGTGGGGCGACACCCCGAGAGTCTCCAGGTCGTAGATATTTTCGACCTGCGGCGGCTCTTCGGGGAAGAGCCCTACGAAGAAATAGAAGAAGAGGAAAATTGGATCCAGGAAAAGGTGCAGGAGCAGGAGCAGGAGGAGGAAAGAGGAGTGGAGGAACAGGAATGGATCGATAGATGTAAGTGTTTTTTTTATAAATCTTATTGTAATATATTTCTATTAACACATCATTTTTTTTTCTGTTTCAGGAGCGGCCTGCCTTTAGCCCGGCGCATCGCCCCTTCCCCCTTATATATCTTTTTTTATATTTTATATTTTTTATATATATATTATATATTTTTTATTATATTTTTTAAATTTTATATTTTTATTATATATTTTAAATTTTAAATTTTATATTATTATATTATTATTTTATTAGACACACACACACACACACACACAAATTGTATAATACACACACATTTTAAAATAAATGTTATATTTAGTATTGAAAAGAAATGTATTTATTTACGCGCCTCTCCTTGCGTTCCCATCCCTTGCGTCTCTCTTGCGCTAGTTGTAAGTATAGCGATATCGTTCTCTCTCTCTCTCTTTCGTACGCGCTATCGTTCCAACAATAAGTCTCGCGTTAGTTGTAAGTCTCGCGATATCTTCGTTCTCGCTCGCACGCGTTATCTTAGCTATTATCGTTCTCTCTCGCACACGTTGTTCTCGCGATATTATAGTTCTCTTTCGTATGCGTTCTCTTCGCGCTATTATCGTTCTCTCTCATTCACAAGCTCGCCGCTATCACTCACTTACCTTTGCGTCGTCCTGCTCCCACCTATGTGGCATCTTACAATGCATCATCCTTGTCCTACGTTGACGCCATCCTTGTCGCACGTTGATGCCATCCTTGTCGCACTGTCCTCTTCACACACACTTAGCGCTATCCTTTTCCCACACGTAGCGCTATTCTTCTCACACCACCGTCTTCTTTCCGCGGATCCCCCCTACCCGCGCGGACCCCCTCATCCATCGCTCGCGCCGCGGATCCCCCCTACCCGCGCGGACCCCCTCGTCCATCGCTCGCGCCGCGGTTCCCCCTCGCCCCTCCCCCCCCTCGGAGCCCCTGCGTTAGAACCGGCTTAGTCTTACTACTAATACTAATTAATAACAGTTTTAATTTCATTACAGAGAGTTAACAGAGCTATTAGGCGGAAAACATAGCATTGAACCTTTACTACTGTCAGGAAATAAAGGCATAATTTCAAACAATAATGAGAGAGCATCTACATCTACATCTTTGTAAGTGTTATATTACATTTTAAATAAACAAATAGAATCTTTAAAAGAAAATATTTGTATATAATTGATTATATATATATATGTGTGTGTGTGTGTGTGTGTGTGTGTGTGTGTGTGTGTGTGTGTGTGTGTGTGCATACATATCTGTTTGCAGTATAAATGAAGATAATAATAACATTATTGCATCGCATCAGGCAGCATTTGAGTCTAATGCAAATACGACTCACAATAAATCAACATTGCAACAGGAAACATATGAGTCCACATATGATAGTGAAAATACTTATGACACAAGCGATAAAGAAGTAAGTAGAAAATTATATACAAGAACAAGAAGAATGATAATTTTCCTATCTTATATTTCCTTTCAATAAAAAAATAATGACAATATTTAATTTAGAATATTAAGACATCCAAAATGAAAAGCCGTACTAAGAAAAGTGGCACTACGGCACGAGTTTTAGAAGTGTGTCAACAACATCTTGAGAATGTAACGGATGACATACGCCAAAAAAATAAAAATCAGGATGAGATTCAAAAAACAATATTAGAAGAATATAAAGCAATGAGAAAAATACACGAGGAAGGAATGATAAAGATGCAGGAGCAATCGATCATTGCAAATACATTACGAGAAGAAAAAAACAAATTATTACGGCACTTTTTAGAAATGCAAAAAAAGTGATATGATATATGGCGATAGAACAAAGATATGTGATATAAGTCCAAAGATATTTTAAATAAGTCTATATTTGTTGTTCAGAGGATATATCACTATTTTATTTATTTCTTATTGTTAGTATGATCTAATGTGATAGTACTGTTGGTTCTTATGTGATATTAATGTTTGCTTTTTTTGTGATATTAATGTAAGTTTAGTTATGGTATATATTTAAATGTATTTAGAGTATATTATAGTACAGAATATATATTTTTGTTTTGAGATTCAGATATTATGAAGATTATATCACTAACAATAAGATAATATCAGTAAGGATTTTCAGTTTGTTTTTATTTTTGTTTAAAAATATATTTATTTTGAAGAAATACAAAAATATTTATAATAAAAAAATAAATTATGTCTAATTGTGTAATTTTTCTAGAATAATTATATAAATTAATATATTATGAATAAGATGTTATATACATAACATGTTTTTCAATTGACAGTTATTTGATGACATATCTCATCCCGTTTATGTATACCCGTTTCATATTCTCTTGGTGCTTCGTTGTTTGGTATGCATCTATTTTGTGCATCTATATCTGGTTGTTGGTCGTCTAACGCTGCTTCAAAAAGTTGTAAGTCTTCGATGTTGGCCAGGTTGTGTAAAACACAGCACGCATGTATAACACGTACCATGCGTAGGATATTTCGTAGTTTCAAATGGTACAATTGGCGAAATCTCTGCTTTAAACACCCAAACGTGTTTTCGATTATTACTCTACACAAACTTAGTTTTTGATTAAAAATTCTTTGGTTTCTTGTCAAATGTCCATTATCTCTATACGGAACTATTAGTTGTCGTAGACAAGCGTATGCGCTATCTCCTAACAAGAAATTATCTGGAAAAATATTCATAACATTTAAAATAGATTTTAATATTTAATTTGTAGCTTTTCATTTTATAATATTCTATTTTCAACTAACCTCCACAAAGTTCATGTAAATCATTATACAGGGCGATCCTGAAAAACGATCCGTCTATAAAATGACATATTCCTGACACCATTCTAAGACAATTTTTCCTTTACCAAAATTTGATTTGAAGCGTAGTTTTTGAATTATGAGCAAAAATAGTTAGTAAATCACGCGTCGAGTACAGAAGGCAGGCAGGAGCGGCGCGGCGTGCCGCGAGCGCGGGCGCAGCTGACCGCCCGACGGGTGATTATCACCGCATGAGTCGCTAACTATTTTATCTTATAACATAAAATTATGCTTTAAATAAAATTTTGGTAAAGAAGAAAATGTCTTAGAATTACGTCAGAAATACGTGTTGCTTAAAATAACGTTATTTTAATAATGAAAAGTTGTTCCGGATCGCCGGCCGTCCGACGTTGCAATCAGCTGATTGCTACACGCGATGTGTGTATGGCGGAGTGTGTGCGTAAGAGAGAGAGAGAAAGAGAGAGAAAGAGGGAGAGAGGGAGGGTAGGAGGGACAGACATTCATACACACGCACGCACTTTTTTTCTCGCTCTCTTTCTCTCTTTTACGCAACACTCATACACTCTCTCATTCAGTCTCACTCACACTCTCTCGGTCACTCACTCACTCACTCACCTGCTTACTCACTTGCTCATTCACCTTGTAGCAGCGTAGCGAATCTTCATGCTATGTATTGTTGTATCTGCTGCACGGTTATGATTGCTAGAGATGCGCGACACATTGAAATTTTTTCGATTATTAGTCTCACACTCGATTGACACAATACAGATTACGCGATAACGAGTTTACTGTTTATTCACTCACTATTGATTTATCGATACCAAAAATTACTTTCAAAGAAACGCGAATGCAAACAGCACATGACTCGACGCGAAGCGACGGACCGCGGAGACTGCGCGACCACAAGAGTTATGTTGCCAGAAACGCGACACGCGACATCTAACAAACGACTTGCGCGTGGCGCGTGATTGACGCGAGATAAGACGAACGATCGGCTAAAACCTTCGCATTGCGAATGCGGTAGAAAACATGAAACGTATAATGACATACTTACAAAATTAATTATTTATTATAAATAATAACTATTAATAATTTCAAATTATAATAAATAATTATTATTTTAAAAAGCATGTGTTATACGTTATTACGTTTTCGAAATTATTGCATTCACGATGCGAAGATTTAAGTCAATCGCAAGAATAATGTAATTAAAATTACATTTGGAAAAATTTATTTTTATTCTGCTCACAATGAAATGTTCCAACGTGAAAATGTATTGGTCGCTCTGAAAAGAGCGGATTGACTAAAAAAAATTTTAAAGCAGATGCTCAAAATGCCCGCCATCCATCCTAATGCAAGCTCTCATGCGTTTTAATAAGTTTCTTTCGACGTTTTCCATTATTTCTTCGTCAATATTCCAAATAGCGAATCGTAATCTTGTCTCCAGATCTTCAATATCTTCGGGAAGCGTTTTATAAATTACTTCCTTGCAGTATCCCCATAAGAAAAAATCTAGAGGATTGAGATCCGGAGATCTTGCGGGCCAACGTATCGGGCCGTACCGACCCATCCAGCGTCCGGGAAAATTCTCGTTTAAGTAATTCGTAACGATCCTGGCGTTGTGTGGCCCAGCACCGTCTTGTTGGAAGATAATATCGTTTCTTTCAAATAATGGCACATCTTCTAAGAAATGTGGTAGATTTTCTGTTAATAAATCGACGTAGATTCTTCCAGTTAAAATATCTGGAAGAATAACTGGACCAAGTATTTCAGTGCCCATTATTCCAGCCCATACATTAATCTTCCAACGAGTTTGAAAATTTCGAAATCGCGTGACTCTGGGATTTTCTTCGCTCCAAAAGTGCATATTATGCACATTAAAAATTCCTTCTTGTGTGAATAGCGATTCATCGCTGAATATCACACGAGAGGAATATCTGGGATCTCGATCGACGTTTCGCAGAAAATTTTCGCAAAACGTTCGTCTTGCAGGGTAATCTGCTGGTCGTAAATGCTGCACGCGTGTATAATGAAACGCGTGCAACTTTTCTTCTTTTAATATTCTTTGTACGGTTGTATAGGATAAATCGTGTTCTCGAGCAACTACCCGAATACTTGTTTCGGGATTATCCTCAAAAGTACGTATAACTCTCTCCGTGTTCCGTACATTTCTAACATCGCGATTTCTCCCAGCGTCGTGTTTGTTCGGCAGGACACTGCCAGTATCATACAGTCTTTGAGCTGCTCTAAGTATGACGCGACCCGATGGATGTCTTCGGTTTGGATATAATTCGGCGTATCTTCTTGCAGCAGGGTTTTGCTGCCCGTGACACTCGCCAAGTGCCATCAGCATGTCATAATATTCTTGACTTGTGTACGCTGCCATATCTTCTTCGCGCTTATTGATAATCGCTGATAATCGCAGGCTTATTGATTGCATCATCGATCGTGCGTCTAATTTATACGATCTTCGCTGGGGGTCTATGCCCCTCCTCGCCTCCCGCGACCAATCGCGAATGTAGCGGACGCTAATTAGTGATTGGTCGCGGGAGGCGAGGAGGGGCATAGACCCCCAGCGAAGATCGTATAAATTAGACGCACGATCGATGATGCAATCAATAAGCCTGCGATTATCAAGACGAACGTTTTGCGAAAATTTTCTGCGAAACGTCGATCGAGATCCCAGATATTCCTCTCGTGTGATATTCAGCGATGAATCGCTATTCACACAAGAAGGAATTTTTAATGTGCATAATATGCACTTTTGGAGCGAAGAAAATCCCAGAGTCACGCGATTTCGAAATTTTCAAACTCGTTGGAAGATTAATGTATGGGCTGGAATAATGGGCACTGAAATACTTGGTCCAGTTATTCTTCCAGATATTTTAACTGGAAGAATCTACGTCGATTTATTAACAGAAAATCTACCACATTTCTTAGAAGATGTGCCATTATTTGAAAGAAACGATATTATCTTCCAACAAGACGGTGCTGGGCCACACAACGCCAGGATCGTTACGAATTACTTAAACGAGAATTTTCCCGGACGCTGGATGGGTCGGTACGGCCCGATACGTTGGCCCGCAAGATCTCCGGATCTCAATCCTCTAGATTTTTTCTTATGGGGATACTGCA
The DNA here is from genome assembly GCF_025532165.1 of Camponotus vicinus. Lineage (NCBI taxonomy): Eukaryota > Metazoa > Arthropoda > Insecta > Hymenoptera > Formicidae > Camponotus > Camponotus vicinus. Next base: position 4,221,586 of record NW_028141980.1, on the reverse strand, counting down.
AGGAAGTAATTTATAAAACGCTTCCCGAAGATATTGAAGATCTGGAGACAAGATTACGATTCGCTATTTGGAATATTGACGAAGAAATAATGGAAAACGTCGAAAGAAACTTATTAAAACGCATGAGAGCTTGCATTAGGATGGATGGCGGGCATTTTGAGCATCTGCTTTAAAATTTTTTTTAGTCAATCCGCTCTTTTCAGAGCGACCAATACATTTTCACGTTGGAACATTTCATTGTGAGCAGAATAAAAATAAATTTTTCCAAATGTAATTTTAATTACATTATTCTTGCGATTGACTTAAATCTTCGCATCGTGAATGCAATAATTTCGAAAACGTAATAACGTATAACACATGCTTTTTAAAATAATAATTATTTATTATAATTTGAAATTATTAATAGTTATTATTTATAATAAATAATTAATTTTGTAAGTATGTCATTATACGTTTCATGTTTTCTACCGCATTCGCAATGCGAAGGTTTTAGCCGATCGTTCGTCTTATCTCGCGTCAATCACGCGCCACGCGCAAGTCGTTTGTTAGATGTCGCGTGTCGCGTTTCTGGCAACATAACTCTTGTGGTCGCGCAGTCTCCGCGGTCCGTCGCTTCGCGTCGAGTCATGTGCTGTTTGCATTCGCGTTTCTTTGAAAGTAATTTTTGGTATCGATAAATCAATAGTGAGTGAATAAACAGTAAACTCGTTATCGCGTAATCTGTATTGTGTCAATCGAGTGTGAGACTAATAATCGAAAAAATTTCAATGTGTCGCGCATCTCTAGCAATCATAACCGTGCAGCAGATACAACAATACATAGCATGAAGATTCGCTACGCTGCTACAAGGTGAATGAGCAAGTGAGTAAGCAGGTGAGTGAGTGAGTGAGTGACCGAGAGAGTGTGAGTGAGACTGAATGAGAGAGTGTATGAGTGTTGCGTAAAAGAGAGAAAGAGAGCGAGAAAAAAAGTGCGTGCGTGTGTATGAATGTCTGTCCCTCCTACCCTCCCTCTCTCCCTCTTTCTCTCTCTTTCTCTCTCTCTCTTACGCACACACTCCGCCATACACACATCGCGTGTAGCAATCAGCTGATTGCAACGTCGGACGGCCGGCGATCCGGAACAACTTTTCATTATTAAAATAACGTTATTTTAAGCAACACGTATTTCTGACGTAATTCTAAGACATTTTCTTCTTTACCAAAATTTTATTTAAAGCATAATTTTATGTTATAAGATAAAATAGTTAGCGACTCATGCGGTGATAATCACCCGTCGGGCGGTCAGCTGCGCCCGCGCTCGCGGCACGCCGCGCCGCTCCTGCCTGCCTTCTGTACTCGACGCGTGATTTACTAACTATTTTTGCTCATAATTCAAAAACTACGCTTCAAATCAAATTTTGGTAAAGGAAAAATTGTCTTAGAATGGTGTCAGGAATATGTCATTTTATAGACGGATCGTTTTTCAGGATCGCCCTGTATACAGGGTGACCCATTTTAACTTAGACAGCCAAATAACTCGAAAAATAAGCAAGATAGAGAAAAATGTTTTAGACAAAAGTTGTATGGTTTCGAGGGGGCCATAAGATGGTATCATTGGTTTGACCTTGAAGAGTCATTTGAAGGTCACGTGAAGGTCACTTCAATTTTTTTAAATGGAACATCCTATATATTTTTGTACATTCTTGTAGCTCATCTCGAGAGCTTTCCAAAACACTATAATTAAGTACATTTTCGTTAAGTACTTTTTGAGTTATGAGGCTTGAAATAATTTCTTAATTTTACATAAACCGTAAAATATCTTGTAAAATATTCATTTTTCGATTACCTTACCTTAATAGTTTTATGTACAAAATAATGAGAGGAATCAATTGGTGTAAAGAAAACACATAGTTGTTTCGAAGAAAAAATATGTAATTTGCAATTAACAATTCCATATTTTTTCTTAAAAACAACTATGTGTTTTCTTTACACCAATTGATTCCTCTCATTATTTTGTACATAAAACTATTAAGGTAAGGTAATCGAAAAATGAATATTTTACAAGATATTTTACGGTTTATGTAAAATTAAGAAATTATTTCAAGCCTCATAACTCAAAAAGTACTTAACGAAAATGTACTTAATTATAGTGTTTTGGAAAGCTCTCGAGATGAGCTACAAGAATGTACAAAAATATATAGGATGTTCCATTTAAAAAAATTGAAGTGACCTTCACGTGACCTTCAAATGACTCTTCAAGGTCAAACCAATGATACCATCTTATGGCCCCCTCGAAACCATACAACTTTTGTCTAAAACATTTTTCTCTATCTTGCTTATTTTTCGAGTTATTTGGCTGCCTAAGTTAAAATGGGTCACCCTGTATAGTAGAATTCTTTAAAACTCTGGCATCGTGGGCAGATCCTGGGTACCCAATAAAGACATCCATAAATTTTAGTTTGTGATTAGTTGTGTTTCTTGTACGTGTATTGAGAAATACTGCTTTCGATTTATATAAGAGTCAGCATCTTCCACTGGTTTATCAATTCTTACATGAGAACCATCTATAGCACCTAAAAAAAAACAATATATAATAAGTAAAACATGTTAAACAAAAAACAAAACATTGAAATATAAATACATTACCAATTACACCAGGAAATCCTTTTTCTTCAAGAAAATAAGTCATGGTTTCTTCTCTTTCCACTTGTGTTGGATATCGTATAATGTTAGGTGCCAATGACATAATAAAGTCCGTCACTCTCGTTATTATATGGTACAACGTACTTATTGCAATACCAAATCGATCAGCTATATCCCGATAAGATCCACTTTCGTGTCCAACGAACCATAAATAACATAAAATATGTTTCTCACCAGTGACTTTCTCTTCTTCCGCATGGTCTGAAAAAATTACATATAATACATACCTTTTTGTAAAACTATTTTTTAAATTAATTTTTTCATAATATTAACTATTAGTTAATTTTATTATCATTTCCTCTTAAAAATATATTCTTACTTTGTATAAAAGTAAATATATCTGATGCATTAAATCGATTTATTAATTCGTATGCTATTTCTCTCGACAATCTAAAATGCATTATAAAATCCTTGTCAATATAATTATGGACAATATTTTCGATATAATTTTGTATTTTTATGTTGGACCCTTCTAACTAATCCAAACAGTGGATGTAACATCTCCAATTCATTATGCTCTGAAAAGTTTATTAATAGGTTAGAATTTGCGCATTTATATTATTAATATATTATATTATACTAATTCAGCATACAATAATATTTCTTACCATCATTTTCTTCAATTAAAATTGGTTCTAATGGTGGAATTGGATTTATATTTTCATCTTCATCGGATGAATCTATCAACTCTATAGGCAAAATGTGGCACGCCATATTTTTGCACTGCTTTACACTAGTTTACACTGTATCGTTTTCTACTCCCGTTTGCACTCTTAGTTCTCGCTTGCACTGGCTCAGTTCTAGTGCAGAACTAGTTCAGTTCAGTGCAGGAATAAAAAACAAACCTAATGCCAACGTTAATTTCGGTGGCATAAATAGACGAGAGGGACAAAACGTTTATTCCTTATTGCAACGAGCATTCGATAGACCAATAATTGGAGTTGGTTGTCCAGCACATATACTCCATAACTGTATTAGACATGGTGCCGATACATTGGAACATCGATACATTGGAACAACATATATTGACATCGAATCAGTTGTCATGATTTACAATTTTTTCGCAGTTTATACAGTACGAACAGAAAAACTAAAATCACTTTGTAAAGTTGCTCAAATCGAGTATCAGCAACTGTTTTATCATAGTATAGTATTAGACATGGTGCCGATACATTGGAACAACATATATTGACATCGAATCAGTTGTCATAATTTACAATTTTTTCGCAGTTTATACAGTACGAACAGGGGTGGTGACGAAGAGCTCGGGAGTGTCGGCGGAAAAGGAAAAGCAAAAGACGGGCAGTAGGATGGAGGGCGGAGAGTTGGTGGAAGAGGTCAGGGAACTGAAGAAGGTGATGGTGGAGTTGGTTCTGGTGCTGAGGAGATTGGTAAGGGGAATAGAGAAGAGAGGGGAGGTCGATAGGGAAAGTGAAGGAGCCGAGGTTAGGACGGAGAGGGAAGGCGCAGGAGAGGAGGGCAAAGAAGAGGTTGAAAGGAGAGAAAAGGAGGATGGGGGTGGAAGAGAAGAAGGTTGGAAGGTGGAGGAGTTAAAGTCAAGGAAGGGGAATGCAATAGTGGGGAGGAAGGAGACGAGAGAGAGGAAGGCGGAAGGAGAAAGGGCGGAGGGCGGAGAGAGGAAGAGCAAGTGGAGTAAGGGGGAGGAAGGCAGAAGAGGAGTAAATGAGGAGGAAGAAAAGGAGAAGGCAGGGGATGGAGAAGGGAAAGAAAGGAAGCGGGGGGAGAAGAAGTGGATGAAGGAGATAGACGGAAAAATGAAGAGACGGGGGGAGGATAGGAAGGCGGAGGAGTTAAAGGTAGGAAAGGGAAATACAACAGAAGGGAGGAAGGGGACAAATAGGAGAGAAGGCTGAAGGGAAAGGGTGGAAGGGGAGGGTGTAGAGAGGAGGAGTTGATATCCGCTGTTTTTCGGACTAATTTTGTTCTGTCTAGTTTGTACAGGCATGTCCGGTGCAGGAAGGAAAAGGAAAGGAGAGGAGAATGGAAAGGAAGGATTAGAGCAGAAGGAAACGGAGACAGGAAAGGAAGAAAGGCAGGATAGGAAAAGCAAAACGCAGGAGAAAAGGAGAGGAGGAAGAGGAAGATGGAAAGCGGTGCTGGCATGAGAGGAAGCATAGATTGGGAGGAGAATGGTCAGAAGAGTGGAAAGGGGGGTGAGGGATGGAAAGAAAGGAAGGGGAGGGTACGCAGGGAGGGTGTGGGAAATTATAATGTAGTGGTCGCACAAGGGCCAGGTCGGGGGAATGTAAATTTTTTGGATTGTGAAAGGTTCGGGAACGCTCCTTGTAAAAGCGCCTTGTAATCCCTGAGGGGCAGCAATAAACAATCAATCAGTACGAACAGAAAAATTAAAATCATTTTGTAAAGTTGCTCAAATCGAGTATCAGCAACTGTTTTATCATAGTAAAACCCGATGGCTGAGTTTATTCCCTGCGATTGAAAGAATTCTTAAGTTATTTCCAGCTTTAAAAGAATATTTTTCCTCAGAAATTGGAATTTCAATAACGATAAAAAATTTTGTCCGAAATCAATTTTCCGAAATTTATCTTTGGCATATCCATTCACTGATGCCTTTATTCCAAACCAAAATTGAACAATTGGAGAAAGAAGATGTAACAATTGTTGAAGTAACTCAAAAATTTTATACTCGACTTTGAGAGCATTAAAATCTCGGCAAGATGAAAATTTTATTTCACTGACAGTCACTAAACTTTTAAATAGCCTCGAAAATAATGATAACAGTACGACTGATTTTAGAACAGAAATCAAAATGGTGTATGCAAGCTGCATCGAGTACTTACAAAAATGGATTAAAGATTTTGAAGATTTTTCTTGTTTTCAATGAATGTCTTTAGAAAAGAACATGAAAAGTTTCTTTAATGTAACTCTATCTTCGGAATATCTTTCAAAAATGGGCGTTGTTATTGATGAAGCTTTTTGACGAATATGAAATTCTCAAGGAGTATTGCAAAAATCTATATGATGACTGCTTCTCTAATAGTTTAACAACTCAATGGTGCAATTTTTTTATAAGTAGGAGCATGATAGGTGATAGTACAGACAGAGAGAAGACTGAGAGGTGTCATGGGCCGGTATTCATAGTCCGTTCTTATATTTAAGTTCGCCTTAAGTACAGTCTTAAGACGCCCTGTAGATTCATAGTCGAAAAATAAGCAAGAACTTGACCAAAATCTTGAGTTTGAACTTATGGAAGACAATCTTATTTCTGAATGTTTCATAAACATATCTTATTTGATATAAGCACAGACTTAAGATAATCTTATAAGTTATGTATTCATAGTCATTCAAGTTCGTCTTATTTTACATATATATTGCCAAATAAGATGATCTTCATCAAGTCGTGTCCGTAGGTGACTTAAGCAAACTGTGGCAAACTTTTATAAAAATAAATAACACAACAGATGGATGATATTATGATAAATATTAATGAAATTGAGGACATTAATTTATTAAATGAAGATGAAGAAGAGGTGCAAATTCGTATGCCTAAACGGTATATCCGCGACCATCAAAATCCTTTCGAATTTTATAATGAATGGGAATTCAAAAGAAGATTTCGTTTTGCAAAGGACTCAGTTATGTTCGGTATTTTACCTTTAATAGAGGAAGGACTTTCAAAAATTAACAATCGCGGTTTGCCAATACCAACAGTTTTTCAATTATTAATTTCTTTACGTTTTTATGCAACAGCAAGTTTTCAAGTAAGTAATAAAATTATATATTTTAATTATAAATTCAATATATAAATATTCAAAATAGTTTGTTTTATATAATGTAAAAATATATAAATAATACAAGAATATATATATAAGTTTATTTTTATAGCTTGTTGTAGGAGATGTAGCACAAATATCCCAACCTACTATCTCAAGGATTATTTTGCGAGTATCTACTTTGTTAGCCAGTTATATTAATACATACATCAAGATACCAGTATCAGCTGCAATACGTTCTGAAAATAAACGCTTATTTAAAGAACTTGGTCGTGGTCCTGGAGCTATAGGACTTCCTGCTATTGATGGAGCAATTGATTGTACACATATACGACTAACACATACCAGATTTCAGGGCATTGATGAAATCTTTAGGAATCGAAAAGGCTATTTTTCGTTGAATGTTCAAGTAAATATTTTTCTTTAAATAATTTTAATTTCATCATATATATGTATAACTAAATCCCCATATACTTTAATATATATCAAATTTTTTTATTAATATAAAATTATTAAAATTCAATTAATATGTATAATTGCAGGCTGTTGTTGGACCACATACAGAATTTTTAGATCTAGTTCCAGAATGGCCAGGAAGTGAACATGATAGCCGTATATTCCAGAATTCACGAATTTATATGCGATACAGACAACGTGAATTAGACGGGATGCTAGTTGGAGATGGTGATTACCCTTCTTTACCATTTTTATTGACACCAATTGGTAATCCCATCAGAGATGAAGAAATAAGGTTTGATACATATATAATTTAAATTTTTAATTCTAGCAATTATAATACTAGTGCAAATATATGTAATTATATTTTTAATTATATTTTTATTACAGTTATAACATGATTCATGGGAGAACACGAAGAATTGTCGAAAGGACTTTCGGAATTTGGAAACGTAGATTTCCTTGTTTATCAAAAGGCCTTCAAACAAAATTAATAACATCAACAACAATTGTTACAGCATGCGCTGTTCTTCATAATCTTGCGTTAACATTCAATGATAATATGGAAATAGAAGAAGAAGAAGCAGCAGGAGAAGCAGAAAATGAAGATGACGAAGTTCCGGTACCTCCACCTCATTACCAAGCTGGAGATGGATTCCTTGTACGAAATGCCATTATTGAACAATTGTTTCGATAATTTTGTTTTTTATGTTTAAATATACAATAATTGATGATACAAAATATATTTATTTATAGCCCTCAACAAAATTGATTTGTAGTAGCTTTTTATATACTAAAGAGGTTAACTAAATGTGCTATTGTTATGTGTTAAATGTGAAATTAAAGAAGAATAAATGCAATTTATTTTATCATTTGAAACATTTATTTTATATCTATTATATTATAAACTTTTTCCATATGTGATTTAGAATACATAAAATTAAATTGTCTCTTTCTCTCTCTTTCATATATACATATAAATTATATATATATATATATATATATATATATATATATATATATATGTATCATTTAACAAAATTAAATATATTTAGAACAAAAAAACTTAAAATATAATAATAACATATAAATCACAAATGAAATGTACATAGAAGTTATACATTATTATCCCTGGCAAAAATGAGACGTTTGTTTGGCGTTTACATGAACGTTTGTGGAAGTTCGTCGAGAGTTTAAAAACGATTAGTAAAGAGTTTGTAGAACAAAAATTGCAACACTGCAGCGTTTAAAAGACGTTTGTACGTTATAGCGTAAACGTAAACGTTTGAAAAGTCTGAGTAAACTCTGTACACGAAGATGTATCAACGTTTACTGAACGTACTCTGAAAAATGTTACCTCAGCATTGCAAAACTTTCATGTAACATTATATAAAGAGTTTGTAGAACAAAAATTGCAACACTGCAGCGTTTGATAAGCATTCAAAACCCAACAGCGTTATGTAAGTGCTCTTACAAAGTTTGAAAAGCATATAAACTCTCAGAAAACCCTCACTCAACGGTTGTTAACGCTTTATAAAGTTTCTTATTTTCGCCAGGGATGCAGAATATTACTAACATTAACAGGATATTATTAACATTAATATGTGGCATTTTTATAGCACTACCATCTATTTCTTTACAGGTGAGTCTATATTTTCTTTATCTGTGAATTGATATTCTGAATTGATAGCTCTGAGTTTTGATTCATTTATTTTTATCTCTAGTTTTTGTACTTCTTCTAAATGTTTTAATTGCATTAAGTTACATACTTTTAAATGCGTTTCTTTCATAATTGCTATATTTTTTTCGTGGTTTAATTTAATATTTATCAATTGTTCTTCTTGTGTCATTAATTGCTTTATCCTTTGAATTCGTAATTCCTCTTCTATATTAGATATTTCCACCAAATCTTTTCTTTTTCGTTTGAAAATATTTAGTTTTTTGTCGTCATTGTTTGATTGTACTTGTGGCGTATCTGTATTGTGTGAAGTCATCAGTTTTTTGTTACAGCCGTCTACAATAATAAATATGTTTGCAAAACATAAGAAAATAGTATTACAATTGTATTTGATAATATTATATAGAAAAATTATAATAAAGATAATAAATACTTTGCGAAGCAGTAGTACTATCATCCTCTATGCATATCGAATGTGTATTTTCAAGATTCGAAAATATTTCTGCACTTTCATCAGGCGATATTTCAAATACATAATCACGTTTATCTGAAATGCATAAAATAATAAAATTAAATTTATATCTAATATATGAAATCTATCTATATCTAATATATATATGTGCTACTGCATTGTAATAGCTAACGTGTGTGTCTGTGTGTGTGTGTTCTATTAAACAGTTCTTTATTTAACAGTTAATTTAGTTATATACATATACATATATACCATTAATTTCTTTGTCTGTCATATTGGATGTGAATAATACCGGTGCGGTCTTCATCAAATTAGGTGCTATAATAGCAATGTCAGGATCGATATCTACCGTTGCCTCTTGTGGTCCTCCACCAGTTGCCATGATCGATTGTCTCTCTTTTGTTAATGCTTCTCTTTGACATTGTTTTAAATTTGTCCACAATTTTTTTAATTGCTGAACAGTTCTCTGTATTACCAAAATGATTATATCAAATACATTTTTTATGGGATATTAAACATAGGATTATAAAATGCATTTTTTATAGGATATTAAACTAGAAATATCAAAAGAAATAGCCAACATAAAAGAAGATTAAGTAGCACCCTGATTTAGAATATATAAATATACAGGGTGAGCCATTTTAATTAACGCACGCAATTATTTCGGAAACAAAGCATTTTAAAGAAAAATGTTTCAGACAAAAGTTTTATAGTTTCGAGGGGGCCATAAGATGGTATCATTGGTTTGACCTTGAAGAGTTATTTGAAGGTCACATGAAGGTCACCTTCAATTTCTTAAATGGAACCTACTATTTGTCATTGCATATTCTTGTAGCTTATCTCGAGAGCTTTCCAAAACACTATAATTAAGTACCTTTTCGTTAAGTACTTTTTGAGTTATGAGGCTTGAAATAATTTCTTAATTTTACATAAACCGTAAAATATCTTGTAAAATATTCATTTTTCGATTATCTTATCTTAATACTTTTATGTACAAAATAATGAGAGGAATCAATTGGTGTAAAGAAAACACATAGTTGTTTTTAAGAAAAAATATGGAATTGTTAATTGCAAATTATATATTTTTTCTTCAAAACAACTATGTATTTTCTTTACACCAGTTGATTCCTCTCATTATTTTGTACGTAAAAGTATTAAGGTAAGATAATCGAAAAATGAATATTTTACAAGATATTTTACAGTTTATGTAAAATTAAGAAATTATTTCAAGCCTCATAACTCAAAAAGTACTTAACGAAAAGGTACTTAATTATAGTGTTTTGGAAAGCTCTCGAGATAAGCTACAAGAATATACAATGACAAATAGTAGGTTCCATTTAAGAAATTGAAGGTGACCTTCATGTGACCTTCAAATAACTCTTCAAGGTCAAACCAATGATACCATCTTATGGCCCCCTCGAAACCATAAAACTTTTGTCTGAAACATTTTTCTCTAAAATGCTTTGTTTCCGAAATAATTGCGTGCGTTAATTAAAATGGCTCACCCTGTATATAATTATATAAATAAAATCAAAAACTATGAATGAAAAGCTATTAATTTATGTATATAATATATTATATAGATGCACATCACTCGCATAGTGGCTGCATATCTACATTATATATTACACGCATAAATCAATAATTTTTCATCTTGTTTATACAAGATTACAGTTATTAAAATTAAATAAACTCGAGCTTATATGTTAAGTATCATCAGCTTAAGGAGAGGTTAATTTATCATTTGTATCACCACTTTTCTCTTTAGCTATACTCACCTCGCAGCAAATTAATGCTGACTGATTATATTCATTGCATATTTCGCTCCATGCAACATCTTTATCTTTTAAAGTAGTGCCATCATTTTTTTTCAATTCAATTACATGTTTATATTTGTCAAGTATCTGTAGAAATACATTTTTTTCCATCGATGTGTAATGTTTGTTCTTATTAGCTTTTTCTTTACACGACATTATTTCTAGAAACAAAATTATATTTTAATTTAAAAAATCTTAAATAAATAATTATCACAAATAAATTTACCTTGAATTCTTCTTCTTTATACTATAGGAATTATATTAAGAATTAATAATAGATTAAGAATATTATTATTAATTTATTAAAAATTACGAAACAAGGCTATGGTTAGTTATAACAGAAGATGGGTAATCATACTGCGCCTTGAATGCAATGTTCCTATTGGAGGAACTGGAAGGAACTAGCAGAAATATTACGGAAATAACCGAGTCGAGATTTAAGTATGCTCTTAAGTATGTCTTCATCAAGTAGATCTCAAATCAAATAAGATTTACTTGAGCGAAAATTTCTTCGTGAAGATTATCTTATTTCACAACTATGAAATCTATCAATCTTAAGACGATCTCGACTGAATAAGACAGACTTGGTCAAGATCATCTTAAATGTTAACTTGAGACTCGACTATGAATACGGGCCATGGCCCGCTTTTAGGTGATCCCTGAAAGCGATGCGCCCTCTGTGGACCTTAAAAACGTGCACCTAAACTGCGAAGCCAAGGTGCACGAATGTTCTCAGAGGGTAACATATAAGGTGCACAATTTCTGGTTCTATTCCGTGCTATGTGCACAAAATGTCGGTAGCACCAGTGCTGTATAGCAAGGTGCTTACGTATATCAAATAAATTTTAATATAAATGAGAAATGACGAATTTGATATCCTCTCTCTCTCTCTCTCTCTCTCTCTCTCTCTCTCTCTCTCTATATATATATATATATATATATATATATATATATATATATATATATATATATATATTTTTTTTTTTTTCTTATATATAAATTTGCAATGAGCAGCGACATATTTTTTATTAAGAACAATCATATGTTTTTTTTACATTAACTGATTCCTCTTATTATTCTATGTATAAAATTATTAAAGTAAAATAATCGAAAAATGAACATTTTATCAGATATATTATAAGTTATATAAAATTATGTCAACTTAAAGAATCAAATATCTCGTTAACCATTCAATTTTTGACTATCCTATCTTTATAACTTTTTACACGGAATATTGCGAGGAATCGATTTATATTAAAAAATTAGGATGGTTCCATTAAAAAATATAATTATCAAACTAATTAAAAATTATCCGATTTACGTCGTGTTTGATATCATTTTAATCGCAAAAATCTCTTTAATTCATTAAAATTACTTTCAAACCGATGAAATTAAAAATAAGTTTCAATTTTTATTTTATAAGATGTTTATATTTTCGTGAATTGCGAATGGATAGAGGAAGCGAAGAAACTGATTGTAAGAGACGTCGGAACTCTTTGATGATAGGTCATCTCGCTCGCTCTCCACTCATGGTCTTACTTTCTCTGTCACACTTGACAATCGTGATAGACAGCTCGGAAAGATTAGAGACCCTGTACTAGAGACTGGCCATTCGAGGATTCGGCGTGATTGGTGCACATAACTTATGCCCAGATAATGGCGGCACCAATAAGAAAAGCTGTTCACCGAGCGCAAACTGACATTTGAAATACGCTTGCACTAAAGTTGTATCGTTAAATTAATGATATATAAATGTATCTTTTAAAAAATGTAAAAATAATTGTAAATGTAATGAGAAATAATATTAGTAGTAAGACAGGGCCGGTTCTAACCCAGGTCCTTTCAGGGGGGGTGAGGCGCGAGGGGAACCGCGGTGCGGTGAGAGTGACGTCACGCGCGGGGAAGAGGGAACCGCGGTGCGGGGCGAGTGACGTCACGCGCGGTGAAGGGGGAACTGCGGTGCGGGGGGGGAGTGACGTCACGCGCGGGAAAGGAGGAACTGCGGTGCGGGGGGAGTGACGTCACGCGCGGGGAAGGGGGAACCACGGTGCGGGGGAGTGACGTCACGCGCGGGGAAGAGGGAACCGCGGTGCGGGGCGAGTGACGTCACGCGTGGGGAAGGAGGAACTGCGGTGCGGGGGGGGTGACGTCACGCGCGGGGAAGGAGGAACTGCGGTGCGGGGGGGTGACGTCACGCGCGGGAAGGGGGGATCCGCGGCGCGAGCGATGAACGAGGGGGTCTGCGAGGAGAAGGGGGATCCGCGGAAAGAAGACGGTGGTGTGAGAAGGATAGCGCTACGTGTGGGAAAAGGACAGCGCTACATGTGGGAAAAGGATAGCGCTAAGTAAGTGTGTGAAGAGGACAGTGCGACAAGGATGACATCAACGTGCGACAAGGATGGCGCAATGTAAGATGGCGTGAGAAGGACGACGCAAAGGTAAGTGAGCGACGAGCATATGAAAGAGAGAAAACGACAATAGCGCGAGAACAACGCGTGCGAGAGAGAACGATATTGCAAGAACAACGCGAGTGAGAGAGAGAACGATAGCGCGTACGAAAGAGAGAACAATATCGCGAGAACAACGCGTGCGAGAGACAACGATAAATTTTTATAACTAGCGCGAGAGAGATAGCGCAAGGGATGGGAGCGCAAGAAGAGTCGCGTAAATAAATACATTTTTTTTTTCAATACTAAATATAAAATTTATTAAAAATCTGTTATACATTTTTGTGTCATAGCGCGAGAGAGATTACTTATTCTAAGCGCGATAGAAAGAGATAGCGCGAAAGAATGACGCATGCCGAAGATAGTGAGACTCATGAGTAACGCGTGTGAGAGAGAACGATATTGCTATACTTATAACTAACGCGCGAAAGAACGCAACGAAGATATCGCGAGACTTAGAACTAACGCGCGAGAGAGAGATAGCGCAAGGGATGGGAACGCAAGGAGAGGCGCGTAAATAATCACATTCTTTTTTAAAATTACAAATATATAATTTATTTAAATGTGTGTGTGTACTATACAATTTGTGTATGTGTGTATGTGTGTATGTGTACTTAAAATTAAGAATAATAATAGTAATATAATAATAATAATAATATAAAATATAAAAGTAATAATAATAAAAATATAAAAATAATTAAAATTTAATATAGGGGGAAGGGGCGATGCGCCGGACTGAGGGATGCCGCCACTAAAACAGAAATACATTTTATTATTTTTAAATTATTTAATAATTTATTTTAAGATACTTTTTGATATATTACAAATTGAAAGATACTTACAATATTATCCATGGCTCACCTTTATATTGAGCAATACGCTCAATTTATAATTTTACGCAGGTTTGGATTCACATATCTGTTTATCCTCTCGTCGACCATTCATATACTCTCGTAAACTCTGAAATTAAACATAACTGTGAATGTTTTAAATTTATTACACATCAGTAGTAAGACAGGGCCGGTTCTAACGCAGGTCCTCCGAGGGGGGGTGAGGTGCGAGGGGGAAACCGCAGCGCGGGGGAGTGACGTCACGCGCGGGGGGAGTGACGTCATGCGGGGGAGTGACGTCACGCGCGGGGGTGGAGTGACGTCACGCGCGGAGAAGGGAGATCCACGGCGCGAGCGATGGACGAGGGGGTCCGCACGGGTAGGGGGGAATCCGCGGCGCGAGCGATGGACGAGAGGGTCCGCGCGGCGAAGGGGGATCCGCGGCGCGAGCGATAGACGAGGGGGTTCGCGCGGGTAGGGGGGGATCCGCGGCGCGAGCGATGGACGAGGGGGTCCGCGCGGGGAAGAAGGATCCGTGGCGCGAGTGATGTACGAGGGGGTCCGCGCGGGTAGGGGGGGATCCGCGGCGCGAGCGATGGACGAGGGGTTCCGCGCGGGGAAGGGGGATCCACGGCGCGACCGATGAACGAGAGGATCCGCGCGGGGAAGGGGGATCCGCGGAAAGAAGACGGTGGTGTGAGAAGGATAGCGCTACGTGTGGGAAAAGTATAGCGCTACGTGTGTGAAGAGGACAGTGCCACAAGGATGCCATCAACGTACGACAAGGATGACGTCAACGTGGGACAAGGACGACGCATTGTAAGATGACGCATAGATGGGAGAAGGACGACGCGAAGGTAAGTGAGTGAGTGAGTGATAGCGACGGGCATATGAAAGAAAGAGAACGATAATATCGCGAGACAACGTGTACGAAAGAGAACGATATTGCAAGAGCAACGTGTGCGAGAGAGAACAATAGCGCGAAGAAAACGCATACGAAAGAGAACTATAATATCGCGAGACTTAGAACGATAATAGCGCGAGACAACGCGTGCGAGACAGAACGATATCGCTATACTTACAACTAGCGCAAGAGAGAGAGAGACGCAATGGATGGGAGCGCAAAGAGAGGCGCGTAAATAAATACATTTTTTTTTCAATACTAAATATAAAATTTATTAAAAATCTGTTATACATTTTTGTGTCATAGCGCGAGAGAGATTATTTATTCTAAGCGCGTATGAAAGAGAGAACGATAATAGCGCGAGAACAACGCGTGCGAGAGAGAACGATATCGCTATACTTATAACTAACGCGCGAGAGAGAACGCAACGAAGATATCGCGAGACTTACAACTAACGCGTGAGAGAGAGATAGCGCAAGGGATGGGAACGCAAGGAGAGGCGCGTAAATAATCACATTCTTTTCACAATTAAAATATAAAATTTATTTAAATGTGTGTGTAAATACATTTATGTGTGTGTGTGTGTGTCTAATAAAATAATATTTAATAATAATAATATAATAATAATATAATAAAAATATAATAATAATATAAAATATAAAAAAAAATATATATATATATATATATATAGGGAGGGGGCGATGCGCCGGGCTAAAGGGAGGCCGCTTCTGGAACAGAAAAAAGATATTGGATTAATACAAGCGTAATCACAGTAAGATTTATAAAAAGAAAAAACACTTACATCTGTCAATCCATTCCTCATTCTCCTGTTCTTTATCTTCCTCCTGCTCCTCCTCTTCTTTTTTAATATTCCAATTTTCTTCTTCTTCTATGTTATCATAGGCTCTTCCCCGAAGAGCCACCGCAGGTCGAAAATATCTTCGACCTGGTGATGGTGACTTTCCGGGGTGTCGCCCCACATATACGAGAAGTCCTCCCGCTCCTGCCGGCGCACCGCCCGCACCCATTGGCGGTGCTCTATGTTGACGATCCCCGGTATCCGGACTTCATCCTGGAACTACATAAAAGTATAATTAATATAAATACACAATTTTTTTTTCACAAATTTTTAACAATTTATCATGAAAATGATACTTACGTTCCACAGGAACGTCATGTTTAACACCACGATACAAAATAGATCTAACAATTTTGTCTTCCAGTCCTTGTATACGCAATTGCCGTCCATTTTTTTTTAATTTAACTTCTCTTACTTAATATACCTAATACTTCTTCAACACTTTACTCGCGCACTGTTCAGAATTTTATGACGAAGCAACGAGGTCTCGGTACGAGATTTTATAGTAGAGATGTGGCATTATCACCATATCAAAAACGCGTCGTAAGACGAAAGTATGCATGTTCCCATGCAACTCAGCGTGGTATATAATATAATATTAATATTATCATATCGCGACTTTGTGAGGAGACAGTCGTCTTGGTACGAAACTTTAGAATAGGGACATATCATTATCGCTTTACCAAAAACGCGTCGTAAGACAAAAGTATGCATGTTCCCATGCAAATTAGCATGATATAATATAACATTATAATATAATGCATCAACCCTGATCGACCCTGATCGACCGTCGAACGGTCATCGAACGGAAACGAACGACCATCGAACGGTCATTGAACGGTAATTGAACGGCTATCGAACGGAAATGAATGGCTATCGAACGGTAATTGAACGGTCATCGAACGGAAATGAATGACCGTCGAACGGAAACGAACGCTCGTCGAACGGAAATGAACGGTCATCGAACGGAAATGAACGGAAACGAACGACTGTCGAACGGCTATCGAACGGTAATTGAACGGTCATCGAACGGAAACGAATGATCGTCGAACGGAAACGAACGGCTATCAAACACCCGTCGAACGAAAACGAACGGTCATCGAACGGAAATGAACGGTCATCGAATGGCAATTGAACGGAAACGAACGCCCGTTGAACGGTCATCGAACGGCTATTGAACGGAAATCAACGGCTATCAAACGTAAAACTATATTCAAATATCAAACAAATATTTAAATGTATTACAATGTATCACCATGTATCGAAATATAATATCTGTGGCAGCTGTGTCACGTACGGAAACACGATACTGCGCACGTACATAGATAGAGATGAGGAAAGAATGGAGAGAATAAGAAAGACGATAAAAGTATATTGCATCATCAATTTATTATAAATATGGATTCGATGAATCATTATCATGATGTTTCAACCACCAATTATAAATCTTAAATACATTTTGTAAAGCGCAATTTTTTACATGATTTTCACAACACACAGTATTCTTAACATCTAACTTATTTAAAGAAGCTACATCCTCATAGTCTGCATCCAAAGTTTCGATAATCACATCGTTTCTCGCATCATTGTCCAGTATATCGGCTAGCCATTGCCGTTTTTCATGCCCTTTAACGTACACGAGAGGTGACGCATCATCATCCTCCCCCGTTGCACCCATCACCGCCGTCGTAATTAAACGTTTCTACTTCCAATATGAAACGTGTCCATCATTCCACGATAATCCATGGTGATTTTTCATCAACCATAAAACCTGACATCTCTCAGATTTTGTGAGCATGTGCCATGGTTCGGGATATGTAAAAATGTAATGAGAAAGTATGGATCCCTTTCTCAGAACAGCAGCTTCCTTCACGACAAAATTTTTCCCAACGATAAATCCTTGTAGATCCACAAACGTTGGCACAGCCATGATGACAAGATCCGATCGCAGACTGATGTCGATCGTCAAACATCTCAATCTTTTATATTTTTTCATATGCAATGGAGGGGATATTTGTTGACTTATGTAATTTTGCGGACTACATTGGTCAATGGATTATATTCGACAACCCGATCGTGCAAGATGAGACAATAGGCGGTAGTATTCGCCGGTATATTTTCCCTGCATTCAAACTCTATTCTCACGTCCACGGTAGCAGTTTTGACAGACTCGTTTTGTCGCGAGCAATCAATGACCGCGAGAGGACCGCAATGTAGAAACTTTGAAATGGTTAATAGCGTTGCGTCATCATCGCATCCGTAAAAAGATTTGCGAAAACGAGAGTACATGTCGAATAGGACGGCGAATCTATTTTTTTCAAAATCTAAATTTAAATAATCGTAGGGATAAAATTCCGAGTTTAAATAGAGTTTAACGTTGGTCAATTTGCAGTCGTCGAATAATGTAACATCTTGTGACACTGAATTCTTTTTACCAGTTTGCAGTGCAAAAATCACGTATCGTGGTTTCTCTAGCTGGGAGGCAGCTTTCACGGTCCACGAATGTTTAGTCGTGCTATGTAGCAAAGGAAATTCGTATAGATCCCAAGATCGGAAACTCATGTTCAAGTATCGTCCGCTTTCCAACATTCGCAACATCGACAATTTATTAATCTCATTCAATATTACATGAGGCATACGCCACTGTATCTTGAGTAATTCAATCTTAGCTTCCGACGATGGATGTCCGAATAGACAATTATTATCGTTGCGCGAACGTATCAAAATCAATTCGTGACGAGCGTTAATTACAACGCGTTTATAATCTTCGCAAAATCCCAGCAACATGTTAAGCGGTACGCAATAGTTGAAATAATTTTTGTCACCGTTGTACGTCAAATCCCACGCAGCGTTCTTCAAGTTTATACTTTTCTGGTGCGTTAGAGAGACATAATTTTTGAGCGTCAAAGTTATTCCAACATTTCTGTTGCGATCAATCTCTACTCCATCGAGTTCGTATCGAAGCTCATCAAACATGAATGCGGCGCAATTGTTTCCCAATACAACCTTCATTTCGTCATTCGCTTTACGCACATTAAACCTTCCCTCGATGTAAAGAAAGCTTTCGCACGGTAACGTGTATAAATCCTGATGTTGTATAGGTATTCGTATCTCATCGCTGTATCCAAGCGTCGTATTGGCGTACGGATTGTACGTGTGAGTCTCAATCTTGACGATGCGATCGTCAAAGACTGGTTCACCTCCGATATTCAAAATATCAATCATTCTTTTCGTACGATGAATCCCAATGATTTTAAAAATTCACGATTCAACGCGCTTAGCTTCTTTTTAACGGCTATGTTATTATTGTCACCCGATACCGCAGTAGTATTGTCCCTCGTAAAAGTATTGTCTCTCGCGTGCTCCGTTTCGTTCAGCACGAGCATACTATGTTTGTCGCCGTCGTATATGCAATCTTACGATAATTTCCTCTCCTCGAAAATCGAGCAATCAACCTCTTTGATCCACAATGCGTATCGTTAAATCCGTAATGCTCCGAACGATGATCGGCAGATAAATGATCTGTGCCGGTGTTTCCGATATCTTATATCCTGGCGGTACGCTCGGTGAAAACTCAATATCAAAGTATATTAAAAGCAACAAATGCGCATAAACGTGACACCAAAGTTAATAATCCTATTAAAAGTAACAAAGGATACAAGTACAAATATAAAATTGCGCCATTATTCCCCGATAGAAAGGTGGGAAGAGGTATAGACGTGCCGCGCACCATGACGCTAAGCGACAACATGATCGATTACGTGCATTGGAACGATCCCAACGAATTGGTAGATCGTTTGCGATTGCTGGACGCCTCGCGTCGAGCCGACAACAATGCTCACGACAATGAAATCTTGTCAATTATCGAAGAACTTCGCGAGGCCGGCATTATTATAAATTAAACTATGCGTCGACGATACGTGTCATTCGGTCAAAGTTCTCGGTACCGAAATGTCGATTAATAAATTTGGATTATCGCTCGGAACGTCGAATAATTTGTACTATCAATGGAATGGATTATTGAGAAATTACGTTCGCGATAACGCTCTCTGCCAGACTACTACCGGCTTTGACGCAAGGTCGCACAAGATTCAACGCGTAGCGCAACCGGAAGCTGATTCTGACGCCGTCAACAAACGATACGTGGATAAACTTTTAAGAGATCGACAGGGAGAAATTGAGCAAAAAATTATTGCGCTCGAAACAAACGTGCAGGCGCTACGAATAATGATGGACGAGATAAAGAATGTGCTGAGATATGCAACATCTGACTTGGCACAGTAAACGAGACATACTAATATCGCAATATTAATTATGCCTCGATCAAACGTGCGAAAGAAGAAAAACACCTCCGAAAAGCGACAACCAGTCGAGGAATTACATGCTCCGGCGAGAAGAAATTTTCCACGAAGACGCGTCATTGTACGCGGATACGACGATCTGTGGCAGGCGGACGTGGTCGACATGCGTTCATACTCGCGACTCAACAAGGGTCATAAATACATACTCACAGTTATCGATGTGTTGAGCAAGTACGCGTTGGCCGTACCGCTCAAGAGTAAGAGCGGAAACGAAATGTCCGAAACGATCGCAAAGATTATTAGAGATGATAAAAGGTGTCCGAAAAATTTTCAAACCGACAGAGGAAAAGAATTTTACAACACGAGTGTGCAGAAACGCATGAAGAAACACAACATTAATCATTACTCAACATATTCCGTTATGAATGCCTCGGTCGTGGAACGATTCAACCGTACTTTGAAAAACAATATGTGGAAAATGTTTACGCTCAACGGAAATTACAAATGGCTCGACGAGCTATCTCGACTCGTTGCAGAGTACAATACGCGAAAACATCGCACCATCGGTATGAGACCTGCCGACGTCACTCCAGCGATCGCCGAAAAACTTTTAAATACGGTGTATAGCAACGTAAAAATTGCATCTCCGGCAAAATTTAAAGTAGGCGATTCGGTACGCGTGAGCAAATACAAGACCATATTTGAAAAAGGTTTCACACCTAATTGGACGACCGAAGTTTTTAAGATTGTCGAGGTGCAGAAAACTAATCCCGCGACATTCATACTCGAAGATTCGCGTGGAAATCCCATAGCTGGAGGATTCTACGAATACGAGTTACAACGCGTCGCTAATCCCGACGTATATCTCGTGGAAAAAATTTTGCGGGAAAAGGGTGATGACGTATACGTGAAATGGTTGGGAATGGATAAATCATACAACTCTTGGATACATAAAAATGATGTATTGTAAATATTTATTAAAATATATAAAATATGTGTATAAAAAATATAAAATTTATTAAAATATAAAAATATATAAAATGTATAAAATATAAAAATATATACATGGTTATGTACAAAATATACAATTAATAATAAACAAAATATACATTTATTTACAAAGGTATCCTATAATGTCCCCACGGTAGCGTATCGGTGGTTTCAGGTACGATATACCGCTTATCGTCGTACGGACTCAGAGCAATTTTCGTCTCGCAGATCGTGTATACTTGGTGCAGTTTAGATCGTATACACGACTGCTGACGCGTCATTTCAATCTCTTCGCTTAAACACCGCGTGCAATCGTCAAACGTTATCGTTCTCGCGACAACGTTACTCTTGACACCTTTAACTTTCTTCGTCCTTTTTTCCATTCACTCGTAACGCGTACATCTTTGCTCTGAGCCCGACGAATTCGGTCATTATGGCACCGTTGTTTTCGTCCTTCTTCAGGCCCGGTACCTTTTTATTTACAAGCGGTATATCGTACGCATTATCCACCGCATAATCGCTCGTGTCGAATCTAACGATATCACACTTCATATTCTCATACATATCCGCGCACTCAATGTGATATATGAGACTATCCGTATCGGTGTACATTACCCGGCATTTGTCGCGATACATTGGCGTCATATACTCGTAATGAAATTCGTACAAACATGTCTTGGATATGTCGAGTATACACATACCCACGTAAATCGGTTTGTAGAATTTCACTTCGAGTTTGCGCAATTCCACAGCAATAAGATTCTCCGAAAAAACGCTTCTGCTGTGGAAATTTGGCTTTGCGATCATTGCCTCTGCGCCGTATCATCCGTCCCAGTGAGTTATAAGTTTAACGTTTACACGATTCCGCACATTTTCCATCGTTTTACCAAACACCGCATTATTCATTAATTTATATAAATTTTTTTTCGAAATCATTTTTAGCCAATGTTCTGAAATGTGTATTTAGTTCTATGTAATTTCGAAGCCATGGAGATTGAGAAAACTGTAAAATTCGATGTATTTTTGTTACGCGAAGACCGTGACGCGTACACTGCTGCAGGTTGCGGTAGTGTATCACGTAACGCTTCTTATCGTATAATGTTGCGAGCAGTTTGAATTCCCGCTTGCCAGGTGGTTTGTCGCGTGTCGGGCAAAACGGTAGGTCAGTGTGCGCATCGTGAAGATGTTGCGGATACTCTAAATCTACTTCGAGGATGTAACCCGTAGGGGAATCTAGCGCGATCGATGATACGTTAAAATTCGACACATCGTCGACCCATCGAAAATCGGCGTAAGGCAACGGTTGATACATTGCCCATCCGTACAAATTATTTACATCAAAGTACATCAAGTACGATGATGGTTTCGATGGATCGTACGACTCCATGTATTTGTTATTAGCGCGAGCGTATCTACCCGAACATTGGCTCAGACCGCCGCGTATACCACGTTCAATGAACATAACCATGTCGATGTCAGTAAGCAGCTCGAACGTAATTTTCGTATGCTTCAACATGGCATCCCACGTGTATCCGGGGAGAGTATAGTAATACGCGGGGTCGAGTCCGTAATTTTCGAGATAAATGTATCGAATAAATATTAGTATGTCTCGTTTACTGTGCCAAGTCAGATGTTGCATATCTCAGCACATTCTTTATCTCGTCCATCATTATTCGTAGCGCCTGCACGTTTGTTTCGAGCGCAATAATTTTTTGCTTAATTTCTCCCTGTCGATCTCTCAAAAGTTTATCCACGTATCGTTTGTTGACGGCGTCAGAATCAGCTTCCGGTTGCGCTACGCGTTGAATCTTGTGCGACCTTGCGTCAAAGCCGGTAGTAATCTGGCAGAGAGCGTTATCGCGAACGTAATTTCTCAATAATCCATTCCATTGATAGTACAAATTATTCGACGTTCCGAGCGATAATCCAAATTTATTAATCGACATTTCGGTACCGAGAACTTTGACCGAATGACACGTATCGTCGACGCATAGTTTAATTTATAATAATGCCGGCCTCGCGAAGTTCTTCGATAATTGACAAGATTTCATTGTCGGGAGCATTGTTGCCGGCTCGACGCGAGGCGTCCAGCAATCGCAAACGATCTACCAATTCGTTGGGATCGTTCCAATGCACGTAATCGATCATGTTGTCGCTTAGCGTCATGGTGCGCGGCGCGTCTATACCTCTTCCCACCTTTCTATCGAGGAATAATGGCGCAATTATACAGGGTGCGGCGCCAAAATCCGGACAAAATTCAATTTGAATTTCCCGCCGTTCTGTACCACTTGTAGAGATCGCGATTGGCGTCCAAATAGCTTGACGCATGTACTAAACAGTCATAACCTCGAAACAGTCGCAATGTTGAAACCAAGTGCGGAGTATAACCGAAGAGCTGCGATTATCGAAAGTGTTCGCGCTGGGCGCTCAGCGACAGTAATCATTCGGTTCTTCGGGTACCCGAGATCGACTGTGTATGATGTCGTCGCGAAGTATGAGTCGGAGAAGTCCAACGAAGGTTTTGCAACACCGGCGAGGAAAACTCACTCGAAGGAGCGCGTTGTAAGGACGCCCGACATCATTCAACGGGCTCAGGAACTGATTTTGGAGGATCCAGGGCAGTCGATCCGATAATTGTCATCGGTTGTCGGTGTGAGTGAAAAAGCTATGCGTCGAATCGTCGAGGAGGATCTCCGCTACAAGTCTTACGCAATTAAAGTGAGACAGATGCTTTCCGAAGCTGCCAGGACAAAGCGAGTTGAAGGCTGCAACCTGCTTTTATGTTCCTTAAGAAACAATGCTGCCGGATGCCTCAGGTTTTTTTCTGACGAAAAAATTTTTACTGTCTGTAGCGGTTAAAGTCGCCGGCAGAGCGATCGCCGCTTATCGCCGATACTGTTTATGTTTATGACTGGCCGATAATTCGACCACCGTGCGGCCAACGCCGAAGCGTACGCGATAGATCTTTTAACGGTCCTTTTAACGTGTCCTTTGTCTAATTGCGGTTGCCAAGACAACGACCCACGGATATAAAGTCGAGGACGTGCGCCAACGGGCAGTCTCCCGACGATTACAGAAGCGACCACTGTACCTTCGATGAATAATAAATCTTTGTCTTAGTAAATTGTGAAGTAAGACCTGTCCGTTCCATATCAAGATTCCGGCATCCTAACAAGTCAGAAGTGGGATACGAAGGCGGGATACGGATACGAAGACGGGATACGAAGAATCATACGAAGAATCATCGAAGGGTCGTGAATGAAAAGGGAGACCACTTATGTTTATGAACTTCGCCGATGAAGTTAGTTATGTGTTCGGTGAAGTTAGTTATGTGTTGAAAGATTACGGCTCGTGTGAGTTTATGAATTTTATGCGAAGCGATCGTGTTTACGAGTGCCACGACACGCTTAATACGAACTACTCATTACGAATTGACGTTGTGTGATTCTGCCACGAGACAAGATTGCATTTTACGATGAGCACGTTGACGGTCGTCGAACTCAAAGAGAGGCTGAAGAGCCGAAACTTATCACTAGCAGGTACGAAGAGCGAATTAATAAAGCGGTTGCTTGACGCGGGAGTCTCGTCTGAGGAATTGTATGCGACGGAACCAGCATCGAATGCGACGCACGAGGTGCAGGATGATGAGCCTCGGCAGGCGATGAGCGCCGAGAACACCGTTCCCTCCGCCCGTGAAGTCGAGCTTTTGAGGAAAGAACGAGATCTAGCGGAGCGGGAGGCCGAACTGTTAAGAAAAGAGCTTGAAGTGTTGAGGATGACGCAACAGCTAGCAAGAAACGTGTCGGCTCGAATCAGTGTGCGGAAGTGGCAGGATCTTAAAGATCTAATCGGTGAATTTGACGGGAGCGATTTAGACTACGACCGATGGGAGAAGCAGGTGAGAAAATTGCAGTAGTAAGACTATGAGGTTTCTAACGCAGGGGCTCCGAGGGGGGGTGAGGGGCGAGGGGGAACCGCGGGCGGGGGGGGTGGGGGGGTGACGTCACGGGGGGGGGTGACGTCACGCGGGGTGACGTCACGCGGGGGGGGGGTGACGTCACGTGCGGGGGATGATGACGTCACGCGGGGGATGATGACGTCACGTGCGGGGGATGATGACGTCACGCGGGGGATGATGACGTCACGCGGAGATGATGACGTCACGCGGGGGATGATGACGTCACGCGGAGATGATGACATCACGCGGGGGATGATGACGTCACGCGATGGATGAGGGGGTCCGCGCGGGTAGGGGGGATCCGCGGCGCGAGCGATGGACGAGGGGGTCCGCGCGGGTAGGGGGGATCCGCGGCGCGAGCGATGGACGAGGGGGTCCGCGCGGGTAGGGGGGATCCGCGGCGCGAGCGATGGACGAGGGGGTCCGCGCGGGTAGGGGGGATCCGCGGCGCGAGCGATGGACGAGGGGGTCCGCGCGGGTAGGGGGGATCCGCGGCGCGAGCGATGGACGAGGGGGTCCGCGCGGGTAGGGGGGATCCGCGGCGCGAGCGATGGACGAGGGGGTCCGCGCGGGTGGGGGGGGACGGGTGTGAGAAGAATAGCGCTACGTGTGGGAAAAGGATAGCGTAAAGTGTGTGAAGAGGACAGTGCGACAAGGATGACACGTGACATCATCAACATGTGACAAGGATGGCGTCAACGTGGGACAAGGACGACGCATTATAAGATGCCACATAGGTGGGAGCAGGACGACGCAAAGGTAAGTGAGTGATAGCGACGAGCTTGTGAATGAGAGAGAACGATAATAGCGCGAAGAGAACGCATACGAAAGAGAACTATAATATCGCGAGAACAACGTGTGCGAGAGAGAACGATAATAGCTAAGATAACGCGTGCGAGCGAGAACGAAGATATCGCGAGACTTACAACTAACGCGAGACTTATTGTTAGAACGATAGCGCGTACGAAAGAGAGAGAGAGAGAACGATATTGCTATACTTACAACTAGCGCAAGAGAGACGCAAGGGATGGGAACGCAAGGAGAGGCGCGTAAATAAATACATTTCTTTTCAATACTAAATATAACATTTATTTTAAAATGTGTGTGTGTGTATTATACAATTTGTGTGTGTGTGTGTGTGTGTGTGTGTGTGTGTGTGTGTGTGTGTGTGTGTGTGTGTGTGTCTAATAAAATAATAATATAATAATATAAAATTTAAAATTTAAAAAATATAATAATAATAAGAATAGTAATATAATAATATAAAATTTAAAATTTAAAAAATATAATAATAATAAGAATAGTAATATAATAATAAAATAAAAATATAAAAATATAAAATACATGGGGAGGCCGCTCCTGCAACAGAAAAAGAGACATTTCATTAGCTTTATTTTAATAATTAATAATAAAAATTATAAAAAATAGATATACCTTAGCCCCCTGGGGCTACTAAGTCCTCCCACTCCTCCTCTTCTTCCCAATCTTCCTCTTCTTGGACCCATATCTCTTCTTCTATTTCTTCGTAGGGCTCTTCCCCGAAGAGCCGCCGCAGATCAAATATATCTCCATCTAGGCCCTCCGGGGTGTCGCCCCACACGTCTCCAAAATTCTCCCTCTCGGCCCGGCGCACCGCCCGCACCCACTGGCGGTGCTCTATGTTCATGAAGCCCGGTATGCGGACTTCATCCTGGAACTACATAAAAAGTATAATTAATATAAATACAAAATTTTTTACACTTTTTCACAAAATAATCACAAAACACTACTTACGTTCCACGTGAAAGTCATGTTGAGTGCTACGATACATAATATGTCCATCAATTTCGTCTTCCAGTCCTTGTACAATGATGCAAGATGATCCATTGTTTTTTAAACTTTTACACACTTCTTACTCGCGCACTTCTAAACTCTTTCTGATGAGAGAACGAGGTCTCGGCACGAGATTTTATAGCAGAGATGCGACATTATCACCATATCAAAAACGCGTCGTAAGACAAAAGTATACGCGGTCCCATGCAACTCTCAGCGTGGTATATAATATAATATTAATATTATCATATCGCTACTTTGTGAGGAGACAACGAGGTCTCGACACGAAACTTTAGAATAGGGACATATCATTATCGCTTTACCAAAAACGCGTCGTAAGACAAAAGTATGCATGATATAATATAACATTATAATGTGTCAACCCTGCTCGAACGGTCATCGAACGCAAACGAACGCTCGTCGAACGGTCATCGAACGGAAACGAACGCTCGTTGAACGGTAATTGAACGATCATCGAACGGAAATGAACAGTCATCGAACGGAATTGAACGGTAATTGAACACCCGTCGAACGGAAACGAACGCCCGTCGAACGGTAATCGAACGGAAACGAACGGTAATCGAACGGAATTGAACGGTAATTGAACGCCCGTCGAACGGAAACGAATGCCCGTTGAACGGTAATCGAACGGAAACGAACGCTCGTCGAACGGTCATCGAACGGAAACGAACGCTCGTTGAACGGTAATTGAACGATCATCGAACGGAAATGAACAGTCATCGAATGGAATTGAACGGTAATTGAACACCCGTCGAACGGAAACGAACGCCCGTCGAACGGTAATCGAACGGAAACGAACGGTAATCGAACGGAATTGAACGGTAATTGAACGCCCGTCGAACGGAAACGAATGCCCGTTGAACGGTAATCGAACGGAAACGAACACCCGTTGAACGGTCATCGAACGGTAATTGAACAGTAATCGAACGGAAACAAACGCTCGTCGAACGGTAATTGAACGGTAATCGAACGGAAACGAACGCCCGTCGAACGGAAACAAACGCTCGTTGAACGGGAATGAACGCTCGTCGAACGGTCATCGAACGTAAAACTATATTCAATTATCAAATATTTAAATGTTTTATCATGTACCACAATGTAGTATCGAAATACAATATCTGTGGCAGCTGTGTCGCGTACGGAAACACGATACTGCACACGTACATAGATAGAGATGAGGAAAGAAAGGAGAGAATAAGAAAGACGATAAAAATATATTGCATCATCAATTTATTATAAATATGGATTCGATGAATCATGATGTTTCAACCACCAATTATAAATCTTAAATACATTTTCTAAAGCACAATTTTTTACATGATTTTCACAACGTACAGTATTCTTAACATCTAACTTATTTAAAGAAGCTACATCCTCATAATCTGCATCCAAAGTTTCGATAATCACATCGTTTCTTGCATCATTGTCCAGTATATCGGCTAGCCATTGCCGTTTTTCATGCCCTTTAACGTACACGAGAGGTGACGCATCATCATCCTCCCCCGTTGCACCCATCACCGCTGTCGTAATTAAACGTTTCGATTTCCAATATGAAACGTGTCCATCATTCCACGATAATCCATGGTGATTTTTCATCAACCATAAAACCTGACATCTCTCAGATTTTGTGAGCATGTGCCATGGTTCGGGACATGTAAAAATATAATGAGAAAGTACGGATCCCTTTCTCAGAACAGCAGCTTCCTTCACGACAAAATTTTTCCCAACGATAAATCCTTGTAGATCCACAAACGTTGGCACAGCCATGATGACAAGATCCGATCGCAGACTGATGTCGATCGTCAAACATCTCAATCTTTTATATTTTTTCATATGCAATGGAGGGGATATTTGCTGACTTATGTAATTTTGCGGACTACATTGGTCAATGGATTATATTCGACAACCCGATCGTGCAAGATGAGGCAGTAGGCGGTAGTATTCGCCGGTATATTTTCCCTGCATTCAAACTCTATTCTCACGTCCACGGTAGCAGTTTTGACAGACTCGTTTTGTCGCGAGCAATCAATGACCGCGAGAGGACCGCAATGTAGAAACTTTGAAATGGTTAATAGCGTTGCATTATCATCGCATCCATAATAAGATTTGCGAAAACGAGAGTACATGTTGAATAGAACGGCGAATCTATTTTTTTCAAAATCTAAATTTAAATCATCATAGGGATAAAATTCCGAGTTTAAATAGAGTTTAACGTTGGTTAATTTGCAGTCATCGAATAATGTAACATCTTGTGACACTGAATTCTTTTTACCAGTTTGCAATGCAAAGATCACGTATCGTGGTTTCTCTAGCTGGGAGGCGGCTTTCACGGTCCATGAATGCTTAGTCGTGCTATGCAGCAGAGGAAATTCGTATAGATCCCAAGATCTGAAACTCATATTCAAGTATCGTCCGCTTTCCAACATTCGCAACATCGACAATTTATTAATCTCGTTCAATATTACATGAGGCATACGCCACTGTATCTTGAGTAATTCAATCTCTGCCTCCGACGATGGGTGTCCGAATAGACAATTATTATCGTTGCGCGAACGTATCAAAATCAATTCGTGACGAGCGTTAATCACAACGCGTTTATAATCTTCGCAAAATCCCAGCAGCATGTTGAGCGGTACACAATAGTTGAAATAATTTTTGTCACCATTGTACGTCAAATCCCACGCAGCGTTCTTCAAGTTTATACTTTTCTGGTGCGTTAGAGAGACATAATTTTTGAGCGTCGAAGTTATTCCAACATTTCTGTTGCGATCAATCTCTACTCCGTCGAGTTCGTATCGAAGCTCATCAAACATGAATGCGACGCAATTGTTTCCCAATACAACCTTCATTTCGTCATTCGCTTTACGCACATTAAACCTTCCCTCGATGTAAAGAAAGCTTTCGCACGGTAACGTGTACAAATCCTGATGTTGTATAGGTATTCGTATCTCGTCGCTGTATCCAAGCATCGTATTGGCGTACGGATTGTATGTATGAGTCTCAATCTTGACGATGCGATCGTCAAAGACTGGTTCACCTCCGATATTCAAAATATCAATCATTCTTTTCGTACGATGAATCCCAATGATTTTAAAAATTCACGATTCAACGCGCTCAGCTTCTTCTTAATGGCTATCTTATTATTGTCACCCGATACCGCAATAGTATTGTCCCTCGTAAAAGTATTGTCTCTCGCGTGCTCCGTTTCGTTCAGCACGAGCATACTATGTTTGTCGCCGCCGTATATGCAATCTTACGGTAATTTCCTCTCCTCGAAAATCGAGCAATCGACCTCTTTGATCCACAATACGTATTGTTAAATCCGTAATGCTCCGTACGATGATCGGCAGGTAAATGATCTGTGCCGGCGTTTCCGATATCTTATATCCTGGTGGTACGCTCGGTGAAAATTCATGTATTGTGTGTACGCGCATGCCATTGCTGTACGCACCAGTAGTCATGTTACATTCTATACGAATAATATTTACGTTTATAATATTAACTGGTTCGTCCGATTCGTACCACTCGCGAGGTTGCAATATACGATTCGATGAGAATCCAAGCAAGGATCCTACATTGTTGGGTTTGGTAAAGTTTATTCTGTAGGCACATTTGATTTCGCTCTTTAGCGTGCTATGATTGGCGCGGAGCGCTATTGGATATTCCTCATCATAATCGTTTTCAACATCTCTGGAAAGGTGTTCATCTTGCAAAATTGCACGTTTGAGATAGTCATTTATAGCGTGCAATTCGTACGATCCTTCGGGAATCGTAATTTCCTTGTCGTCGTTGCCAAAGTAAAATTTATTATTCAAAAAATTTACGTTTGGAATCGTATGATAAGTTTCAAAATCCGTTAATCCAAGCTCGTAATCGGCATCAGTCAAATCTATAGCGGGAAAATAGCTTACAGCGAGAACGCTGCTTCTGCCAGTCAACGTAAGTGTCAGTGACATGTCGAACGAATACTGAGTCATGACGATGGATTGTCAGGCTTTAAATTGATCGTCGACTGTTTGAAGAAATTTTAAACACAACTGTCCACAGATGCTCTGATTGTAACTTTGATAAGATGCATAATTGTATTCAATTTTCACTCGTCCGAAATATCGCACAAGTTCCTTGGGTGGTCGAAGGTTTCCAAAACTGTCGAAATATACGATACGATCTCCCCTCTTTGCGTACGCTACCCAATGAGTACCGGGACCATCAACGTCATCCAAATTGACGATACCGCTCTCGTTTCGTCGTACACTGCTTATTGGTAAATTATTGCGCATGAAAACACCTCTAAAGAACGGTATGTGCATACGTTTCGCCAATTGTTCCAATTGCACGTTAGTTGTCGCACCCGTAGGCATTTTTAATGTTTTTTCGACGTTTTTTTTTTTCTCTTAGACTTTGTTGAGAATCCCTGTCCACGCTTGTACGGAGCAAGATAAAGTCCGCGACCTTCCATAGCGCGATTGTGACGCTGCAACTCTTCCAGCTGACGTTGCGCCGCCTTGCTATCGTTTACCGCCTTTGCGATTCCCGCCGCACCGCCGGCCAAAGAACCGACAACTCCCAACAACGGTAAAAGTGGTAAAATACCACCGCGTTTCGCTACTGGAAGTATTCGTTTTTTCCTCCTCTTTGTCGTCGATGACTTTTTCATCCCCATGCCGAGTTTTGTCTTTGCCTTCATTGTCGCCCAAACAGTCGTAGCGGCTGCTCTTTCACCAAGAGTCGAATCCCTCGCGGTAATGCGTTCTCGCGCTCTTGCAGCTAGTATGCGATCCGCGACGTGTCGTTGACCGAGGTCGTTGCTTCGCGAGTAAGCAATGTCGTGCTCGCGACAAGCGGTGTCCAATGGATTGATGCCTCGATCGCCTCTAGCCAATCGTTTCTCTAATCGAGTTCCCGGGCCGCAAAACTGATAACCGGGAATATGTAATTCGATGGGAAGAGCGTTTATCGCACGATTTAAGAGACCGCTACCTCTTACGATTCTCGCTGACATTCGTAGCAATTTTTTATTAATGGTGGTGGACCGTCGATGTGTGTTCGCATCCACGGCTGATTGTAATGTCGCATGCACGAACGATATTGTCGAACCTCCGAATCAGCCTTTATATATTCTGGAAGCTTGTCCCACAATCGTTCCACGTAATCACCAAAATTTTGTAGTAAAACAATCTTTGGGATATACTGCAGTTGTTCGGCGGTAAGCCGGAAAATGTCTCTTTCATCCGACAGAAGGAGAAACATTTTGATACTGAACGGTTTCGAGTTGAGACACCTCTATAAATAGGTCTCCCCCCTCGTGATCATTCGCAAAATTGATTCGAAAGAGAAAACATGCGGTTCGTGCGACAAGCGCGGATAATCAAAGTATCAAATTTCGACGATAGACTAATATCGGAGAAAAAAGTACGCAAGCATGGAAACATGCTACCGACTACTATACGCGGTATCGTTTGCGGCCCTTCAAACTGCGGTAAGACAAACGTGTTGATTAGTTTGATAGAAAGTCCGTACGGTGTACGTTTCGAGAACGCGTACGTATACTCGAAATCGCTTCAACAACCGAAATATAGATACTTGGAAAATTTATTAGCACCTATAGACGAAATTGGCTATTTCACATTCTCTAATAACAGCGATGTCATTCCACCGAGCGAGGCGCTTCCGAATTCCATCTTTATCTTTGATGACGTGGCATGTGACAAGCAAGATACGATAAGAGAATACTTTGCAATGGGTCGACACTCGAGCGTCGACTGTTTCTATCTTTGTCAAACGTATGCCAAGATACCTAAGCATCTTATACGCGATAATGCGAATCTTTTGATTTTATTTAAACAAGACGGCACAAACTTGAAACATGTATACAACGATCATGTAAATACCGACATGTCTTACGACGATTTCCGCGCATTGTGTCAGAAATGTTGGCAACGCAAATATGGCTTCGTAGTCATTGATAAAGACAGCACGTTGATCAATGGACGATATAGAAGAGGATTTAATGATTTCGCGATACCGTAAAGCGATCAGTCGTCATCGACACATTGATCAAGCATCATGAACGACGATCGTGAAAAGATTGCGATAGAGATTGCAAAAATGAGCGAATCAATTCGCAAAAAATATCGCGCTTTGAAAACTGGTAAAATGGAGGAAGACGTTGCATTGGAAAGACAATTTAAGCCAATTACCGAACCTTTAAAACAGCTTATCGAAAATACTGTGGAATCTGATGCGCCGAAAATTGAACCATTGAGTTTAACGTTTGGAGAGAAGCACGAGGAAAAAATAAAAGAGTCGAAGCAAGGAATAAAGCGAGCACGGATAAATATGCCGATAAACGATTCGCCGATATATTCGACACCGAATCGATCGAAACGAAGGAAACAATTTTCTAATATGGCTACTGTTTCTACTCCGATAAAAGTACAACCGCGTCAAACAATACCATCCCCGTCCGTCGAAGAAATTTATGAGACCACGCCCGATTCGTTTGTAACATCGGTCCGACATGAATTAGAAACGTCCGAAGGTCAGAAAACGTTCCGAGATCATTTTGGTCCACTAGCGCAAAAATATATAGGAGCTATCATGAGTGTTGATAAAAATAAGAGTATGGATTACGTCTACGGTGTTAAATTTACCAGCGAAGGAATGATGCTCGGTGATAAACGTTTCGATGTGGACATGGAAGATAATATAATTATCGATGGAATAAAATATACGGGATCCGAAGGTATCTACGATTTGATTTTTAGAAAATTTCCCAATCATAAAAAATACACTCAAGACGATTTGTATAAATATCAAAGTATATTAAAAGCAACAAATGCGCATAAACGTGACAACAAAGTTAATAATCCTATTAAAAGTAACAAAGGATACAAGTACAAATATATAATTGCACCATTATTCCCCGATAGAAAGGTGGGAAGAGGTATAGACGCGCCGCACACCATGACGCTAAGCGACAACATGATCGATTACGTGCATTGGAACGATCCCAACGAATTGGTAGATCGTTTGCGATTGCTGGACGCCTCGCGTCGAGCCGGCAACAATGCTCACGACAATGAAATCTTGTCAATTATCGAAGAACTTCGCGAGGCTGGCATTATTATAAATTAAACTATGCGTCAACGATACATGTCATTCCGTCAAAGTTCTCGGTACCGAAATGTCGATTAATAAATTTGGATTATCGCTCGGAACGTCGAATAATTTGTACTATCAATGGAATGGATTATTGAGAAATTACGTTCGCGATAATGCTCTCTGCCAGACTACTACCGGCTTTGACGCAAGGTCGCGCAAGATTCAACGTGTAGCGCAACCGGAAACTGATACTGACGCCGTCAACAAACGATATGTGGATAAACTTTTGAGAGATCGACAGGGAGAAATTGAGCAAAAAATTATCACGCTTGAAACACACGTGCAGGCGCTACGAATAATGATGGATGAGATAAAGAATGTGCTGAGATATGCAACATCTGACTCGACACAGTAAACGAGACATACTAATATCGCAATATTAATTATGCCTCGATCAAACGTGCGAAAGAAGATAAACACCTCCGAAAAGCGACAACTTGTCGAGGAACTACATGCTCCGGCGAGAAGAAATTTTCCACGAAGACGCGTCATTGTATGCGGATACGACGATCTGTGGCAGGCGGACGTGGTCGACATGCGTTCGTATTCTCGACTCAACAAGGGTCATAAATACATACTCACAGTTATCGATGTGTTGAGCAAGTATGCGTGGGCCGTACCGCTCAAGAGCAAGAGCGGAAACGAAATGTCCGAAACGATCGCAAAGATTATTGGAGACGATAAAAGGTGTCCGAAAAATTTTCAAACCGACAGAGGAAAAGAATTTTACAACGCGAGTGTGCAGAAACTCATGAAGAAACACAACATTAATCATTACTCGACGTATTCCATTATGAAAGCCTCGGTCGTGGAACGATTCAATCGTACTTTGAAAAACAATATGTGGAAAATGTTTACGCTCAACGGAAATTACAAATGGATCGACGAGCTATCTCGACTCGTTGCAGAGTACAATACGCGAAAACATCGCACCATCGGTATGAGACCTGCCGACGTCACTCCAGCGATCGCCGAAAAACTTTTAAATACGGTGTATAGCAACGTAAAAATTGCGGCTCCGACAAAATTTAAAGTAGGCGATTCGGTACGCGTAAGCAAATACAAGACCATCTTTGAAAAAGGTTTCACACCTAATTGGACGACCGAAGTTTTTAAGATTGTCGAGGTGCAGAAAACTAATCCCGCGACATTCATACTCCAAGATTCGCGTGGAGATCCCGTCGCTGGAGGATTCTACGAATACGAATTACAACGCGTCGCTAATCCCGACGTATATCTCGTGGAAAAAATTTTGCGGGAAAAGGGTGATGACGTATACGTGAAATGGTTGGGAATGGATAAATCATACAACTCTTGGATACATAAAAATAGTGTATTATAAATATTTATTAAA
This sequence comes from Camponotus vicinus, assembly GCF_025532165.1. Taxonomy (NCBI): domain Eukaryota; kingdom Metazoa; phylum Arthropoda; class Insecta; order Hymenoptera; family Formicidae; genus Camponotus; species Camponotus vicinus. The sequence continues at coordinate 4,186,084 of NW_028141980.1, read as the reverse complement.
ATAATATACATATAAACTATATAAATAATTTAATATATAAATATTTAATAATATAAAAATATATAAAGTGTATTAAATATAAAAATATATACATGGTTATGTACAAAATATACAATTAATAATAAATAAAATATACATTTATTTACAATGGTATTCTATAATGTCCCCACGGTAACGTATCGGTGGTTTCGGGTACGATATACCGCTTATCGTCGTACGGACTCAGAGCAATTTTCGTCTCGCAGATCGTGTATACTTGGTGCAGTTTAGATCGTATACACGACTGCTGACGCGTCATTTCAATTTCTTCTTTCAAACACCGCATGTAGTCGTCAAACGTTATCGTTCTCGCAACAACGTTACTCTTGACACCTTTAACTTTCTTCGTGTCCTTTTTTCCATTCACTCGTAACGCGTACATCTTTGCTCTGAGCCCGACGAATTCGGTCATTATGGTACCGTTGTTTTCGTCCTTCATCAGGCCCGGTACCTTTTTATTTACAAGCGGTATACCATACGCATTATCCACTGCATAATCGCTCGTGTCGAATCTGATGATATCGCGCTTCATATTCTCATACACATCCGCACACTCAATGTGATATATGAGACTATCCGTATCGGTGTACATTACCTGGCATTTGTCGCGATACATTGGCGTCATATACTCGTGATGAAACTCGTACAAACATGTCTTGGATATGTCGAGTATGCACATACCCACGTAAATCGGTTTGTAGAATTTCACCTCGAGTTTGCGCAATTCCACAGCGATTAAGTTTTCTGAAAAAACGCTTCTGCTGTGGAAATTTGGTTTCGCGATCATTGCCTCTGCACCGTACCGACCATCCCACTTTGTTAACAATTTAACATCGACACGATTGCGCACATTTTCCATCGTTTTACCAAACACTGCATTGTTCATTAATTTATATAAATTTTTTTCGAAATCATTTTTAGCCAATGTTCTAAAATGTGTATTTAATTCTATGTAATTTCGAAGCCACGGAGATTGTGAAAACTGTAAAATTCGATGTATTTTTGTTACGCGAAGACCGTGACGCGTACACTGCTGCAGGTTGCGATAGTGTATCACGTAACGCTTCTTATCGTATAGCGTTGCAAGCAGTTTAAATTCCCGCTTGCCAGGTGGTTTGTCGCGTGTCGGGCAAAACGGCAGGTCAGTGTGCGCATCGTGAAGATGTTGCGGGTACTCGAGGTCCACTTCGAGGACATAGCCTGTAGGCGAATCTAGCGTGATGGATGATACATCAAAATTGGTCACATCGTCGACCCATTGAAAATTGGCGTAAGGCAACGGTTGACACATTGCCCATCCGTACAAATTATTTACATCAAAGTACATCAAGTACGATGATGGTTTCGATGGATCGTACGACTCCATGTACTTGTTATTAGCGCGAGCGTATCTACCCGAACATTGACTCAGACCGCCGCGTATACCACGTTCGATGAACATAACCATGTCGATGTCAGTAAGCAGCTCGAACGTGATCTTGGTATGTTTCAACATGGCGTCCCACGTGTATCCGGGGAGAGTATAGTAATACGCGGGGTCGAGTCCGTAACTTTCGATACATTTATCTCGAAAGTTTTCGAAAATGTCGGCTAATAACAAGACATCAATTTTAAGATATAAATCGCTATATTCTCCTAGCGTTCGAATGGAGAATCGCGTCCAGATGTTCTCGGCGTGCGCGTAATCGCTCTCGGATACAGTGTCACCGGTCAAGGAACTGTAAAACGATTCGCGCGGTGGTAAACACGTATCTTGCAACCTCTCTACAGAGTCGATGTATTCGTACGGAAATACACCTTTTCGCGTTAACAAATTGAAATTTTCTGTTGATAAATTTTGAAATTCTGATTTTAAAATTTTGAGTTTATCTTTGTCCAAAAACGATGCCAATTTGTCGAGACTCGATGCGAGAAATTTGAATGAATCGATGAAACGTAATTTTACATGATTTTTTGATTCTTCATCCATACAAACATCTTTTGTAAACGAAATATATTTCTCTTTTGTTATCGGAAGTAACTCGATTTTCCCTTCGAACGATGTGGCTATTTCCTCGATAATGAAATGTGAATCATAACCGGATAAATTGTGAAAAACTATGGGAATACAAAAAGATTCTTTATAATTTAAATTGCAATTTGAGTGTGCTGGACCTCTGTACCGCCCGGTCAGATGGCAATGATCGCGAACGCGTGTATCGTCTTGCACGAACGGTTTTTCGCATATATGACATTGAGTGGCGCTATGGAATTTCTCCCACTCTTCGGACGTCAAATTTACCATGGGGACATTTGTTTTTAAAATATTTTTTACACGTAACGCTAAATTTTTGAGGTCTGCGGCGAACCATGCTATACAATCGGCGCTACGACGCGAATGATATGCCGATAAAGATTCGTCGTATGAACAATGTACATAATAAGCTAAACTAAATACTTGGTGATGTTGATATGCGTTTTTCTCTTCTTCCGTCTTGGCCAGAACGCATTCCAGGTCGGCGTAGACCACAAATGGAAGCCGCTCCTTCCGATTAAAGTTGTTGAACGATAACCACTTGTCCTTATCGCTCGGCAATCGGACAGCGCAATCATTCATCTTTCCACAGTCGACCGTATGCGACTGCAACTTGGTGTCCGAATTAAAATAATGCAGGCATCTGTAAAAGAAAAATTTTTTTTAGATTTATATACAATTTGCTACATAACTTATAATTATTCAAATTAAACTTACCGATCGCAGATATATTTTGGATTCTTGTGTTTGCTCAATTGTGAGCTCACGAGCCGGGATAAATTCTTAATCCAAGTGAAATGTCCGACGCTGTTGTCGTCTTCAATGTACAGCAAGTTGATATGCTTATCCCGCTTCTGCTCCGTAAGACGCATCGGGACAATGCTGTTCTTGTCTTCGATGCTGTACACATTTATAGAAATGTCATTGGCAAGTTCAAAATTTTTTATTTGGTTCACAGTCACTGGAAACTCAATGTTCTGGAGATTCAGCACTGTCGTGTAATGCGGGTACGATGATTCCCGATTCGTGTCTCTTTCGGCGGGGTATAGGGCGGCGACCACTGTCCACGCGAAACACGCATTGTCTTTAGATTGTACATTAATCACCGCTCTTTTCAACATAATCTCCCGCGATAATTTGATGTGACACCCCGCACGCATAGGATTATACTTATTTATATTTACAGTTAAATTTAGTATTCGCGACAAAGCCCACCCGCTATCGCGTTCCTGAAACTCTTCCAGAGACGCTAGGGTGGGTTCGATAACACGCCGTTCGTACCACTCGCGTAAATCGGATGTGCGAAAGAGTTCATAGTTTCGCGTATTGATACTTTTGTTGGCGTGTTTATCCCCAGCCACGAATTCACCGTTAAATATAGTGTTCACTTTCACATTACAGTGTTTTTTCATAACGTCCTGCACATGTTCTATCACTATGTCTTTGGCGTCATCGAGAAATTGGCGAGGTTCAATGTGATTATAGTTTATCACCGCACCAGTCGATACGCGACTCTCGAACGCCGTATCAATCTCGCGCCACACAAGTCTATTTTGACGCGCGCTACATCCGGCACCCGCGTGTACGAAACGTCCACGTACCGAATTTTTCAACCCTTCGAGGCGCGCGATCCGAGCAATCAGCGATTGTCGATTTCCGATCGATAATCGCGGTCGCTTGATGCGACTTTGCTCTTCCAACGACTCGATGTATTGGTCGCATCGTTGTTCCCACACAATGTAATCTTCCAGCGAATCAATCAATGTGGATTGCTCTCGCAAATTTTGTTCCTCCATATTGTAACACACTTGCGAAATGCGCTTCCCAATGATAGTTCCGGATGTACTTTAGCAAAATTACTGGCGGGGCGTGCCTCTTGATCATGATTTATATACTGTCTCGTGCATATCATCGAACATTCTAGAATGATTTCATCTTAAAAAATTCCCCGGAATAGCGTGTGCAATTTAACCTTGATAATTTCATGTTTTGTCACGTACATTTGAAAAATCTGATGTGGTTGCATCGGGAGCAGCCGTAAAACGGCGCTTGATTTTAGCACATTTAGCTAAATCTTTGTCTAGGGGTGATGTGCGTTTTAACCTTGGCGGTTAATCTTTGTTCCGATGCACATCTTAACCTTGAAAATTTCGCGTTTTGTCACGTACATTTGAAAAATCTGACGTGATTGCATCAGGAGCAGCCGTACATCGACGCTCGATTTTAGCGCATTCAGCTAAATCTTTGTTCTGATGCGCAATTTAACCTTGAAAATTTTACGTTTTGTCACGTACATTTGAAAAAATCTGACGTGGTTGCGTCGGGAGCAGCCGTACATCGGCGCACGATTTTAGCACATTCAGCTAAATCTTTGTCTAGGGGTGATGTGTGTTTTAACCTTGACGGCATGATTTATATACTGTCTCATGCATATCATCGAACATTCTAGAATGATTTCATCTTAAAAAATTCCCGGAGTAACGTTTGCAATTTAACCTTGATAATTTCGCGTTTTGTCACATACATTTGAAAAATCTAACGTGGTTGCGTCGGGAGCAGCCGTACACCGGCGCTCGATTTTAGCGAATTCAGCTAAATCTTTGTTCTAGGGATGATGATGTCATCGCAGCCGTATATCGGCGCGACAAAATTTTAGAGGAAATTAAAATGTCGTGTCAGCAATAATCCCCTCTACATTGCAATTTGCGATACTATTTGAATTGATATTAATTCTAATACGATCAGTATTGCATCAATCGCGCGTGTGAAAGGTTCACTGAAGAAATCAATATGAATTTTTACGTTCCGATTCGAAACGGTGAAACTCCACCGTGTAAGAAGCAAAAATGTGACACGTAAGTTTCGATCTTTAAATATTTAATTATTTAATTTTTTTAAATATTGATCTAATTTATATATTTTTATAGCATTCAGCCTCGTCGTGCGACTCGCATACTTGGAAGAAGATACGCTCTAACCCCAACGTCGTACAAGTATTTGGACATTGGAATAAGCGTTGGAGCTGTGTCGTACGTGGAACTGATTCTCGGTGATAATCGAGGCAATCAAATAGTGTTGCCTTTTTCAACGTGGAATTTGTTGATGCAGAAGCAAGCAGACATTGAACAATTTCTACAATCGACTGCTCTCGCATTAAGGATTGGAGATTTATCGATCGAAATGTATCAATCGAAAATTGTAAAACTCACATTATGTGACAATTCTTTGTACATGAAACCACCGACATTATTACATTTATTTAATTTTGAAAATTGTATCGATCATATGCATAATTGGTTATGCGAGAATACGTATCTCGTAAATGAAAAATTTAAACAATTTGAAACTGTTTTACGACGTAACAATATTACTACTGTATGCGATGCTGTAAAAACGATACGTGATAGTGACGTCTTTAACAGCGAATCATTAATCGATTGCGAATTATTAACATGTGCTGTAAATGATATTCTTTACGATGCGTGCAATAAATAATTATTTTTATTCCATCTATGATTTTAATTCTTTCCTTCCATACGAATAAGAATAGTTATACTTTTCTCAACACGCTCCGCTAAAGATGTAGAGAAATGCTGAGGTAGATGAGACGTGATGCTCTAGTTGGAATGAGACAAAAGATATTAAAAGATATATAATGAAGAGGAGCCTGCGACATTAGAATATTATTTCTTTCGTTGTTCTGTGCTTGTCACAAAGTTGTGGAGAGTGTGTGAGGAAGAAAAGTGAACAAAATTATGTGTATTCCTAAACCATACAAACCGAGGTCCGATCCTCGCTTTTACTCTGATCTCCCGAGAATACACATTGCAAAATGTTTCTGGACCGAATCCTACCAACGTCGAAACCGACACTACTGCAAGGATTGTCGGTACGGATTTTATCGAAATTATGCATTAAAACATAATTATTTCCACGGGTTCTTCGAGGGACCGTTTACACCGTTTAGGTGCTGTCACTGCGGCACGGAGGTAACGGTGATAAGATCTGTCCTAGACTGCAAGGATTGTTACCAGGAATATTGTCATACGTTCCGTACCCTCAAGAGACAAGGATATGATGTAGATAATATGTCCATCATAGTATATAATACTGACCGAATGGAAATATGGAAGATACATTTTTTACCATCTGAACCTCCTAGTATAGAAGAGCAACGAGAGGAGTTGCTGGAACCTTATTACATGCTGCCTACTCAGAGCGAAAATTCGGCGACGCGTAACGAACTCTTCTTTCAAGAAACATAATTTGTAAGTAACTTTCAATTTATAATATATCAAAAGTTCTAAAATAAATTATTAAAAACTATTCAAATGTCTTTTTCTGTTCCAGGAGCGGCTCCACTCAGCCCGGCACATCGACCCCTTAGCATTCTAGGAGCGGCCTCCTCCTTAGCCCGGCGCACTCCCCCCAAATATATTATTCTTATTATTTTATTATTATATTATTATTATTTTTTTTTAAATTTTAAATTTTATATTATTATATTATTATTTTATTAGACACACACACACACACACACACACACACACACACACAAATTGTATAATACACGCACACATTTTAAAATAAATGTTATATTTAGTATTGAAAAGAAATGTATTTATTTACGCGCCTCTCCTTGCGTTCCCATCCCTTGCGTCTCTCTTGCGCTAATTGTAAGAATTTATCGTTCTCTCTCTCTCTTTCGTACGCGCTATCGTTCTAACAATAAGTCTCGCGTTAGTTGTAAGTCTCGCGATATCTTCGTTCTCGCTCGCACGCGTTATCTTAGCTATTATCGTTCTCTCTCGCACACGTTGTTCTCGCGATATTATAGTTCTCTTTCGTATGCGTTCTCTTCGCGCTATTATCGTTCTCTCTCATTCACAAGCTCGTCGCTATCACTCACTTACCTTTGCGTCGTCCTGCTCCCACCTATGTGGCATCTTATAATGCGTCGTCCTTGTCCCACGTTGACGCCATCCTTGTCACATGTTGATGATGTCACGTGTCATCCTTGTCGCACTGTCCTCTTCACACACTTTACGCTATCCTTTTCCCACACGTAGCGCTATTCTTCTCACACCACCGTCTTCTTTCCGCGGATCCCCCCTACCCGCGCGGACCCCCTCGTCCATCGCTCGCGCCGCGGATCCCCCCTACCCGCGCGGACCCCCTCGTCCATCGCTCGCGCCGCGGATCCCCCCTACCCGCGCGGACCCCCTCGTCCATCGCTCGCGCCGCGGATCCCCCCTACCCGCGCGGACCCCCTCGTCCATCGCTCGCGCCGCGGATCCCCCCTACCCGCGCGGACCCCCTCGTCCATCGCTCGCGCCGCGGATCCCCCCTACCCGCGCGGACCCTCTCGTTCATCGCTCGCGCTGCGGATCCCCCCTACCCGCGCGGACCCCCTCATCCATCGCGTGACGTCATCATCCCCCGCGTGATGTCATCATCTCCGCGTGACGTCATCATCCCCCGCGTGACGTCATCATCTCCGCGTGACGTCATCATCCCCCGCGTGACGTCATCATCTCCGCGTGACGTCATCATCCCCCGCACGTGACGTCATCATCCCCCGCGTGACGTCATCATCCCCCGCACGTGACGTCACCCCCCCCCGCGTGACGTCACCCCGCGTGACGTCACCCCCCCCCCGTGACGTCACCCCCCCCTAGCCCGCGGTTCCCCCTCGCCCCTCACCCCCCCTCGGAGCCCCTGCGTTAGAAACCTCATAGTCTTACTACTAATTGCTTCTCACCTACGACCTAGATGACCATAAGGCGAAGGCGTTGATGTGCAGTAAATTATCTGGAAAAGCGCTAAAATGGTATCATTCGAGGATCGATTGCGTCGAGTTAAGTTGTGACGACCTCCTTCAGGAACTGAAACGAATGTACGGGCAACGGTTGGATCCAGTGAGACTACGACGCGAACTCGAGGCAAGGGTGTGGAACGCAGGCGAAACCTTTACGGACTACCTGCATGATAAAGTGACTCTTGCGAATAGAGTGCCAGTTGATGAGACAGAAATGATCAGCTATATTATCGAAGGCATACCGAGCCAAGAACTACGTGTACAAGCCCAAGTGCAACGATATCGATCAGTAGACGAATTACTGACGGCATTTGCAAACATCACGGCGCCGAAAGAAGCTCCTAAGCGGTCAGCCACGGTTGGAAAAGGCAAACAGAGCAAGGAGCAAAAATCCAAGGAAACAAGTTCCCAAAGGTGCTATAATTGTAACGAGGGTCACATCGCAGCGAAGTGCACGAAGCCGAAGAGAGAGCGGGGGTCCTGCTTCAAGTGCGGCAAGCTTGGACATCGGGCAGCTCAATGCGATTCTCCAGCGGAAGGCATCCACTGGTTGACCCAGGAACAACGAGAAGACGACGATTGTCGACGAGCGGTGGAATTACAGATAAGTGACAAGGACGATACTTTTAGCATAAACTTTGACGCGCTAATCGATTCCGGTAGCCCCATTTGCATCGTTAAAGAACGATATATTCCGCGGAAACATGTAATCGCTGACTCGGAACTCGAACGGTTTCACGGGATAAACGGCAGCGGATTAAGAGTAATAGGTTGTGTACGAGCGACGCTTATTTTTGAGCGTGAAAAATACGACGTTGTGATACGAGTCGTTCCGAACGACACGATGCGAACCTCACTACTCTTAGGGCGCGATTTTATGAAGATAGCGAAGTTATCGATAAGTAGCGATAAAGAGGTTACTGATAAAGAGATCGCCGACATTATGAACATCGAAATAGACAAAGACACCGGTACAATCGTGCAAGATATGCGAATCAACGACGATCTTTCGTTTAAGGTGCAGCGCGATTTATTAGAGACAAATTATGTTAACGCGCAGAAGCCTGCGGTAGAAAATGTCATGACGCTTACCCTTACGAGCAATGAACCGTTCTATTGCAAACCGCGTAGGCTTTCCCACCACGAGAAAAATAAATTGCGGGAAATTTTGGACAGGTTAATTACAGACGGTATTATTAGAGAAAGCACGTCCGAATACGCGTCGCCGGTCGTGTTAACAAAGAAAAAGAACGGGGAAATAAGGATATGCGTAGATTTTAGAACGTTCAATAAAATGACGAAACGTGATCATTTCCCGCTTCCACTAATCGAGGATCAGTTAGATTTATTGGAAGGAAAAAAATACTTTACCACACTCGATCTCAAGGACGGATTTTTTCACATAAAGATGCACGAGGATTCAATCAAATACACATCGTTTGTTACGCAGTTCCGACAGTACGAGTATTTAAAAATGCCTTTCGGCTTAAAAGGCGCGCCTCTCAAATTTCAACGCTACGTCGCACAAATATTTAAAGAACAAATCAACGAAGGGGAGATATCGGTATATCTAGATGATTTCCTTATAGCTACTGAGACAATCGAGCATCACTTTCACGTATTAAAAAAAGTCCTCGAATTACTGGTCGCGAATCGTTTAGAATTACGGATGGATAAATGCCGATTTTTCCAAACAAAGATAGATTATCTAAGATACACGGTGACGAGCGAAGGTATCCGACCGACGGATCAAGGCCTCGAAGCGGTAAAGAATTTTCCGGCCCCGCGAAACACCCGGGATATGCAAAGTTTTCTGGGACTGTGCTCCTATTTTAGAAAGTTCGTGGAAAATTTTTTCGTTATAGCTAAACCATTGTATGATTCCATTAAAAAGAACATGGATTTTAAATTTGAAGAAGAGCATAGACAAGCCTTTGAAACGCTTAAAAATCGGTTAATGAGAGCCCCTATTTTAAGTATATATAATCCGCGAGATGAAACCGAACTGCACTGTGATGCAAGCGCGATAGGCTTCGGTGCAATTCTGTTGCAGAGGAAATCGGATCGAAAATTGCATCCGACCTTCTATTTTTTGAAGCGAACTACTGACGTCGAGTCAAAGTACCATAGTTACGAGCTAGAGACTTTAGCAATAGTCTATGCACTCCGCCGATTCCGGACGTACTTACTCAGGATCAAATTTAAAATAATTACGGACTGTCAAGCCCTGAGCCTGACGTTAAATAAAAAAGAAACCAATCCACGTATAGCGCGATGGGTGCTCGAGATGCAAAATTACGATTACGCTTTAGAACATAGAGCCGGGTCTCGAATGTTGCACGTGGACGCGTTAAGCCGTCAAATCTTCGTAATTGAAGATAATTCATTCGATAGGAACCTCGCGTTGTGTCAAAACGACGACTCAGCAATCAGGAAAATCCGAGAAGAGTTAGAGTGTTCGGAAAATAAATTTTTTGAAATGAGAAACGGTCTCGTTTATAGGAAACACCGAGAACAGATTTTATTTTACGTTCCCTCCGCGTTAGAAACTAACGTCATACGTAAATATCATGATGACATGGGCCATGTCGGAACAGAGAAAACCGTCCGACATATTCTGGATAGTTACTGGTTTCCTGAAATGAAGGCGAAGGTACGAAAATACATTAAGAGCTGTTTAAAATATGTCGCGTTTGCGCCAAATACTGGAAAACCAGAAGGATCATTACATTGTATACCGAAGAAAAATGTACCGTTCGACATAATCCATGTAGATCATTTGGCCCCAGTGTCCAGAGCAAGTTCGTGCAAGAATCGCTATATTTTCCTAGTTGTTGACGCATTCACGAAATATTTGAAATTGTACGCTACCAAAAGTACTAATGCCACGGAAGTTATTAAGTATCTTAGATCTTATTTTGAATACTATAGTCGGCCGCTACGACTGGTTTCCGATCGAGGTAGCTGTTTTACGTCGCGTGAATTTGAGGAATTTTTGAGCAATCAAAATATACAACACATCAAGGTCGCTACCGCCTCGCCTCAAGCGAATGGTCAGGTCGAAAGATTTAACCGCACAATATTACCTATGATAGCCAAGTTAGCTAGTGAACGTAACACACCATGGTATAACGTACTCAAAGATGTAGAGTTTGCGTGTAATAATACAGTGTCTAAAGCTACGAATGAATGTCCGAGTAAACTGCTTTTCGGAATACTACAGCGCGGTGATACAATCGATGAATTGCGCGACGCGCTCGAAGCTAACGATCAGACGGAAGTGACCCGTAATATATCGCAATTAAGAGAAAGAGTTAACTCGCAAATCGAGAAACAGCAAGACACAAGTAATCGCCGATTCGACAGTAAGCATAAAGCCGCAAACAAATATTGAGTAGGCGACAAAGTGATGATAAAAAATGTTGACACTTCCCCGGGAGTCTCTACGAAATTGATACCTAAGTTTAAAGGGCCATATCAAGTCGACCGCGTACTTAGAAACAACCGATATGTTATCAAGGATATTGAAGGGTTTCAATTATCACAAATACCATACCGCGGTACATGGGAAGCATCCAATATGCGGCCGTGGGTGCCATGAGTAGGCCCACTCAATTTAAAATGTTAAGATTACTCGTTTGGTATTCTATATTTTTTGTTTATATAAGCACTGCATGTTTACTTATAAGTTACGCTTAAACACACCATAGCTGTTAAGGTAGAACTAAGGAAATTCTGTTGCTAACAGACGCGGAGTTATGAGCGAACTTAGTTTTTATGAGCTTATTTTTATGGTTGCAGCGCATTATCATATTTTGTTTCGTTTTATATTGTTAATCGAGGCGATTAATAGTCAGGCTGGCCGAAATTGTAGCGGTTGAAGTCGCCGGCAGAGCGATCGCCGCTTATTGCCGATACTGTTTATGTTTATGTTTACTAGCCGATAATTCGACCACCGTGCGGCCAACGCCGAAGCGTACGCGATAGATCTTTTAACGGTGTCCTTTGTCTAATTGCGGTTGCCAAGACAACGACCCACGGATATAAAGTCGAGGACGTGCGCCAATGGGCAGTCTCCCGACGATTACAGAAGCGACCACTGTACCTTCGATGAATAATAAATCTTTGTCTTAGTAAATTGTGAGTGAAGTAAGACCTGTCCGTTCCATATCAAGATTCCGGCATCCTAACATGTCGATGCGAAAATCAATCGAAGAAATGATCGATGGCTCGCCCATGACCCTGAAGATGTTCCCATTGTTTCCAGAACAAAATTTCCGGCGAATGTTCACGTGCTAAGTGTTGTGTCCAGTAATGGTGATGTCATGCCACCACATTTCTTTAACAAAGGGGAAAATGTCACAAAAGAAGTTTATTTGCGTGTTCTGACAAATGTAGTGAAGCCGTGGATGGAAACTGTGTCGTCTGGAAAGCCGTATGTTTTCCAGCAGGATGGTGCGCCCGCCCACACAAGTCATTTGGTTCAAAATTGGTTGTCCGACAACGTCGACATGTTTTGGTCCAAAGAATTCTGGCCTCCCAACAGCCCAGATTTAAATCCTTTAGACTTCTATGTATGGAGCGTGGTTGAAAGGGTCACCAACAAGTCCAGACATCCAAACGTCGCATCATTGAGAGCCGCTATTGAAGCGACATTCGCCGATATGGACCGTGACGCATTAAAACGGGCCTGCGAACGCTTCAGACCGAGAATGGAGGCAGTCATTCAAGCAGGGGGAGGATATATTGAGTAAATGTGTTCTTTATGACCTTACAAACAATTTAGTAAAAAAAAAATTTGTAAACTTTTCCGTTTTTGCAATAAAAATTATGTTTGAAAATAATCTTTCATTTGTCCGGATTTTGGCGCCGCACCCTGTATATTTGTACTTGTATCCTTTGTTATTTTTAATAGGATTATTAACTTTGTTGTCACGTTTATGCGCATTTGTTGCTTTTAATATACTTTGATATTGAGTTTTCACCGAGCGTACCGCCAGGATATAAGATATCGGAAACGCCGGCACAGATCATTTATCTGCCGATCATCGTTCGGAGCATTACGGATTTAACGATACGCATTGCGGATCAAAGAGGTTGATTGCTCGATTTTGGAGGAGAGGAAATTACCGTAAGATTGCATATACGACGGCGACAAACATAGTATGCTCGTGCTGAACGAAACGGAGCACGCGAGAGACAATACTTTTACGAGGGACAATACTACTGCGGTATCGGGTGACAATAATAAGATAGCCGTTAAAAAGAAGCTGAGCGCGTTGAATCGTGAATTTTTAAAATCATTGGGATTCATCGTACGAAAAGAATGATTGATATTTTGAATATCGGAGGTGAACCAATCTTTGACGATCGCATCGTTAAGATTGAGACTCACACGTACAATCCGTACGCCAATACGACGCTTGGATACAGCGATGAGATACGAATACCTATACAACATCAGGATTTGTACACGTTACCGTGCGAAAGCTTTCTTTACATCGAGGGAAGGTTTAATGTGCGTAAAGCGAATGACGAAATGAAGGTTGTATTGGGAAACAATTGCGCCGCATTCATGTTTGATGAGCTTCGATACGAACTCGATGGAGTAGAGATTGATCGCAACAGAAATGTTGGAATAACTTTGACGCTCAAAAATTATGTCTCTCTAACGCACCAGAAAAGTATAAACTTGAAGAACGCTGCGTGGGATTTGACGTACAACGGTGACAAAAATTATTTCAACTATTGCGTACCGCTCAACATGTTGCTAGGATTTTGCGAAGATTATAAACGCGCTGTGATTAACGCTCGTCACGAATTGATTTTGATACGTTCGCGCAACGATAACAATTGTCTATTCGGACATCCATCGTCGGAAGCTGAGATTGAATTACTCAAGATACAGTGGCGTATGCCTCATATAATATTGAATGAGATTAATAATTTTGTCGATGTTGCGAATGTTGGAAAGCGGACGATACTTGAACATGAGTTTCCGATCTTGGGATCTATACGAATTTCCTCTGCTACATAGCACGACTAAGCATTCGTGGACCGTGAAAACTGCCTCCCTGCTAGAGAAACCACGATACGTGATCTTTGCACTGCAGACTGGTAAAAAGAATGCGATATCGCAAGATGTTACATTGTTCGACGATTGTATTAGGTGTACAACTTTGTTTCCGCCGTTTTTTTTCCGAAATTCGAGGATTTATTGTAAAAAACTGGTTATACATTTATGATTCAAAGTATTGTCCATCGCTGGCCACTACTTTCTCCCATCTTTCGGGCAGCGTACGAATCCCGCGTTGAAAAAACTGGTCATCTTTTGAAGCGATCCACGAATCGATCCAATTTCTTACTTCTTCATAAGACTGGAAGTGCTGGTCAGCCAGGCCGTGTGCCATTGATCGAAACAAGTGATAGTCAGAGGGAGCAACGTCTGGAGAATACGGCGGGTGGGGTAGGACTTCCCATTTCAACGTTTCCAAGTATGTCTTGACCACTTTCGCAACATGGGGTCGAGCATTGTCATGCTGCAAAATCACTTTATCGTGTCTCTCGTTGTATTGCGGCCGTTTGTCTTTCAATGCTCGGCTCAAACGCATTAATTGCGTTCGATAACGATCGCCTGTGATTGTTTCAGTCGGTTTTAACAGCTCATAATACACTACGCCGAGCTGGTCCCACCAAATACAGAGCATGACCTTGGAGCCGTGAATATTCGGTTTGGCCGTCGACGTGGAAGCATGGCCGGGATATCCTCATGATTTTCTGCGCTTGGAGTTATCGTAATGAACCCATTTTTCGTCCCCAGTCACAATGCGATGCAGAAATCCCTTCCGTCTTTGCCTTTCAAGCAACTGTTCACAAGCAAACAAACGCCGTTCAACATCTCTCGGTTTCAACTCGTACGGCACCCAATTTCCTTGCTTCTGAATCATTCCCATGTCTTTGAGGCGTTTTGAAATTGCTTGTTGAGTCACTCCCAATGATCGTGCCAATTCTTCTTGACTTTGACACGAGTCTTCATTAAGTAATGCCTCCAATTCTGCATCTTCGAAAACCTTCTCTCTTTCACCGCTATGCCGGTCTTCGACGTGAAAATCACTGTTCTTGAAGCGTTGAAACCACTCACGACACATTC
This sequence comes from Camponotus vicinus, assembly GCF_025532165.1. Taxonomy (NCBI): domain Eukaryota; kingdom Metazoa; phylum Arthropoda; class Insecta; order Hymenoptera; family Formicidae; genus Camponotus; species Camponotus vicinus. Next base: position 4,171,063 of record NW_028141980.1, on the reverse strand, counting down.
TTTCACTAATAGCGGCCTCACCATAAGTATTTGAGAGCATTCGATGAGCCTCAGCCGCAGATTTCTTCATATTGAAGCAGAAAATTATAACCTCCCGCAAATGACCAGAATTAGGCTCGTAAACTGACATTTTCAATCGAGAATAACTTTATGATGCAGACACAAATCGACTAATGTTTCTATGGGGTTATGTTGACAGATGCCCAAGTTTATTGCATGACGTCTATGATCTATTTATTTCGACCACTACTTACCGCTAAAGCCATCTATAGGAAAACGGCGGAAGCAAAGTTGTACACCTAATAAATTGACCAACGTTAAACTCTATCTAAACTCGGAATTATATCCCTACGATGATTTAAATTTAGATTTTGAAAAAAATAGATCGCCGTCCTATTCGACATGTACTCTCGTTTTCATAAATCTTATTACGAATGCGATGATGGCGCGACGCTACTAACCATTCCAAAGTTTCTACATTGCGGTCCTCTCGCGGTCATTGATTGCTCACGACAAAACGAGTCTGTCAAAACTGCTACCGTGCACGTGAGAATAGAGTTTGAATGCAAAGAGAACATATCGGCAAATACTACCGCCTATTGTCTCATCTTGCACGATTGGGTTGTCAAATATAATCCATTGACCAATATAGTCCGTAAAATTACATAAATCAGCAAATATCCCCTCCAATAAACACATGAAGAAAAATATAAAAGATCGTGATGTTTGACGATCGACACCAGTCCGCGATCGAATCTTGTCATCATGGTTTCGCCAACGTTTGTGGATCTACAAGGGTTTATTATCGGGAGGAATGTTATCGTGAAAGAAGCTACGATTCTGAGAAAGGAATCTGTACTTTCACATTATATTTTTACATGTTCCGTACCATAGCACACGCTCACAAAATTTGAGAGATCTCAGGCTTTATAGCTAATTAAAAATCACCACGGATTGTCGTGGGAGGCTGGAAACGTTTCATATTGGAGATCTAAACGTTTAATTAGGAACGGCGGTGATGAGTGCGACGGAGGAGGATGGTGTGTCACCTCTCGTATACGTTAAAGGGCACGAAAAACGACAATGGCTAGCCGATATACTGGGTGATGATGGGAGAAACGATGTAATTGTCGAAACTCTGGATGCAGACTATGAGGATGTAGCGTCTTTAAATAAGTTAGATGTTAAGAATACTATGCGTTGCGAAAATCATGTAAAAAATTGCGCTTTACAAAATGTACTTAAAATTTATAATTGGTGGTTGAAACATCATGATTCATCGAATCCATATTTATAATAAATTGATGCAATATATTTTTATCGTCTTTCTTATTCTCTCATTTCTTTCCTTTTCCTTATTTATGTACGTGCGCAGTATCGTGTTTCCATACGTGACGCAGCTACTACAGATATTGTATTTCAATACATGGTGATACATTGCGGTACATTGTAGTACATTTAAATATGTTTGATAATTGAATACAGTTTTGCATTTGATAGCCGTTGATTTCCGTTGATTTCCGTTCGATGGTCGTCCATTTCCGTCCGATGGATGTTCAATACCCGTTCATTTCCGTTCGACAGTCATTCATTTCCGTTCAACAGTCGTTCGATAACCGTTCGACGGTCGTTCATTTCCGTTCGACAGTCGTTTATTGTCGTTCGACGGTCGTTCAATAACCGTTCGATGACCATTCAATTGCCATTCGATAACCGTTCGATGGCCGTTCGATAGTCGTTCATATCCGTTCGATAGTCGTTCAATATCATTCCATAACCGTTTATTCATTTTTCAATAGCCTGGTTATTATCAAAAAAATTACCTTTTATACGAAGAAATTCGAAAAATATTTTTTGGAAATTGTCTGAGTTCATGAGGATTTATTAGTCCTTTTATTTATGGAACATTAAAGTAACGATTGAGAATGGAGCAAATATATATGATTGTTAGGATGGAATAAACGGACTGATATTGATAAAAGACATGAACAAGCATACAAATAACGAGAAGAGGATGTACACACACGGACACACGCACATGCATGCACGTATGCACATACCGAGTATATACGTGTATATATACATGAATATGTCCTCTTACTACGCTGCATGATGTACGAAAACCTCAACTTTGAGCCGCTGTAGCTTGAAAATTGTTCGTGATCGGACTTCGGGCCCATTGACACTTTTGATCTACACATCAAGAACTATTATATAGCAAATTTTCAAAAAGTTTAGCCGAAAGCCATTTCTCATAAGAATTCTGCGGGGTCCTTTTTAAATATTTCTTCTCTTGATGGAATTGCTGGTTCCAAGCTGGTTCCACTTACTTAATATTTTTACTGTATTATAGAACACTCGCTGGCAATGTTTTGCTGAGTAACAGTTAAATATAATCGTTAACAAACTATAAGATACATTTTGTTTTAACTTCATGTACGTCATTATTACTCTATTTTTAATGTTCATCCTGACATTATTTTTTCAAATTCATCTTTGTATACTAACTTTATGTCAACAATAGTGTTTAAAATGTCAAAAGATTCGAGGCCTGTTAAAGTGCTCAATTCACTATTAGTTTTAATATTTTGAAGACAGCTTGGATTTAAATAATCACTGTTTACTTGCACTTCAACATCTTTAACTGATGGAGTAGTAGAACATGTGGCCTTTTCCATTGATTTTAAATTACTATTTACTTGCACGTAAGCATCTTCAGTTGTTGGAGCACGAGTACATGCAGTCTCATCAATTAACACTTCACTTGCAGACTATATTACAGAATTATTTTCTTCCTCATTTACATTCTTTTGCATTTCATTTTCACTTATTTGTTCAATTTTATTTACGTGATTCTGTTACTTTTCTGACTCCGTCTCATTCGTATTTTGTACCGTTCTTCACTTGCTTTGACATTTATTTTCTTTGCATTATTTACAAATAAATCACACGATGGAACTGCATTTTTCTTCAAGAATCTTTTTTTGTGACACAGCATCTTGACAAAAAAAATCATAATAATTATGTATATTGCAGTATAAATAAACTATTTGCATTGGTGGTTAATCTCACTTTTTGTAAAATATTGCTTACCTGGCATCTTGACAAAAAAATCATAATAATTATGTTGTAACGCGGTCGCCTTTCTCGACGCTCCGGATCGGCTCGTCGGTTAGCCAGGATTCGAGAAAAGGGGAGAATCAAGCTTGTGCGAACAATGCGGGAAACACTCTTTATTATTATGAATATTTACAATATGTACAAGTGGTATGTTTGTGTACGTGGTGTGTGTGTGTGTGTGTGTGTGTGTGTGTGTGTGTGTGTGTGTGTTGGTGTGGTTGAATGTGTTCGTATCGTAGTGTGTCTGGAATTCGAGTCGCGATTAAATTCAGGCGGTGAGCTATGTACAAGGCAGCATGCAAGCGTGCGTGGACAATTAAAGCTAGGCGGGAAACTATGTACAAGGCAGAACGCAAACGCGGGCGGAATATCGCAACGGTCGGCGGCGCAACTTAAACTACTGTACAAAGCGGAAGAGCTGAGTGTCACGTCAGCCCTGGAATCCGGAGACACCCGGTCGAATCGAGAGACACCTCGATAGCTGATCCGAGAAACACCTCGGGCAGGAATCCGGAGACACCCGGCTGGATCGAGAGACACCTCGATAGCGGATCCGAGAAACACCTCGGTCAGGAAGCCGGAGACACCCGGCTGGATCGAGAGACACCTCGATAGCGGATCCGAGAAACACCTCGGTCAGGAAGCCGGAGACACCCGGCTGGATCGAGAGACACCTCGAGTTAATGATCTGGTCGGAGCGTTCGATGGGATCGCAGGACGGGATCTGGTCCCGATGAGCCGGCTCGGCCGGCTTTTATACCCGGTCGGCTGCATTCCGATGTCCCCCTTCCAGGTGGCTGCCTAGGTAAGGCAAGTGCGTGTGAGAGAGACAGCAAGTGGTCGGGCGAAGTAGGAGCGAGTACCCATGAGAGAGAGAGACAGCAAGCGGCGAACGGATGAGTGAGCGAGACAGCAAGCACCAGGCAGTACGAGTGAGCGAGAAAACGAGTGTATGAATGAGACAGCGAGCGTATGAGTATGCGAGCGAGTGAGAAAGCGGTGAGGAGTGAGAGAAAAGGCGGCAAGCATTAGAAATAAGTATAATTATTTATTCGGCGTAGTAACGGTGCCTTACTGCACCGTTACAATGTATATTGTAGTATAAACAAACTACTTGCATTGGTGGTTAACATCACTTTTTGTAAAATATTGCTTATGGCAGTATGTAATCAGTTTTCTTGAAATGTAATGAGCATACTTTCATTTTTGGTGTGACCACTTGTACTTCTAAAGCTATTTTCCATGCTTTTAATTGGTCAACTTTTTCCAATTTGCCAAATATATTTTCAACGTAAACAACGCGGTTTGTTTGGCTTTGGAAAACGACGAATACGTAGGCTTATATTTTTGTGTGCTTTACTTTCACAACCATTCACCACACAACGATCTGTATTTAAACCTTTAGAACGCGAAGAAAATATCCCGCAATCCATAATAATAATTAATTAATTAATTAAATAGCACCTGATTACAATGCTATGCAAACAGTGGGCTTCTACTGCTTTTATTTCTCGCCACCAGATGTCACTACGGATGTCAGAGCCCAATACACGGTGGGCGCTTATAAACATTCACGGACGCAGATCTTATCCTACGGTACAAATGCAGACGCAAGTTGTATACACGGTGGTCGGGTACAACTGGACACGGACGCGGATCTTATTCTACGGTACGAATATGAACGCAAGCTATATACACTGTGGTCGCATACAACCAGGCACGGATCTAGCGAGGCCGCCGACTGCGGTCGACCGAGGACAGGAGCACCCGTCCCCTGAGTGGTGCACACGGGAGCTCCCGTAGTACACTAGGATACTGGACGTCGGATGCGTCCGATCGGGCACGGTGGCAACCGTGCTTTAGACCAGGGTAACGAGAACAGGTCGCCGGATGCGGATTACCGGGACGCGAGGCCGTAAGAAACGGCTATTCGGTTGGGGATCGCGGATACGGTGAACCGGCGGAAAGTCCTGGAGGACGGCTAGGATACGAAGGCCGTGAAAACGGTTATGCTTCGACTATTCCGTTTGGTAGCCGTGAAAAAGGCTGTTTAATTCGTTGGACCGCGGAGGTGGCTGTTCGTTGGGAGTCTGGAAGCGGCTGGTGTCGTAGAGCTGTAGAAACGGCTGCTGAGTCCAGCGGTTGCTGCCAATGTTTCGTCTAAGAGTCGTGAAAACGGTTGTTTGGTCGTCGTCAAGAAGGAGCGAGATGGATGGATCCGAACTGCGGTCGGCCGAAAACCACGGGAGCACCCGTCCCCTGGACCGGAGGGCTGGTAGTACACACAGGAGCGCCCGTAGTACACCGGGATACCGTGGCCGTCGGATGCGTCCGACCGGACACGGTAGGTTGCTACGGCTTACATGGTTGGTGTTCTGGACCAGGGAGTGAAGAGTCGGTAGTTCGAAATTCTCAGAGCCATGAGGCTTCAAGCGTCCCGAGAGTCGGGACAGGAATAGGTAGCTGTCTGTCGGAGAGGCCGACTTATATACCCGACGCGATATCTCTACGTGGTACGCTCACACGATCATGCGCGTCGAAGTGGGGTAGGCCGCGACTCTCAATCCGCGGCTCAGCAAAGATGCTCAAACAGTGGCTCTCAGCGTCGACTGCTAGAGGGAGCGGATGTTTCGGTTCGCGCGACTTATTCGGAACGGGGAATTGATCGTGCTAATTTAGTAACGGTGTTGCCGGTGTTCCCGTTTTACGGGGGGGTGTGGTCTGGTAGCCTCTTAAAAGAGCGCTAGCGGCCCTGGTGGTCAAAGCGAACCAGCCAGCGTCCTGTCGTCATGCATACCCGGAACTTCCGGGACTTGTGCGCGGCATAACGCGAGACTTCGGCCATTTTCCCGTCTGGCATCCGGACTTGTATCGGTGGAGGCAAAGTCCGGTCTTGTAGCTGGTGATGTGGTCGCTGCGCAGATCGGGATCGAAGCTGATGATGATTATGCGGTCCCGGGGTTTAAAGATGTCGATGATGCGGTCGATCCACCCGTTCGGTGGCTCCCCGGCGGAGTGACGCCGTAGCGGTTGGTAGTCGATCACGTCACGATGATAGCGGTGGTGAGGCCAGGAAGGGTGACCTCCTTTTGGACACGTAACTATTCGACACCGCTCGATTGGACACGCATTATTGGACATGTTTTATTGGACACCGCTCGATTGGACACCGCACGATTCGACACCGCACGATTCGACACTGCACGATTGGACACGCACATTGCACGATTGGACACGGCAGCATTGGACACTGCACGATTGGACACGTACATTGCACGATTGGACACAGCACGATTCGACACCGCACTGTTGGACACCGCATGATTGGACACCGAACAATTGGACACCGCACGGTTGGACACCGCACGATTGGACACCGCACGATTCGACACGCAAGATTCAACACCGCACGATTCGAAACCGCACGATTGGACACCGCACGGTTGGACACCGCACAATTGGACACCGCACGATTGGACACCGCACGATTCGACACCGCACAAAGAGCATGGAACAGACACACACACACACACGGGGGGGTGCAAGGGGGGCCTTCGGCCCCCCTCCCGCACCCACCCCGCCCCCTCGCTTCGCGTGAAAAGTTGCAAAGTGGAACCTCGCTTCGCGTGGAAAGTTGCACCCTATCGTAGGCACCCCTACCGGCGGGGTGCATACATGTCCAAATGTGCGGTGTCGAATCGTGCGGTGTCGAATCGTGCGGTGTCGAATCGTGCGTGTCGAATCGTGCGGTGTCGAATCGTGCGGTGTCGAATCGTGCGGTGTTGAATCGTGCGTGTCGAATCGTGCGGTGTCCAATCGTGCGGTGTCCAATCGTGCGGTGTCCAATCGTGCGGTGTCCAATCGTGCGGTGTCCAACCGTGCGGTCTCCAACCGTGCGGTGTCCAACCGTGCGGTGTCCAACCGTGCGGTGTCCAATCGTGCAGTGTCCAATCGTGCGGTTTCGAATCGTGCGGTGTCGAATCGTGCGGTGTCGAATCGTGCTGTGTCCAATCGTGCGGTGTCCAATGCTGCCGTGTCCAATCGTGCAATGTACGTGTCCAATCGTGCAGTGTCCAATGCTGCCGTGTCCAACCGTGCAATGTGCGTGTCCAATCGTGCAGTGTCGAATCGTGCGGTGTCCAATCGAGCGGTGTCCAATAAAACGTGTCCAATAATGCGTGTCCAATCGAGCGGTGTCGAATCGTTACGTGTCCAATCGGGATACGCCCGGCCAGGAATATGGCCGTTTTTCGAACCTGATCGTGGTCCGACTGCTGGACCATCACTCCTGGTTTTGGTGGCGGCCGGAGCTCTTCCTTTTCCAATATTTCCTTTTCTTCTCTTCTTCTTCGGACTCCTCAGAGTCGGTCCCGAATAACTCGCGGATTCTCGCTCGCCTGACGAAATAGTTGCTGGGGGTCCCGTGCGCTCGCCTTATATACTAAGCGAGACATAGTCGAGTGGTGGGGTAACGGCTTGCGGGACCCTCGTTGTCGCTCGGTGGCGCGTTCTTTAGGTCCCGTACGTGAACGCGGCGGTGTCCTCTGCAGAATCGTCGCGTAAGTCGACGATCACTGGGGAAATGACTTTCCGAACGGTCATTGGCCCGTGATATCGCGGCGCTAGTTTGGCGTTAAAGCCTTCCGATTTGGACAACGGATTGTCGCGTTTCCATACGCGTTCCCCTATTCGCGGTCGCCAGTCGCGCCTGCGAAAGTCGTAATGCTGTTGTTGCCGTTGGAAGCGGGCGAGATTGATGCGTACTACTTCGAACGCGTCTTCGAGACTTTGGCGGATGGTTTCTGGCGCGATGGTAGCGGCTCGGGACGGCCGTCGATCGTCTGGGTGTAGATGCGAGAGTTCCCTCCCGTGTAACAAAAATGCGGGAGTATATCCGGTAGCCTCCTGCTTGGCCGTGTTAAATGCGAACTGCAGCTGGGAAATGTTCTCATTCCAGTGACGGTGTTTCTTCCCCACATACTGCGCGATGGTTTTGATCGTCCGGTTGGTCCTTTCTACCGGATTGCATTGTAGGGTGTAGGCCGGTGCAGTGCGGTGAGCGGAACCGAAAGCTTGAAGTTCTTTCAACTGACAGGACTTAAGTTGGGTGCCATTGTCTGATACCAGTACGTCCGGACATCCGTGACAATAGATTATCCGGTTTGCGATTTCCTTTGGGACATTGTCTGCGGTAGCTTGGCGTAACGGCGCTAATTCTAACCACTTGGAGAATCGGTCCTGCATCGAGAGTAGCCACGTATGCCCTCGCGTGGAGCATGGTAACGGTCCAATTAAATCTACGGAGACTTGTTGCCACGGGGCGGTTACGTTAATGGCGTGCAATCAAGCCGCCGATAGTTGTTGGAATGCTTTATACGTAGCGCAGCCCGAGCAATTTCGTACGTAACAGGCTATATCATGATACATTCCGGGCCAATAATATAACCGGGTTATCCGCGCGATCAAAATTCCTAAGTGGCCGGCTGTCGAGTCGTCGTGAAAACGGCGCAAGATCTCTAGTCGGTCCGGGGTGGCTACGCACCGCTTCCACTGTTCGTGAGCGGGAGTCTCCTGAAAATCCAGGCTATGCAAGACGTGTTGGTAGAGCTTGCCCTCCTGTAACCGGAAGTCTGAGTAGTCTACTGGGTTCCCCGCACGCCTTTACAAATTCGCTGATACCACGGGCACTTCCTGGCTTCCTGTACGGCGCAACTTTCTGGTTGTCGAGACAGAGCATCGGCTACTTTATTTAAAGCCCCCTTTCGATATCGAATGTTGAAATCGAATTGTTGTGGTTCGAACACCCATCTTCCTAGTCGGTAGGGGACTCAAGTCGCTGTAACCACTTGAGCGATTGGTGATCGGTGACTACCGTAAACCGATAGCCTTCGAGATAATCTCATCCGACGGATAGCCCATACGACGGCGAGATACTAATCGCCGTCGTATGGGCGTACTAATTCGGTAGCGCTGTAATTCTTCTCAGCTGGATTTAAGGTCTGACTTGTGAAGGCGATTACCCACTCCCCTTGTTCTAGATTCAGTGTTAGGACGGCAGCCAAACCATATGCGCTAGCGTCGGTTTGTAGGATAAACAGGCGATCAAAATCGGGACAGACTAAGACCGGAGCCGTTGTGAGTGTCTCTTTTAGTCATTCGAAAGCTTCCTTTTTTTCGCTGGCCCAGATGAATCGGGCATTTTTCTCCGTGAGTCGCGTTAGTGGGGTCGCGATGGTCGAGAAGTTTGGTACAAATCGGCGGTACCACGAGGCCATTCCAAGGAACTGGCGGACTTGGCGGACGGTGGTGGATGTCGGCCAGGTGATGATAGCGTTCACCTTTTCGAGATAAGTACGAATCCCCTCGTCGTCTACAATGTAGCCTAGGTATTTCAAGCGATCTCTACAGATATGACACTTGGCAATATTTAGGCGTAGACAGGTCTTGCGTAATCGATGGAAGACTTCGGTGAGATGCGCCAAGTCTTCAAAGGCTGACGATGATGATATCGTCCAGGTATACTAAAACATGGGGCTCTAGTTCTGGGCCTATAACGTTATCGAGAAGCCGCTGGAAGATAGCTGGGGCGGAGTGAAGGCCGAATGGCATTACGCGAAACTGTAGAAGGCCTCGGCTAGATATCGTAAACACAGTAGCGGATTGGCTAGCTGATTCGAGAGGCACTTGCCAGTACCCATCCTTGAGATCGAGAAAGATATTTGGCCCCTATTAACTTATCCAGTGTCGCTGTGATATGCGGAAAAGGATAAGCGTCTTTCTCCGAGGCCTGGTTCAACTTTCGAAAGTCGATACAGAAACGATAAGCCCCGTCTCTTTTCTTTACAAGGACCACGAGAGAGTTCCACGCGCTGTTGGAAGGTTCTATAATCCCGGCTTCCAACATTTTGTCCACCTCAGCATTAATTATGGCCTGCATTGCCGGATTCCTAGGTCGGTACCTTTGTTTGATTGGTGGCCCGGGCTTTAAGCGAATTGTATGCGTGATACGGTCAGTGAGGCCGCGGACGGACTCAAATTTTAAGAGTTCCTCTCGGAATTGACGGAAATCGGTCTTCTGCCTTGGATCGAAGGGTGATTCCCGTCGATATGTCTCCGGTAATAGTAGCTACTCGGTTCGTGCGAGGCACGAGTATATCTTTGGCGCGAGGTGGGACTAGTACGGTAATCCCCAACTTGGTCCACAGGTCGATACCGATGAGCATGGTACTTCTTAACGTAGGTAGAACTTCAAACCGATGATTAACCCTGATTCCTCCAACTCTAATCGTGAGATCGGAGATTGCTCTCACCGTGGTCTCAGTGCTGTTTGCCAAAATTATTGGCTCTTTCGTGGTTTGCGACGGTCGTCCCGCTTCCATTCTTTCTGCGGTTTCAGCATTAATGAACGACACTTCGGATCCGGAATCGATTAGCGCCCATATAGCGAGGCCATGAGTGTGTACCTGGATATGCGGCCGTGAGGTGTATTTTATTCGGAAGCGGGTCGGGGATTGGCCGCCTTGTCGTCGATCCGCACGTCGTTTCCCGACGGTGGGTGGTAATCCCTGGTCAAACTACCGTCTTTCCCGCACTGAGAGCAAAATTTTTGAGGCGGGCGTTTACGAATATGTCCTCGCTCTTTTAGTCGAGACTCGAGCATTGGGGCTCTTTTAGTCGAGACCACGGCATTGGGTATGTGCTTGTTCTCGCATTTGCGCAATAACTTCTTTTTACCCATGTCGTAAAGCCGTAGCATTCTACCTACGCCGACCAGTACTCGGCCCTGATACGGACAAATGGCCAATGGTACCTCGTCCAACGGAGATTTGTGCAACAATTCGATACTAGTACACTCCGTATTTACTTTGTATGTATAAAGGAAACCGCCGTTGCTAACTCTGGGATTTAATTGAAACTCCTTTGCGACTCCAACGATGAGGAACAGTTGATCTCCTTGATTGGCAAACTTCACGAGACAGAGACATAATGCAGCTAGATTTTGCTCGAAACGATGCACCTCGAATGTTTGGCCAGTAGTCGGTGCCATTATTCTCAGCATCGAGGCCCAAAGGCCTGGTCCCGCACGCGGGGCACCGAAAACCGCCTCGTTAGGCTCCTCCGATAGGAACGCTTCTGCCAATTCGCGGGCGACAGCAGCCTCCTCAGCGCCGGCTGCTTCCTGCATTTCCTCCGCCATTTGTAATCTTCTCTGTTGCTTCGTCTCTTCCGTGTAAGCGTTGTGTTCGGTCTCGATGACCACTAGGTGCGCAGAATCGGTGTGAATCGCGAACTTCCGCGGCGTATACTCCAACGGAAAGCTCACTTGATTGAATACGGCGCCGAGTTTTTCGAGTGCCAGGATCCTCAAGGTATTGGTCGATATGGCGACGATACCTTCCGGACACTGTTCAGAACTGAAGCCAGATGCAAATTCTAGACTCTCGTACGATAGAGGCGTAAGATGAAAGCGGTTCTGATGATAGTAACTCAGCCACGATCGACTGCTCATCGCCAGTACGGCTTGATTACCCTGCATACGTATTCTGAAAAGCTTGACGGGACGGGAACCCAAGTAACGTGTTCTCGTATCCGCGAGATCGCCAGAAATCGGATCTAATACTGTTCTGAGTAATACGCCGTTTTGCAAACCTATGTTTAAATACAAACTGGATTGTTGTGGCGCTGAATCCTCGGAATTGTCGGCCTCCTTTGCACCCATTTCCACGATACATAGACTCTCCGCAGCAGCCGGTAACGCTTGCATACTCCTCGGTGCTAAGCAGTCCGAGGGATCCAATGATATTATCCTCACTGTATTATCCTGTAGGCCAACGGCAAGAAACCACGAGCGTTGTTCGCCCACAGCAACATTTCCGAGGGCCATGCACATTACTTCTGATGGCATCTTCTTTCTTTCCGTATATTCATTCAATTGTCCAGTGGGATCCATTTCAAAGTAGACGAGTTCCCCTCCAGTGAGAGCGATCACAACAATTAATCAAATAATGTATAAATGTACACATACGCAAAGTCGCAGACCTATTTGTTATGATAGAAACTGTGTTAAATTTTTGGCAAGTTGTTGACAATATTTAAATAAATTTCTGGTAAACGTTCAGTATCCGTTTGCAAATTGAGACCATTTTTTTGCCTCTTGATATATAGCATTTCGGAGATCAATCTTTTACTCAAATATGGTTCTCGATCCAAAACCTGAACGCCATCCCAATCAAAAGTATGATCAAAACCAACCCTGTGATTCGTGATGACTGATTGAGAATTAGTGTTATGTCTAATGTGGCTGCGATGTTCGTTGATTCTGGTATGCAGTTGTCTGCAAGTTTGTCCAACGTAGGACGCATCGCAATCCATGCAGTTCAATTTGTATATGACGTTCAAAGAATTGGAAGTAGGAAGAGGATCCTTATGAGCCCTGATGAAGTTTTTCATTTTATTGATACTGTAATATGAGAGTCGAACATCCAAATCCTTAACGATATGTTTAAAACGCCCGGAGATTGAAGGAACGTATGGTATCTCGTAATTTTCATGTAATTCTTAGTACTTTTTTCTTTCTATGTTCATATTAGTCATATTATTTATTTAACTTATTTATAACTTATTTATTTATTTCTTTGACTTTATGTTCAGTTTATATTTAGATCATTTTTAATAAATTAACATTCCAATCTCATAATTTCATGTTTAATTTAGTACTTTTTCTTTCTTTGTTCATATTAATTACATTATTTATTTAACTTATTTTACTTTTGTCCTTTGTTTTTACGTAGGCATCGTCAAGATAATGAGATACCGAGACATTTATTATCGCTTTAAACAGCAACCTTTGTAACAGACTCCGATATAAAACACATTGTTATTATATTATCTTATATTATTATTATTATTATTATTATTATTATTATTATTATTATTATTATTATATTTATTATTATTATTATTAAAGCTACATATACATTCGATATATTAAAACAGTAAAAATACATATTTAAAAATTCAGTTTTCAAATTTAACACTTTAATTTTTTATGTAAAACTTTATTTCAAAATCCGCATTTACTTTTATGATTTATAAATTTTTATTATCGATTTATACGTTAAAAGTATGCAGTAAAAAATTTTCTTTCTTCTTAAAATAAAATTACACAATTGTTCCATAAGAAATACATTCTTATGGAACAATTGTGTAATTTTATTTTAAGAAGGAAGAAAATTTTGATGCATAGTTTTAACGTATAGATGGTAATTATTTAGCTTAGAGGAGCCACCTCGGATAACCTTGACCTTGACATATGTTGTCAAGGTCACTGTCCTGAGTAACATTCAAAAGGTTTTAGCCGTCGCTCGTTGTTTATTAAAAAGTTATTAACAAAAGAATTTCACAATTTTAATGCTTTTTATCTCTGAAAATATTGATTTGAGAAAAAAAATTTTAAGCAAAAAATAAAGCCGCTGAAAAACTCTACAAAAAAGGTTATATGCATTTTTTTCATAAACCTACTATTTTAGCTGTTATATAAAAAAATAATTATTTTAAATCATCACTTGGAGGATCACTTTAATCATTATTTAGCGGAATTTATTTTCAAAAAGACATTCGATGATGAAAACCGATTAGATGCTTTCTTTCGAATAATGGCTGCTATGTATCCTATCAATGAAAATATAAATGAATTATAAATTACAATAAATAAACATTTATGCTACTTCCTAAAATTATTATTCTTTATTTTAAATACATAATACATTTAATACAATTAAAAAATATCACAAATGTATGTGTACACACACACACACACACACACGCGCGCGCGCGCGCGGGGGGTGCAAGGGAGGCCTTCGGCCCCCCCTCCCGCAACCGCCCCGGCGGTAGGGGACGCATTGCGAAGAGTTGAATCACAATGGATATATGCTGTAAGTTGTAAAGCGAGGTCCACCTTGCCTACCGGCGGAGTGGTTGCGGGAGGGGGGGCCGAAGGCCCCCCTTGCACCCCCGCGCGCGCGCGCGCGTGTGTGTGTGTGTACACATACATTTGTGATAATTTTTAATTCTATTAAATTGTATTAAATTCTATATAAATTTAAATTGTATTAAATGTATTTAAAATTATTATTTTTTTATATAACAGCTAAAATAGTAGGTTTATGGAAAAAATGCATATAACCTTTTTTGTAGAGTTTTTCAGCGGCTTTATTTTTTGCTTAAAAATTTTTTTTCTCAAATTAATATTTTCGGAGATAAAAAGCATTAAAATTGTGAAATTCTTTTGTTAATAACTTTTAAATAAACAATAAGCGCCGGCTAAAACCTTTTGAATGTTACTCAGGACAGTGACCTTGACAACATATGTCAAGATCAAGGTTATCCGAGATGGCTCCCCTAAGCTAAATAATTACCGTATAAATCAATAATAAAAATTTATCATAAAAATAAATGCGGATTTTGAAATAGTTTTACGTAAAAAGTTAAAGTGTTAAATTTGAAAACTGAATTTTTAAATATGTATTTCTACTGCTTTAATATATCGAATATGTATACGTAGCTTTAATAATAATAATAATAAATATAATAATATATATATTTAATAATAATAATAATAATAAATACGTAACTTTAATAATAATGATAATAAATCTATACCACATAATTTGATTCACAGCTTTTAACTTGCTAAAATTGTACACATTATATTTGAGCCTTCGATACGGTCGATCCAAATAACTGAAATACATTTTTATAGAATAATTGCGTATTTTTATTTTAATAAAAAATTATCAAAAATAACTGAATGAAATAAAGTTAATAGTGGATTTCCACACCACCTTTGAGGTCCCACTAATGGCGCGTTAGGTTTTTTTAAAGTGGACCTTCGCCTGGAGCCATATTATACCACATTTTTGCGATTATAATACATCTGTATTATAATACATTTTTTGGTATGTAAGACTCAAACAGTTATATTAAAGTCATATTGCGTAAAAGCACACGCCAATGAAAGAATTACATCAACGTGTGATCGTGCGTAATATGTCAATAATTTAACTTATTTTTACTTCAGCATGTGTTCGAAGTGGCCCCCCTTCCATCCTCACACAAATTACAGCTCTCTTCAAGATTGCGCTACATACCCGGCGTAAGATTTGTGGACTTATTATACGGCAAGCTCATACAATTCTATCCTTCAAATCTTCAACGCTAGCAGGTCGCGTTGCGTATACTTGCTGTTTAAGATGACCCCACAGAAAAGTCTAAAGGTGTAAGGTCTGGTGAACGCGGCGGCCATTCGTGGGGACCGCCAAGACCAATCCAATGGCTACCGAATTTCTTATTTAACAATGTTCTTGTCAATTTGGCGGTGTATGCAGGATGGCCGTCCTGCTGGAACCACACGTTGACACGTAATTCCAATGGCACTTCATCCAACAAATCGACAAGCTCATTTCGAAGAAATTTTCGGTACCCTTTGCCATTAATCTTGCCATCAATAAAATGTGGCCCAATGATGTGGTCTCCAAGAATACCAGCCCAAACGTTCACCGACCACCTGACTTGACTATGCGCTTGCTGCATCCAGTGAGGATTCTCAGTGGCCCAATAATGCAAGTTATGACGGTTGACATTGCCATTATTGTGAAAAATACATTCGTCTGAGAATAGAATGTATTTAATAAAATAAAAATTTTCTTCACTTACATTAAGGAGCCACTGACAATAGCTCAATCTGCGAGCTTCATCATTAATATGCAGCTCTTGAGTCAAGGTAACTTTGTAGGGATGAAAGTGAGCCGATTTTAAAGCCTTACATACCGTTGTCTGGCTAACTTCTTGATCTCGCGCGACGACCCGCGTACTTGTATTTGGATCGTTATTAAAAAATTGTATTATTTGTGCATTGTTTATGCGCGATGTTCGTCCTGTACAAAGAAAAGCAATGGAAGTAATGATAAAAGGATACAATATTTAAAATTGTATTATCTTAAAATCTTATAAATAAATATGTACCTGGACGCTTAACAGGTCTAAATTGCCCATATCTTCGCAGTCTCCATTCCAGCCTTATAAAAAATTAATAGTAAGGCTGTTTTCGTCTAGGATACTTTTCTGCGTACATTTTTGCAGCTTTTCGCGGTCGTCGGTCGCACTTCTCATAAATAGATATCATATCGTACATTTCACTATTTGTAAAATTATGCGCCATGCTGAAATGCTTCTTGCTGTATCTCGTATCACACGAAATATGTTAAAAACAAATGATAAAGAACTAGCTAAGATTGTTAGGATGCAGAAATAATTAACGAAAAAGATCGACATATTTGTGCAACCAATGATCGCGCGAAGCTGCAAAAGTGACTGCGATAGACAGTTTAGATCTATTAAGCCTGCAGTTACATATTTATTTATGAAATTTTTTGATAATATTGTAACGCGGTTGCCTTTCTCGACGCTCCGGATCGGCTCGTCGGTTAGTCAGGATTCGAGAGAAGGGGAGAATCAAGCTTGTGCGAACAATGCGGGAAACACTCTACTATTATGAATATTTACAATATGTGCAAGTGGTATGTTTGTGTGCGTGGTGTGTGTGTGTTGGTGCGGTGGAGCGTGTTCGTATCGTAGTGTGTCTGGAATTCTAGTCGCGATTAAATCTAGGCGGTGAGCTATGTACAAGGCAGCATGTAAGCGTGCGCGGACAATTAAAGCTAGGCGGGAAGCTATGTACAAGGCAGAATGCAAACGTGGGCGGAATATCGCAACGGGCGGTGGCGCAACTTAAACTACTGTACAAAGCGGAAGAGCTGAGTGTCACGTCAGCCCTGGAATCCGGAGACACCCGGTCGAATCGAGAGACACCTCGATAGCGGATCCGAGAAACACCTCGGTCAGGAATCCGGAGACACCCGGTCGAATCGAGAGACACCTCGATATCGGATCCGAGAAACACCTCGGTCAGGAATCCGGAGACACCCGGCTGGATCGAGAGACACCTCGATAGCGGATCCGAGAAACACCTCGGTCAGAAATCCGGAGACACCCGGCTGGATCGAGAGACATCTCGATAGCGGATCCGAGAAACACCTCGGTCAGGAGCCGGAGACACCCGGCTGGATCGAGAGACACCTCGATAGCGGATCCAAGAAATACCTCGATCAGGAAGCTGGAGACACCCGGCTGGATCGAGAGACACCTCGATAACGGATCCGAGAAACACCTCGGTCAGGAAGCCGGAGACACCCGACTGAATCGAGAGACACCTCGATAGCGGATTCGAGAAACACCTCGGTCAGGAAGCCGGAGACACCCGGCTGAATCGAGAGACACCTCGAGTTAATGATCTGGTCGGAGCGTTCGCTAGGATCGCAGGACGGGATCTGGTCTCGATGAGCCGGCTCGGCCGGCTGCATTCCGATGTTCCTCTTCCAGGTGGGCCGCTCGATTAAGGCGAATGCATAAGACCGAGACAGCAAACGAGTGTATGCGTGCAAGCGAGACAGCGAGCGAGTGTATGCGTGCAAGCGAGACAGCGAGCGAGTGTATGCGTGCAAGCGAGACAGCGAGCGAGTGCGCGCGTGCAAGCGAGACAGCGAGCGTCGAACGGACGAGTGAGCGAGAAAACAAGCGTATGAATGAGATAGTAAGCGTACGAGTATGCGAGCGAGTGAAAAAGCGGTGAGGAGTGAGAGAAAAGGCGACAAGCAGTAGAAATAAGTACAGATAATTTATTTGCCGTAGTAACGGTGCCTTACTGCATCGTTACTTTGCCCCCTTTTTTTGGTGGCGGAGCGGTGATGGCGGATCCGGTGGTCGTGGGTCGGGGCCGGAAGCGGCTCGATCGAAGCTGACCGTTCGGCCCGAAACGCAGGATCCATTTTCCTTCCGGGGTCCAGCTGCGGAATCGTCGTACGATGTGGGCCGCGTGGTACGGGACGGTGAGGATCGTGCCGGGGGCCACCTGTATTTTTATTGGCGGCCTGGTCGGTCCGGCGTTCCCACGGTCTCTTCCCGGGGGCGGTGTGGGGGCCGTAGCGCTCTTTGATGGCGGTGCGGTGGCAGCGGCGCATGAGGGTGCCGATGTAGATGGCCTCGGAAGAGGTTTGGCCGTGGCCGAAGATCGCCTAGTAGGCACGGGGTGTCGGCGTCGTGCGGCCGGAGGTGGTGGCGGCGGCGTGGTCAACCAAATGGCCTTGCGACGGTTGGTCGCATCGGACCTCTGGATAGAGGTGCCCACCCGTGGCGGTCGTTGCTTCGTTCTTTCGGGACGGCTCGTTGACATCGTCGGCAGCGGTGGCGGCGGATTTGGCGGCGGTGAGGTCTTTGTGCCATCGAGAAGTAGCTCGTCGTCGCTGGAGAACTCGCCGAATAGTTCGCGTAGCTCTTCTCTACGTGACATGTTCTCGTTATCAGAGCAGATTCGAGAATACTGTATAATCGCACGGAGCGCGCGTATTTATATTTGTGCCGGTATGCCTGGAATGCGGCGCGGATTGTTTTTGCGCGGATTCCATTCAGTTTTGCGGCGCACGTGGTACGTGTTTTTCGGCGTGCGGTTTTAAGTCTCGCACGTGGATATGACGGTGCCAGCGCCCTCGGGCGTCGCGCAAGTCTACAATCACCGGTGATACAATTTTGCCGACCTCCAGGGGCCCGGTGAATTTCGGCGCTAATTTGGCGTTAAACGCCTTTGATTTATCGGAAAGCGCGTGATCTCTCTTCCAAACCTTTTCCCCGATTTTCGGACGCCAGTCACGCCTTCGCAGGTTATAATGTTTCTCCTGCTGATGGAAGGCGCGCGCCAAGTGGATCCGTACTAATACGTACGCGTCCTGGAGACGGTGGTGAGCGGTATCTGGGGCCGCCTGGTTTGCGCGCGGCCGTCGGTCTTCAGGATGCGGTCGTGTCAGCTCTCGGCCGTGATTCAAGAAGGCCGGCGAGTATCCGATGGCTTCGTGTCGTGCGGTGTTGAAGGCATATTGCAGCACCGCAAGATGTTCGTCCCAGGTCTTGTGGTTCTTCCCGACGTACTGTGCAAGCATGGTCTTCACCGTTCGATTGGTCCGCTCGATGGGATTGCATTGCGGCGTATACGGGGGGGTCGTACGGTGCTGTATGCCGAAATTTTCCAGGCACCGCTGGAGCTGACTCGATTTCAGCTGCGTCCCGTTGTCGGATATCAAGTATTCAGGGCACCCGTGGCGATAGGCAATCCGCTCGGTGAAGGCCTTGGTGACGTTTGCGGCGGTAGCCTTCCTAAGTGGTACCACTTCATAAATCGGTCCTGCATCGTTAACAGCCAAGTATGGCCACGGTTTGAGCGTGGTAAGGGCCCTACCAGGTCGATTGAGACCTGCTGCCAAGGCATGGTCACCGGTCTAGCGTGAAGATTGCCGGCCGGTCGCTGTTGCAGTGGCTTATGTGCCAGGCAATTCTCGCATGATCGAACGTATCGCGCAATGTCGCGGAACATGCCTGGTCAATAATATAGTTGCGCGACGCGGGCTATAGTTTTCGCCGTGCCCAGGTACCCTGCCGCCGGATCGTCATGCATCCGTTGCAACAACTCCCTTCGTTGATCGGCTGGTACACATTGCTTCCATTGATCCTCCGGGTCGGTCTCGTGGAAGTCCAGATCGTGAAGCAGGTGCCGATAGAGTTTTCCTTGGCGCATCTGGTAGTCTTGGAAATCGGTCGGTCGTTCGTGTAGGCCGGTAACGAGCCGGTTATACCACGAGCATTGTGGCATGCGGCGTGCGGCGCATACTTCGGGCTGTCGGGACAGCGCGTCGGCTACCTGATTTAAAGTTCCTCTCCGGTATTTGATTTCAAAATCAAACTGCTGGAGTTCAAACAGCCATCTCCCAAGGCGACCGGTGGGTGATTCTAATCGTTGTAACCACCGGAGTGATTGGTGGTCAGTAATCACCGTGAAGTGATATCCTTCCAAATAGTCTCTCATGCGCCGTATTCCCCAGACTACCGCAAGACACTCAAGTTCGGTCGCGCTGTAGTTCTTTTCCGCCTGGTTGAGGGTTCGACTAGCGTATGCGATGACTCCTCCCTCCAGGTTTTGAGTCAGTACTGCTCCGAGCCCTTGGGTACTGGCGTCGGTTTGTAGGAGGAACGGTCGGCTAAAGTCGGGGCAGGCTAACACTGGTGCCGAAGTTAATGCGTTCTTAATTCGTTGGAAGGCTTCCTCTTCCGTAGCCGTCCATACCCAGCGGGTATTTTTACGTGTCAGACGGGTTAGTGGCGCAGCCACGATAGAAAACCCTGCTATAAAGCGTCGGTACCAAGAGGCGACGCCAAGAAATTGGCGGACTTTCTTTAGAATAGTCGGAGCGGGCCAATTAGCGATAGCGCTGACTTTGGTCGGATCGGTCCGTATGCCCTCCCGGTCGATGATGTGTCCTAAGTACCGTAGGCTATATCGACAGAAGTGACACTTCTCGGAATTTAGGCGCAATTTTGCGCTTCTTAGACGCCGGAACACCTCCGCCAGGTGTTTGAGGTGGTCGTCGAAGGTCTGACTGGCTATGATTATGTCGTCGAGATATACGAGGACATTAGGTTCTAGTTCCGGACCCAGGACCGAATCTAGTAGCCGTTGGAACGTTGCTGAAGCGGAATGCAATCCGAATGGCATTGTGCGAAACTGCATGAGCCCTTTACCGGGTACGGTGAATGCCGTAGTGGGTCGGCTCTCTGGGGCGAGCGGCACCTGCCAATATCCATTCTTCAAATCAAGAGTAGGCAGGTATTTTGCTCCCCTTAATTTGTCGAGTGGCGGTAATGTGTGGTAGCGGATACGCGTCTTTCTCGGTGACCGCGTTTAATCGCCGGAAGTCAATGCAGAAGCGGTGGCCTCCATCTTTTTTCGTACGACCACTATCGGAGAGCTCCAGGCGCTCTGGGACAGTTCTATAACACCCTCCTGTTCCATTTTCTCGACTTCCGCATTGATCACCGCCTGCATGGCGGGATTCCTTGGCCGGTATCGTTGTTTAAGTGGTTGATCGGTCTTCAATCGAATCTTATGTTCGATACGGTCGGTCGGTCCTCGTATATTCTCGAAGGCGGCAAGTTCTCGTGTCAGGAAGTCTTGTCCTCTGATCCTCGCCAGGTGTGCGCGGATGCAGGCCCCGCGAAATTTCTCCCACGTTTGTGTGAGCCGGGCTAGCGGTCACCGGGGGGTAGCGGTAGGTGGATACGCAATCGGGCCCACAGGTCGACTCCAATTAATACCGCGCAGTCGAGATTCGGCATTACCTGGAATTCGTGTTTTACTGTGCGTCGGCCGGCGGTAATGGGCAAGGTAGCGGTGCGTGTTATGGCAACCGCGGTGCCATTAGCCAATGAGGCGTGCGTATCTATACGACTAAGTCGGTACCCTCGACGGCGAGCTAATTCTGCGGTGGCGGGGTTAATGAAGGATATTTCGGAGCCCGGGTCGAGAAGGCTCTAGATATAGCGGCCGATTATGCGAACTCGGGCGTATGGCCGGGGCCTGAATCTTACTCGAGTTCTTCCGGACCGGAGATAGCCGCTGCTTTCCCGGCCCGCTGTTGGTTTCCCGACGGCAATCTCTGGTAAAGACCCCCTCTTTTCCGCATCTTGAGCAGAATTTCTTAGGCGGTCTCGTGCAATTCATGCGGGTATGTCCGCGTTGTTTACACCGCCAGCAACAATCGTCCCGATTATAAGTGGCGGCTGCGACAGCAGGTCCGGCCTCTCGCTTGGTGGTCTTTTGCTGTTCCTTTCGGAGTTTTTCCACCTTTTCGTACTGTATGGCCTTAGTACTTAGCTCGGCAATACTGGTGGCCTCGTTAGGCCGGATATACAGTTGATAATCGGGGCTCATATTTTCGTACAGCTGTTCTACTCGGTCCTGGTCTGAGTATCCCCCTGCTCGCCGCATCATGGTTAACACAACCGTGGAATACTTTCCGAATGTCTCGCCCGGCAGTTGTCGGCGGTCTTCGACCTCTCGCCTTAAGGCTCGTCGGTACCCCGGCGGCAGGTATTGTGCTCGGAAGGCCTGGCAGAAGTCGTCCCACGTGTTCCAATCTTCGTGGTTATTTCGGTACCATAGGAGCGGGTCTCCTCGTAATAGTTCGTGTAGTCCGAGAAGGAGATAATCGTCGGGGTAACGGTGCGAATTCTAAAGTTCGTCAAGGCGTTCGAGGAACGCGAAGGGATCTTTCCCTTCGAAGTGGAGATTCCACTTTCGAATCTGGTTCAAGACGGTTGTTGGCTCCAGTAATTTAACTTCGGGTGGTTCGGCGCGGCTGGCCGTTTGCTCGTTTGTTTTTGGCATTCTGGCGTATTCTTCGAACAACTCTGGGTTCTTGGTCACGAATTGCCGTAATCGTCCACACAATGAATCGGTGTTACCGGAGCTAACAATCCCGTATGCATCTATCTGGGCTTCTAATTCGTTCTTGGATAATCGATTTATCCAGGTACTCATCGGGGTTGAACGCACAAGCTGGAATCCCTACTGGGCTGGTCCCTGTTTGGGCGCCATGTAACGCGGTCGCCTTTCTCGACGCTCCGGATCGACTCGTTGGTTAGTCAGGATTCGAGAGAAGGGGAGAATCAAGCTTGTGCGAACAATGCGGGAAACACTCTTTATTATTATGAATATTTACAATATGTACAAGTGGTATGTTTGTGTGCGTGGTGTGTGTGTGTGTGTGTTGGTGCGGTGGAGCGTGTTCGTACCGTAGTGTCTCGAATTCTAGTCGCGATTAAATCTAGGCGGTGAGCTATGTACAAGGCAGCATACAAGCGTGCGCGGACAATTAAAGCTAGGCGGGAAGCTATGTACAAGGCAGAATGCAAACGTGGGCGGAATATCGCAACGGGCGGTTGCGCAACTTAAACTACTGTACAAAGCGGAAGAGCTGAGTGTCACGTCAGCCCTGGAATCCGGAGACACCCGGTCGAATCGAGAGACACCTCGATAGCGGATCCGAGAAACACCTCGGTCAGGAATCCGGAGACACCCGGCTGGATCGAGAGACACCTCGATAGCGGATCCGAGAAACACCTCGGTCAGGAAGCCGGAGACACCCGACTGAATCGAGAGACACCTCGATAGCGGATCCGAGAAACACCTCGGTCAGGAAGCCGGAGACACCCGGCTGACTCGAGAGACACCTCGAGTTAATGATCTGGTCGGAGCGTTCGCTAGGATCGCAGAACGGGATCTGGTCTCGATGAGCCGGCTCGGCTGGCTTTTATACCCGGTCGGCTGCATTCCGATGTTCCCCTTCCAGGTGGGCCGCTCGATTAAGGCGAATGCATAAGACCGAGACAGCAAACGAGTGTATGCGTGCAAGCGAGACAGCGAGCGAGTGTATGCGTGCAAGCGAGACAGCGAGCGAGTGCGCGCGTGCAAGCGAGACAGCGAGCGTCGAACGGACGAGTGAGCGAGAAAACAAGCGCCAGGCACTACGAGTGAGCGAGAAAACGAGCGTATGAATGAGATAGTAAGCGTACGAGTATGCGAGCAAGTGAGAAAGCGGTGAGGAGTGAGAGAAAAGGCGACAAGCAGTAGAAATAAGTACAAATAATTTATTTGCCGTAGTAACGGTGCCTTACTGCATCGTTACAATATAATTTTAAATATTGCTTCTTTTTATTATTTCTTTTATCGCTTTGTTTGTATAAGACGAGCACCATGCATAAAATCATGCAAATAATAGAAATAATTACTGATTGCACAATTAAAAAAACACAAGTCGTCGCGCAATATCAAAGAGTTTGTCAGACAACGGTATAATATAACTATTTGAGCCTTATATACCGAAAAATGTATTATAATACTAATGTATTATAATCGCTAAAATGTGGTATAATATGGTTCCAGGCGAAGATCCGCTTTAAAAGAACCTAACGCCATTAGTGGGACCTCAAGAGGGTGGTGTAAAAATCCACTATTAACTTCATTTCATTCGCAGTTATTTTTGATAATTTTTTATTAAAATAAAAATACGCACTTATTCCATAAGAATGTATTTCAGTTATTTGGATCGACCGTATCGAAGGCTTAAATATAATGTGTACAATTTTAGCAAGTTAAAAGCTGTGAATCAAATTATGTGGTATGGATTTATTATCATTATTATTAAAGTTACGTATTCATTATTATTATTATTATTATTATTATTAAATATATATATTATTATATTTATTATTATTATTATTAAAGCTACGTATACATATTAGATATATTAAAGCAGTAGAAATATATATTTAAAACTTCAGTTTTCAAATTTGACACTTTAACTTTCTATGTAAAACTTCATTTCAAAATCCGCATTTATTTTTATGATAAATTTTTATTATTGACATACGTTAAAAGTATGCATCAAAATTTCTTCCTTCTTAAAATAAAATTACGCAATTGTTCCATAAGAATGTATTTCTTATGGAACAATTGTGTAATTTTATTTTAAGGAAGAAAATTTTTTGCTGCATACTTTTAACGTATAAATCAATAATAAGAATTTATGAATCATAAAAATAAATGCGGATTTTGAAATAGTTTTACATAAAAAATTAAAGTGTTAAATTTGAAAACTGAATTTTTAAATATGTATTTCTACTGCTTTAATATATCGAATATATACGTAGCTTTAATAATAATAATAATAATAAATATAATAATATATATATATCTATATATATTTAATAATAATAATAATAATAATAATAATAATAATAATAATAATAATAAATCCATACTACATAATTTGATTCAACTTTTAACTTGTACACATTGTATATGGATCGATACGGTCGATCCAAATAACTGACATCTGTGTACCGATCAATTTATTATAATTGCAGTCGGTAATCTCTCGTATGATAAAAAGTTTGACACAGGAAATAAAACTCACCCTGTATATATATATATATATATATATATATATATATATATATACATACATACATACACATATATATACATATATACAGGGTGTCCGATTCGTTAGGGACCAAACGAAAAGTGATGATAGATTGGGTCAAACTAAGAAGAAAAGTCATCTACCATTTTGCAAAATTCGCAATAATTATTAAGTGATAAGCAAAAATGTCAGATGAAGGTTAATTTTTTAAATGGAACCCCCTATTTTTTATTATGTATTCTTATAGCTTATCTCGAGAGATTTCCAAAACACTATAATAAATTATTTCTTCATAGAGTACTTTTCGAGTTATGAGGCTAGAAATAATTTCTTAATTTTACATAAACCATAAAATATCTAAAATATTCATTTTTCGATTATCTAATATTTCGATTATCTCATAAAATATCTAAAATATTCATTTTTCAATTACCTTAATACTTTTATATGCAAAATAATGAGAGGAATCAATTGGTGTAAAAAAAAACATAGTTGTTTTTAAGAAAAAATATGTAATTGTTAATTGCAAATTACATATTTTTTTTAAAAACAACTATGTTTTTTCTTTACACTAATGATTTGATTCCTCTTATTGTTTTGTATATAAAAGTATTAAGGTAAGATAATCGAAAAATGAATATTTTACTAGATATTTTATGGTTTATGTAAAATTAAGAAATTATTTCAAGCCTCATAACTCGAAAAGTACTCAATGAAGAAATACTTTATTATAGTGTTTTGGAAAGCTCTCGAGATAAGCTATAAGAATACATAATAAAAATTAGGGGGTTCCATTAAAAAAATTAAAGGTAACCTTCATGTGACATTTTTGCTTATTACTTAATAATTATTGCGAATTTTGCAAAATGGTAGAGGACTTTTCTTCTTAGTTTGACCCAATCTATCATCACTTTTCGTTTGGTCCCTCACGAATCGGACACCCTGTATATACAGGGTGAGTCAAAAGTATGTTTTAAAAATTTGTGAGCGTGTTTCTGGATAAAAAGGAAGAACAAATGTTCATATGAACATATGGTCGCAAATGCTTTGTTGTCGAGATAATGGACATAAATCAGCAGTATCAAATAATGCTTTATTTGAACGAAAAAAAACAAACAACAATAACAAAATTGTAAACGTTCAAATAAAGCATTATTTGATACTGCTGATTTATGTCCATTATCTCGACAACAAAGCATTTGCGACCATATGTTCATATAAACATTTGTTCTTCCTTTTTATCCAGGAACACGCTCACAAATTTTTAAAACATACTTTTGACTCACCCTGTATACAGGGTGTCCCATTTTAATGTCCCACCCCAAATAACTTTCTTATTTTTAATTTTAGAAAAAGATATTTCAGACAAAAGTTGTATGGTTTCAAGGGGGACATAAGGTGGTGTCATTAGTTTGACCTTGAATAGTTGCTTCAATGTCACGTAAAGATCACCTTCAATTTTTTAAATGAAACCCCTTACTTTCTATTGCATATTCTTACAGCTCATCTCGATAGCTTTCCAAAACACTATAATAAAGTATTTCTTTATTGAGTACTTTTCGAGTTATGAGGCCTAAAATAATATCTTAATTTTACATAAACCATAAAATATCTAGTAAAATATTCATTTTTCGATTATCTTACCTTAATACTTTTATGTACAAAATAATGAGAGTAATCAATTGGTGTAAAGAAAACACACAGTTGTTTTTAAGAAAAAATATGTAATTGTTAATTGCAAATTACATATTTTTTTTAAAAACAACTATGTTTTTTCTTTACACTAATGATTTGATTCCTCTTATTGTTTTGTATATAAAAGTATTAAGATAAGATAATCGAAAAATGAATATTTTACTAGATATTTTATGGTTTATGTAAAATTGAGAAATTACTTCATGTCTCATAACTCGGAAAGTACTTAATGAAAACTAACTTAATTATAGTGTTTTGGAAAGCTCTCGAGATGAGCTGCAAGAATATGCAATAAAAAGTAGGCAGTTCCGTTTAAAAAATTGAAGGTGACCTTTACATGACCTTCAAGTAACTATTCAAGGTCAAACTAATGACACCACCTTATGTCCCCTTTGAAACCATACAAGTTTTGTCTGAAACATCTTTTTCTAAAATTAAAAATAAGAAAGTTATTTGGGGTGGGACATTAAAATGGGACACCCTGTATACAGGGTGAGTCAAAAGTATGTTTTAAAAATTTGTGAGCGTGTTTCCAAAACACTATAATTAAGTACCTTTTCGTTAAGTACTTTTTGAGTTATGAGGCTTGAAATAATTTCTTAATTTTACATAAACCGTAAAATATCTTGTAAAATATTCATTTTTCGATTATCTTACCTTGATACTTTTATGTACAAAATAATGAGAGGAATCAATTGGTGTAAAGAAAACACATAGTTGTTTTTAGGAAAAAATATGGAATTGTTAATTGCAAATTACATATTTTTTCTTCAATAGGTAGTTAGCTATCCAAATGCGGCCTTTTTATACCGGCTAATTGCCCGTGTTGGCGCGCGGCGGTATTACCCCTTCCGAACGAGTTTCGGGAAACGGTGCGGTCGGGCCTGTTCGGAGGGGTTCGGGAGGTGCGCCGAACGCGGGCTTTCGCCGGTCGGCGGCTCGGGCCGCATCGGTTACTCGGCGGTGTTCGGTTAATTTTACCCTAACGGCTTAAAGCCGTATATTCGTTTAAAAAAGGTGGGCGCACCGCGCTCCTGCCTCAGGGATGCAAGATTGTCTCCGCAAGCAACATGCAACGCGTAGTGGAGAGGGTAACGGAGATGTGAGCGTAAGCGTACGTGTGAGCTCGGCGAAGCGCCCTAACTCCCTGCCCTGCCTATGCCCGGCGGGTGTTCTGCCGGGCGGCAGCTTCCAGCGGATCGCATGCCGGGAAAAGTAACATGCAGGGGGTACATCGTTACAAAGAGAGGAAGAGAGAGCAAGCGAAACAGAAGGTTACTGCCGTGATTGGTTACCTACCAAGTCCGCGCATGTGCAGTCCATTTTTACCCACGCTAACATCAAAGGTGCCGACAAAGTTGCGCTACTGTATACAGGGTGTATCTGAAATAATGCACTAAACTTGAGAAGCGTATTCTAGAGGTCAAAATAAGACTTTTTTTCCCTATGAACATGGGTCCGCAAATGAGCCCTCTTTCGAGTTAGAGGCCCCTAAAGTTTGGGGAAAAAATTGAAAATTGGCTGTATTTCAGAAAAAAATTATTTGACCTTGGTTTTGACGTTACTTATCACCCTCTCTTGAGAGATAAATAAATTTGCGTTGCGGGTGTTTAGTCAATTTCACACATTTTCGAATTTTAGCTCGGAGGGGGGTTCATTTGCGGACCCATGTTCATAAGAAAAAAAAATCTTATTTTGACCTCTAGAATATGCTCCTAAAGTGCATCATTTCAGATACACCCTGTATACTGTGGCCGAAGACGGGAGCACCCGTCCCCTGAGTGGTGCACACGGGAGCGTCCGTAGCACACCAGGATGCTGGATGTCAGATGCGTCTGGTGGCAACCGTGCTCTAGTCCAGGATAACGAGAACAGGTCGCCGGATGCGGATTACCGCGACGCAAGGCCGTGAGAAATGGCTGTTCGGTCGGGGATCGCGGACACAGTGAACCGGCGGGAGGAAGTCCTGGAGGACGGCTAGGATACGAGGGCCGTGAAGACAGCTATGCTTCGACTGTTCCGTTTGGTAGCCATGAAAACAGCTATTTAATTCGTTGGGCCACGGAGACGGCTGTTCGTCGGGACCCTGGAAGCGGCTGGTGTCCTGGAGCCGTAGAAACGGCTGCTGAATCCGACGGTTGCCCCCAATGTTCCGTCTAGGAGCCGTGGAAACGGCTGTTTGGTCGTCGTCAAGAACTCGGGACTAGGAGTGAGACGGACAGATCCGGACGCCGACTGCGGTCGGCCGAAGACGGGAGCACACGGACTGGACCAGAGGACTAGTAGTACACACGGGAGCACCCGTAGTGCACCGGGATACCGTCGGATGCGTCCGACCGGACACGGTAGCAACCGTGTTCTGGACCAGGGAGCGAGGACTAGGAGTCGGTAGTTCGAAATTCTCAGTGCGCCCTGAGGCTTCGAGCGTTCCGAGTTGAGACAGGAATAGGTAGCTGTCTGCCAGAGAGGCCGGCTTATATATTCGGCGCGATACTCCCACGCGGTACCCCTACACGGTCATGCGCGTCGAAGTGGGGTAGGCCGTGGCTTTCTATTCGTGGCTCAGCAAAGATGCTCAAACAGTGGCGCTCACCGCCGGCAGCTAGGGCGAGTGGATGTTTTGGCTCGCGCGGCTTATTCGGAACGGGGAATTGGTCGCGCTAATTTAGTAATGGTGTTGCTGTTACAAAGTGAAAATGAAATCTCGACTGCAGATGGTGCCAATCATAACAAAACTGTTCCTGTGCATTCACAAAGTCTTCCTGATGTAAGCATGTCAAAGAAAACATGATGACGTATTTTCAGACAGTGGTGATTTTGATTGTATTATAGACCAATATTTTTCAACTTTAAGAAATGAAAAAAAGTTTATGGTTTTAAACCACAATTTTAGTTTTTCAAAATTATATTTTTTCTAAAAAGGCGGAAGGAAATTTACTGCGATCTTTCCAACACAAATGGACAAACAATTGGCTTGAACAATTTTCTCCATGGTTAGTGTATTCTCGAAAATATAGCGGAGCATTTTGTAAATTTCGTGCTATATTTCACGTGTCATCTGCTCATAATAGTAAATTTGGATTTTTGGTGACAGAATCTTTAGTTAAATGAAAAAAAGCTCTCAAATATTTTCGAAGTCATGAACAGACCTCCTATCATCAGAATTGTTTGCGATCTGCCGAAGAATTCATACAAATTTACAAAAATGAAAAACCGAATGTCGTTGTACAATTCAACTTCTGTCTTGGTAGAAAAAATTAAGAAAAACCGAGAAAAGCTAACATCTATTTTAAAAATCTTGATATTTTATGTATTGACAAAATCTCCTTTTATGAGGACATGAAGAAAAAAAGCAATCAGAAGTTTTGGTAATTAATAATACTAATATTAATGAAGGTAATTTTCGAGCACTTTTAAACTTCAGGATAGACGTTGGTGATATTGTTTTAAAAAAGCATTTTGAAACTACCTCACAAATCGCAACTTACATAAGTCCTACCATACAAAATGAAATAATTAAAATCATAGGTGAACAAATTTTTAAAAAAATTTTTCAGAAAGTAAACGAATCACCGTATTATTCTATTTTAGTTGACGAAACAACTGATGTTATTGGAATAGAGCAGATGTCATTGTGTGTGAGATATCTAAAAAGTGAGACAGTTGCAGAAAAATTTTTGAAATTTATTCCTATTGATGACACATCTGGTGAAAATATAGCGAATACAATTATTTCAGTTATGGAAGTCCTTAATTTAGATTTAACTAAATTAAGAAGACAGAGATACGATGGAGTTTCAAATGATAGGAAAAATTAAAGTAAAAACAAGAATTTTACAAGAATTTCCTTTAGCTTAATATATTCACTGTTCAAGTCATGCATTAAATTTAGTAATTATGTCTAGTTGTAAGAACTAACAAATTCAAAATATGATCGGTACAATAAAAACTGTAACACATTTTATAAGAGACAGCCATATAAGACGAAATTGTTTCAAATCAAACTTATCAGATAATACAAATATTAAAATGTTGAAATCTTTATGTGAAATAAGATGGGTTGAACGTTATAAAGTAATAAATGAATTTGTAGAGTTGTTTCCAACAATAATACATACTCTACAGTTTTCTCAGAGAAAAGGACAACAGTTCTGTGGTTTATTTGAATTCAGTATTAAATTTTGAGTTTGTTATATGTCTGAAATTAATGAAAGTTTTCAGTTCTTTACTTATGCCGATTAGTATAGCTTTGCAACGTCCTGGATGTGACCTTCTAGAAGCATTTGAAGAAATAAAGAATTTAGAAAAAATAGTACAAAATTATAGATACAATGTCGACAGCCATTTTGATCGGATCTATAAATTTTAAAAATTACGGAAGAAAATAACAGAACAATCGATTCCAAGAATTGGTGAACGGCAGCAAAATAGATCCAATGTACAAGTAGAAACCGCACAACAATATTATAAAATAACATTATTTATACCTATTATAGATCATTTGCTAAGTGAAATTTCAGAAAGATTCGGTCCATTTTTCAAAAAAATATCTTTTATGCAAATGTTTATTCCAAATACTATAAAAAATACACACCTAAAGAAATAGAAGAAACCGTGAAGGAAATTGAAGACCCAGATATTGATAAAAGTCTGCTTATGTATGAAATGAAGAAGTGGAGGGCAAAATGGTTGGTGGAGAAAGATGTTCCAAATACTACAATAGCCGTTTTGAGAGCATGCAACAAAGAATTTTTCCCTAATATAAAAACAATTCTTAAAATCTTTTGCGTCATTCCAGTGATGACAAGTGAATCCGAACGAAGCTTCTCAACTGAGGCGTTTAAAGACTTCGTTAAGGTCTTCAATGTTGGAAAATCGACTAAATGGTCTCGCTTTTCTTAATGTTCATAAAGAAATTAAAGTAGATATTCCAGATATAATTAATAAATTTTCCAATGCAGGTAATAGAAGATTACAGCTACTTTTTTCGCATTAAAAATTAATAACTTAATTTAGTTCCTTTAAAGTGTTTGTGGTTACATGTTCTTTAATAGTTTATATGTCATTCTATTATAGACTTTTGATTTTTGAAATATTAAAAAAATTTGTAATTTTCAAAAATAAAAAATACATACAATAAACAATTTAAAAAATAAATGATAGTCTCCAAAAATATAGAAAATTTTTTAGCCCCTCCCCAAAACATAGGTCTGGCTACGCTCATGAATAAAATAATAATTGCATAAAGGATCCCGCACATTTTATATGAAAAAAGTGACCAGTCAAATTGACTGAAATTGAAATATGTTTTAGGTAATAATTGAAATATGTTTTAAGTGTTTTAGGTAGTAATGCTGATCAAAAGATTCCTGAGGCAAAAAGTTCAAAAATCAAAAGTATAAAAGATATGATGATTTGAAGGGGGTAGTATTGAAGTTTAAAAAACGTCTGTTTTTGAATACATAGATTAAATTAATATATAAATGTTTAAAAAAAATATTCATATACAGGGTGTCCTAGATCACCCGTACACCCCTTTTCTTTCAAAAACTAAGCATTTTAGAGAAAAATGTTTCAGACAAAAGTTGTTTGGTTTCGAAGGGGCCATAAGATGGTACCATTGGTTTGACCTTGAAGAGTCATTTGAAGGTCACGTGAAGGTCACTTCAATTTTTTTAAATGGAATACCTATATATTTTTGCACATTCTTGTAGCTCATCTCGAGAGCTTTCCAAAACACTATAATTAAGTTAGTTTTCATTAAGTACTTTCCGAGTTATGAGGCTTGAAATAATTTCTTAATTTTACGTAAATCATAAAATATTTTGTAAAATATTCATTTTTCGATTATCTTACCTTAATACTTTTATGTACAAAATAATGAGAGGAATAAATTGGTGTAAAGAAAAAACACATAATTGTTTAGAAGAAAAAATATGTAATTTGTAATTAACAATTACATATTTTTTCTTAAATATAACTGTGTTCCTTTTACACCAATTGATTCCTCTCATTATTTTGTACATAAAAGTATTCAGGTAAGATAATCGAAAAATGAATATTTTACAAGATATTTTATCATTTACGTAAAATTAAGAAATTATTTCAAGCCTCATAACTCGGAAAGTACTTAATGAAAACTAACTTAATTATAGTGTTTTGGAAAGCTCTCGAGATGAGCTACAAGAATATGT
Organism: Camponotus vicinus; assembly: GCF_025532165.1. NCBI lineage: Eukaryota > Metazoa > Arthropoda > Insecta > Hymenoptera > Formicidae > Camponotus > Camponotus vicinus. The sequence goes on along the minus strand of NW_028141980.1, from coordinate 4,138,128 downwards.
AAAAACATATAGGGTGTCCCATTTAAAAAGTTGGAGGTGACCTTCAGATGACTCTTCAAGGTGAAACTAATGGCACAATCTTATGTCCCCCTCGAAACCATACAACTTTTGTCTGAAACATTTTTTCGTATCTTTTAAACTTTACGAGATATTTCGATGGCAAAGTTAAAATGGAACACCCTGTATATACATACAGGGTGTCGCAGACCATCCGTATCAGCCGAATATCTCAAAAACTGAGCGCGGCAGACAAAAATATTTCAGACAAAAGTTGTAAGGTTTCAAGTAACGCATTACATAGCGATATCAGTATGACCTTGAAGAGTGTTGTCAAGGTCGCGTAAAGGTCACCTTGAATTCTGTAAATGGAAACCCCAATTTTTTATTGCATATTCTTGTAGCTTATCTCGAAAGCTTTCCAAAACACTATAATAAAATATTTTTTCCTTAAGTACTTATTGAGTTATAAGGTTTGAAATCATTTCTTAATTTTACATAAACCGCAAAATATCTTGTAAAATATTCATTTTTCAATTATCTTACCTTAATACTTTTATGTACAAAATAATTGAGAGGAATCAATTGGTGTAAAGAAAACACATAGTTGTTTCGAAGAAAAAATATGTAATTTGCAATTAACAATATTTTTTCTTAAAAATAACTATGTGTTTTCTTTACACCAATTGATTTCTCTCATTATTTTGTACATAAAAGTATTAAGATAAGATAATCGAAAAATGAATATTTTACAAGATATTTTACGGTTTATGTAAAATTAAGAAATTATTTCAAGTCTCATAATTCGGAAAGTACTTAATGAAAACTAACTTAATTATAGTGTTTTGGAAAGCCCTCGAGATAAGCTACAAGAATATGCAATAAAAAATGGGGGGTTCCATTTAAGAAATTGAGGGTGACCTTCACGTGACCTTGACAATACTCTTCAAGGTCATACCGATATCTCCATGTAATGTGTTACTTGAAACCTTACAACTCTTGTCTAAAATATTTTTGTCTGGCGCGCTCAGTTTTTGAGATATTCGGCTGATACGGGTGATCTGCGACACCCTGTATATATATGTATACATATATGATAATTATGCACTTTACGGACGACCTCACCGATTTCAATGATCTTGACATATGTTGTCAAGCTCACTCTCCTGAGTAAGTATCAAAAGGTTTTAAATGTCGCTTACTATTTATTAAAAAGTTATTAATGAAAAAAGTTTTACGAATCATGTGCAATTTTTAGACATTATGTACGTTTTAAGAGTCAAGGTGGAATGTACATGCGTGGATACAGTGTGTTCCGCCCGCCCTACGGGGGGGCTCCACTTTCGGGAGATATAACCTAACCTAAACCTATTTCTAATTTAAAATTAAAATTTGGTTTGAGATGAATTGCTTCGCGTGAAAAGTTGCAAACTCATGTGAACTTCGTTTTATCTTGCAAAATATATGCTTGGAGACAGTAGGTTCCGCTCCCCCTACGGGGGAGCTCCACTTCCGAAAGATATAACAACCCAAATCTATTCTGATTTAAACCAAATTTTAATTTTAAATCAGAAATAAGTTTGGGTTAGGTTATATCTTTCGAAAATGGAGCCCCCACGTAGGGGGGGGGGGGGGCGGAACCTACTGTCTCTAAGCATGTACTTTGCAAGATAAAACGAAGTTCACATGGGTTTGCAACTTTTCATGCGAAGCAATTCATCTCAAACCAAATTTTAGTTTTAAATCAGAAATAGGTTTGGGTTAAGTTATATCTTCCGAAGGGGGAGCGGAACCCACTGTCTCTAAGCATGTACTTTGCAACAAAGTTTACTCAACATTTAATGACCTTCGCTATATATTACATCATTTACATAAACATATATTTCATCAAATACCTTCTTAAACGTACATGCTGTGGCAAAATCGTATTATATTCATTAAACTTTTTTCGTTAATAACTTTGTAATAAATAGTGAGCGACACTTTAAACCTTTTGATACTTACTCAAGAGAGTGAGCTTGACAACATATGTCAAGATCATTGAAATCGGTGAGGCCGTCCGTAAAGTGCATAATTACCGTATACAGGGTGTCCGATTTGTGAGGGACCAAACAAAAAGTGATGATAGATTGGGTCAAACTAAGAAGAAAAGTCCTCTACCATTTTGCAAAATTCGCAATAATTATTAAGTAATAAGCAAAAATGTCACATGAAGGTTACTTTTAATTTTTTAAATGGAACCCCCTATTTTTTATTATGTATTCTTATAGCTTATCTCGAGAGCTTTCCAAAATACTATAATAAAGTATTTCTTCATTGAGTACTTTTCGAGTTATGAGGCTTGAAATAATTTCTTAATTTTACATAAACCATAAAATATCTAGTAAAATATTCATTTTTCGATTATCTTACCTTAATACTTTTATATACAAAACAATGAGAGGAATCAATTGGTGTAAAGAAAAAAGTTGTTTTTTAAAAAAAAATATGTAATTTGCAATTAACAATTACATATTTTTTCTTAAAAACAACTATGTTTTTTTTTACACCAATTGATTCCTCTCATTATTTTGCATATAAAAGTATTAAGGTAAGATAATCGAAAAATGAATATTTTACTAGATATTTTATGGTTTATGTAAAATTAAGAAATTATTTCAAGCCTCATAATTCGAAAAGTACTCAATGAAGAAATACTTTATTATAGTGTTTTGGAAAGCTCTCGAGATAAGCTATAAGAATACATAATAAAAAATAGGGGGTTCCATTTAAAAAATTAAACCTTCATGTGACATTTTTGCTTATTACTTAATAATTATTGCGAATTTTGCAAAATGGTAGAGGACTTTTCTTCTTAGTTTGACCCAATCTATCATCACTTTTCGTTTGGTCCCTCACGAATCGGACACCCTGTATATATGTATATTATAAAATGTGCGGGGTTCTTTGTTCACTAACATTTAAGATAATATAATTTTATATTTGAATAACATTTTAAAAACTTGAAATAATTGAAAATTTAACTTTTAACCTATTAAAAACTTGAAATAATTGAAATTTGACTTTTGGCCAATTTTTTTAAATTATAGATCTCTGTGCCCTTGTGAGGAGCATATTACAAATAATAACAACTACATATAATATACTACGAATTCTGCATAACTGGACCCTCACATCTTACAATTAACATCTGCGTAACAGCAGGCTATCTTTTAATATTCAAGCGAGTTAGTCTACCTTTTTTAATTTCTCATTAATTATTGTAAACATCGCAAAACGATAGACTTTTTTATTCAATTTAACTTATTTTATCTATATGCGAGAGGTGATACGGTTATTCCCGAACATCCTTTATGTGTTACATACATACATGTAAAAAATAATATATTTTCGTAATCATTAGATTAAAAATAGTCTAAGTGAAATAAGTATGTATTTATTACAATTGTGCGATACAGACAAATGAAAAATTTGTTTATAACATCGCTGTTGTTCGTTATAAATGTTTTTATTATTTAATATTCTTTATATTTAAGTAAATTAACATTATTGATAAATTAATATTACTAATACTAGTACTACTAGTATTAATGTAATTAGTACTAGTGTACTCTCACATTAGATATCACGCTGTTAGATTTCCATTCAAGTTTGCAATTATTATATATATTTATAATATTAATAAATACTGTATAGTACCAAATATGATATACACATAGAGCAAAAGTATATCAGAGGCAAAGCATATCGAACTATTTATCATGACATTCAATACCATTCATGAGTAATGCTCAGAGGCCATGTAATTGTTTTTTTGGTAAATGTTTACTTTAGGTTACACAGCTCGAAAAATTTTTATTTTCACATATATTGTAGAGGATACATTCCTAAGTAATATACCGTTTGAATTTTGCGACGGTCGCTCTTCGTTCCTGAAATATGCGATTTTGAAATTTTATACTTACTTGTATCATCTTTTCGTTACATTCTAAATATGTTTATATTTTTCTGTTTACATTTACCGAGGTCATCTTTCTGAATAACTTTCAGGTTTTAGCCGCTTGTTATTTATTAAATAGTTATTAACAAAAAAAGTTTCATGAATATAAGTTTACCACATCATGTATGTTTAAGAAGAAATATATTTAATAAAATATATGTATTTCTAAACTTTGCTTTGTCTTGCAAAGTACATGCATGGACACCGTGTGTTCCGCCCCTCCCTACGGGGGGCTCCACTTTCGGAAGATATAATCTACCCTAACCCAACCCGTGTCTGAAGTGTGGAATATATCTGGCTTCGCATAAAAAGTTGCAAACTTATATAAATTTATGAGTCATATGAACCATGTTAAGCGAAATGTCATATGTCAAGGTATTTCCTATACTTCAGACAGGGGGGGGAGGGGCGGAACACACAGTATCCACGCGTGTACTCTCTTTGCAAAACAAAGGAAATTATATACAAACACTTATTAAATGTTACGCTGGCTTCAAGATTTCTAGCGAAACTAAACAATAATTCTATAGTTTAGCGACAACGAGTAAACGTAAACAAAAAATATAAACACAAGTAAAATATAATATGAAGCCGTGATGAGCAAATGTAAACAAAAAATGTAAACACATAAATAGAATATAACGAAAAGATGACATAAAAGTATAAAACTTCAAAAGTGCATATCTCAGAAACGAAAAGAGACCACCGCAAAATTCAAACGGTGTATTACTTAGGAATGTATCCTCTACAACATATGTGAAAATAAAAATTTTTCGAGCTGTGTAACCTAAAGTAAACATTTACCGTTTTTTTCTGTCAATTGTATGTATACAATATTTATTCAATTTGGTATTTAGCAAATATGCAGCAATAGGTTTGAGCAAATTTCTTGTATCATAAAAAATGATGTAAATGTATAAAAAAGATTCAAAGGTGATAAAATTTTTAACCCATAATACGTATAATACCATTTTTCTTTTAAATTTAATGTATTAATATTTATCCATATAAAAAAAAATCCTGTGATAATCTCTAGTAATATATTATAATTAATAAGATTATTATGATCCTTTACTGTGTTAATATTGAATTATTACATTAAAACGAAAAAATTATAAATTGTATAAAATTTTCTTATTGTATTATACGGGAGTGTCCCGTTTGACCACGTTGTGATTGACCACAACCAATTATATCGACCTGTGCCTAGGGTAACCAGCAACGATTAACCAATCAGAGAGTCTTATTTTGAATTGGCCAATTAGCGACGTGGTCAATCGGGTACCCTCCGTATTATACATCAAAATAAATTAATTTTTGTTGTATGTCATCACACGATTGGTAAAAAAATAACAAAAAATTAGATGAGTTCTTTCTCGATTGGTTAAACAAATAACCTAAATCTTGTTTAATTGAACAAAAATTTATTTCCATTCAAAATCGGCATCATATTTTCAATAATATTTTCAGTTTTGGTTATCTTTACTTGAATAATCAGTAGAAAATTTTTTTATTATTTAATCAACAATCAAATTTTTCCATTATTGGAGTACTCGATAAAAACTTTCAATTACTTTATCAGTCATCAATGAGAATTAAAAAAATTTTTTAATAGCTTGATTAATCAGTAATCAGGATAAAATAATTTTAATTATTTGATCAATCAGTAATTAGATCTAAAAATTTTTCAATTACTTTCAATGACTCGATAATCAGGATCGGATGTTTAATTATTTGAATAAAAGTTAAATTAATAATCAATGTAAACCAATAATTACATACAAGAAAAAATCATTAATACAATGCAATATATTCTTCTAAAATGAAATTAGTTGAATTAGGCTTTTTATGGTTGGGTAAAGAAGAAGGAGGATGGGGCGCATGGGAGCGCGGTCCAGATCCCGGAAGATATGCGTAAGCGGTTCCCGGGACCCGGACATTAGAGGCCAAAGATGGTCGCGAGGGGTTTTTAATTGGTATGCTTGACTGTTGCTATCCTGGTGGCCGAGAGAGCCCAACACTACCCTGACCGACGTTGGTCGACCGTTAATTCGGTCAGGTCTGCCGGCCGGGGTGTGCATAAGAAGCATTTTCCCTCGTTAAAAAAAAGAAAAAAGCTTCTCAGTGGTTGATAAATAAAATAATTTAATTAAGGAAATAATTTCTCCATTTTCAATGAACAAATATATTGAATATGAAGGAAAAAGTCTCGAAAATCGACAAATGAAATAATTATTACATAAATAGTGAATATTTTTGTTATTATCTAGTATAACTTATTAGTAACAGCACATTAATAATAAAAGTAGTGCCATATAATAATAATCAAAATATGATTTATGAAAATATTCGCATACAATTTGAAAATTAGTTTACTTTAAGTGCTGATTGATTGAATAATTCAGAAGAATATTTAATCTGATTACTCTTAATTACATTAATCGAAAAATTGTTCAGTATAATTACTCATTACTTAAATAATTAAAAATTTTTTTATTATGATTATTTATCAAAAAACCAAAAAATTTTATGCTCTGATTACTAACAAAATAATTAAATTTTTTCCCTGATTACTAATTAATCGAATAATCAAAAAACTTTTCTCAGTTTGATTACTGTTTAATCAATTAATCGGAAAATTTTTTCTGTGATTAATTACGCAAATAATTTAACCTTAATTTTTTGCCGATCTCTGAATTGCATTGGGAATAGAATATAAATGTAGTTATATACGTACGCACACACACACGCGCGCACGCGCGCACGCACGCACACACACATATACAAGGTGTTTCCGGTATCTCGAAACGAAGTAAAACTATAAATAGATCTCGTTAAACTAAACTAAAAAGTTTCTTATTATTTTGCAAAAACCACGTAAAATTTTGAGATATTAATTAAAAAAGATTGGCCAATGTGTGTGACTAGAAACGCGCGGCGGCGAAGGCAGTCTCACTGTATTTTGATGGCGGCGCGCGGCGAAGCGATGAGTGGGAAGGGAGCGGTGGACGGACTCTCCGAAATATGATGTGCGCTTCTAGCCACGCGCATTGGCCGATCTTTTTTAATTAATATCTCGAAATTTTACGTGGTTTTTGTAAAATAATAAAAGACTTTAGTTCAGTTTAACGAGATCTACTTATGGCTTTACTCTGTTCCGAAATACCGGGAACACCCTGTATATATTTACTGTATGCAGGATAAAGAGATTTAGAGAATAAAAAAAGAGATTTTTCAATTCATATTATTGATTGTAAGTGCTGACATACAAAAAAATAATTTATTTTTATATATTTGGCAAGAAACCAAAATTATATATATACTTTTTCCTGATATCATATTCCAATATTATTGCAGTGAGGAAACAAGAGCTTTATAAAGAGATTTGCAAAAATTGACTATTTTGATTCAAGATATCTAATCTGAATCAAAATAATTTATGTTGTTTTTATAATTTGACAATTTATATTAAAATATAATATCTTATAATAAAATTTCTCAAATAATTTTAATAAATAAAATTAGTTATTACTGCTTATTATTAAATGCATCTGTTAGTAACAATTAATTATGTTGATTTGAAATTTGATCATATCATGAATATTAAGTTAAATTGTTATACATAAGTAAGATGCAGTATTGGATCTTTTTTATGGGAGCTTTCCAGCAAGCGACACAAGTCGACACAAACATCATTCTGTCTTTTTTTAACTCCAATGAATAACGAAGATAGAATGATGTTTGTGTCGACTTGTGTCGCTTGCTGGAAAGCTCCCTATAGCTCCAAAGAAAGTAATAAATAATAATATTAATAAATCGACACTATCTCTTTGACAATCATACTTTTAATGAACTATGTTGTTAAGAAGATAGGCTATGCATTTTTAAACAAATCCCTTATACTTTTAACCGAGTGAATCAATGGCTGTAGTATTAAGACCATTCTGATTAATGGTAGTCTTAAATTGTTCTGGTATCGGATATTCACTCTGTAATATAATACATTTATATAATCGCGAGAAAGCGTACATCTGCAAGTTAATTTTAAAAAAACTTACATAATCTCCATTGGCTTTGGGTACCATAACATTCATTTCACTAGATTTGCTAGTAATAAGTTCAACATTCAAAGATTCTGTATTTAAATACATTTGGCAACCATCCGTCTTGTCAATAGAAATTGTAGGTACCTTCCCAAGAACCTGTAAAAATATTAAAAAAATTCAATTATTAAAAATTGCGATTATATACTAGCTATAGATTTCTATATATTATATCTAGACCGCTAACATTGAAAGATAACTTTACATTTAGGCAGGATATATAGCAGTTATTAAAATATTAAGCTATTTGCATTATATAGATAAGTATTAATTAATATTCTAGATTGATATTCCTACCTACTAATACAGTAATTATATTCTGTTCGTAATTGTAAATGGCTACTCTAACTTCACGAGTAACATCCTAGATAGCGAAGTCTGTAGAAAGTAAATCATGCCAAGTGTCTGCTATCAACTCTAATATTAGTAAAGAAGCTACAAATTTGGTACTGAAACTGTTATTACTGATTAAGTTGACAAATTGATGTCAAAAATCGAGCAGAGCTTGCTCACAGAATCTGACGCAGATTGGTGGCAGAAACCAAGCAGGATCTGCTAACATGACTTGATATCAGATTGTCGGCAGAAACCAAGCAGGATCTGCGTGTGCGTAATTTGACTGCAGATTGACGGCAGAAGTGGAACAGGGTTTGCATGCATGATTTGATGGCAAATTGGCAACAATTCTGCATTTGATTCAATAGTTTCTTCGCTTACCGCTATGTGATGTACTTTCTCGCAATCAAATTTCTGTCAGAAATATATATAAAGTCGCAATTTATTATTAATAAAAGATCAAAAATATAGTAACTATTTCTATCACTTTAATTTCTGATATCTGATACAAGCAGATGAGATTCAGAATATTAAACTGATTGGAATCAATAGAATAAATGGAAAATTATTCATTTACTGCCTATTTGAAGCATAAAGGAAGAATTTAATTCTAAATAAATTATATCTCAAGTTTTATAAGTTAAATTTAATTACTTTCACCATTTACTTTATTATTAATTAAATTAAATTAAATTAGTTCTTCACTATGTGAGATATAACATATTATATGTTATATTAGAAGAAAATTGTAATTAACTCGCCGATAATAGTCGTATTTAGCATCTGTAATAATCACTTTTGTTGCATTTATATTACATATTTATATGAATGACCAGAAGCTGCAGATTTTGCTCGGGATCTGCTGTCAGATTACGCGCGCGCAGATCCTGCTTGGTTTCTGCTGACAATCTGCTGTCAGATTCTGTGAGCAGGTTTTGCTAGCAAATCGTGAGCCTATTGCGGACATAACAGATGCCAATCTGCTAGCAACTTTTGTGGAAATCTGTCGTCAATCTGCTGGCAAATTGCGCGCATTTTGCTTATTGGGATCGTTGTTAATAGTCTAGTATAATATACAGAAATCTGTGATACCAGCACAATATTGCCAATATTCAAAGAAACTAGCAATATATTCAGACTACATTCGAATAACAATTGCTAGTGCATGCTACTTCTTGGATTTGTTGAACATCGTGTTGAATATATCAGTAATGGAAGATTTGACAATTCTTCGAATTTTGTGCACATTTATCATATTACTCGAACAAATCCTTTATAAAAATGCCGTGGAAAGTTGGTGAGATCGCTTTATATATATTTTACATTAATGCATTAAATCTAAAACAATGATCTATACTCAAGAAACCTATTTTCCAAAGAATTCAATGAATGGAAACCTTTAGGTGGAAATTTCGAAACTGTAGCGGTCACATGCGAGAAAACTTGGAAGGAATGTGTAATCGCAGTGACAAATTATTTATGGTGCGAAGTGGTATCCGATGTCGTTGATTATTTAACAAAAGAAGAAATTATATGGGTAAAAAAAGAGACATAATTATTCTACACGTTATTAGCACACACAATTAACATTTTAAATTTTGTCTTATAAATTTTTTAAACATATAAATCTTTTTTAAACATAAATTTTCGTGTTCAAATTATTTTTTGTAAAATTTAAGCTTTTCTTGAAAAATATTAATCTCTTTAAGAATAATTTTGGACTTTGTTCATATTTTTCTATTATTTAAAGGTTCTTATAATAGCCATCGTTTTCACGATATTTATCCGTATAAAATATTGCAAAAAGATACAAGTAGAAAATATTTTGTTGAATAAACAAATATTAAACAAAGTTGGACATAAAATTCACGATTTAGAATTGAAGATCAATGTCTTAACGTATAAAATGCAATATGGAACATGGCCATTACCACATGAAATCTATAACTTAAATCCGAAAAAATTGCGGAAGAATAACGTGATATTATCCAACTTGGGTAATCGGAAAAAGCATGAATCTCAAAAGTACATAAAGAAGTTAAAAATATTAACTTAATTAATTTTCAATCGATTAATTATGAAATAGTAAATGAACGTCGTTTATGTGAATGCAATAATATTATGTTTTAGTTAGAAAATAATATGTACTATACATTCCTTATTCAAACGCCGTTTGTTTTATTCTTAGTAAAATTGATTAATCTTTTTGACAGAGAAAGTAACCTTTCTAAAAGTGAAGATTCCATATTACAATGGCAAAATGTACAATTTTTACCTTTAAACTCGAACGAAATTAATCATCAATTTTCAAGAACGCTCTTAACACATAATGACAAATATTCAACATATTCAACGAATGATAAATATAATTTATGCCAAAAATTCACAGATACTGTGTATAAATATAAATCCTTTCTTAAAGAATTAGAATATAATAATAAATATTTGCATTTATTAAATAATTCAGAAAATTTATCAGAAACGAGTAAAGCTTCTTCTTTAAAAACTGCTGTTTCGGCGAAACAGGTAAGATTATTAATCATTATGTTTGGATCAGCTGGCAAATAATTGTATAACCTAATAATTATATTTTTTATATATTTTAGATAGCTTTACTTATGACAGAAAAAAAAGAGATATCTCGTAATGCTTATATGGCAATAGAAAAAGAAAAAATAAACAAGATGAATAAAAAGGAAAAGGATAAAATGATACAAAATGCTAAACAAATATGTGAAAGTAACGTAAATGTATCTACTGGTGTTGTAACGAATAACGATGCATTACCAAAAGAACTTGTTTCAATTCTCCCAATAAGCCAACCAACACATAATATACAATCTTCCCGGGCAACTCTGTACGAAGTTAAAAAAAGACTTCGTAGTTTACATAACGTGTTGCGAACGTATCAGGATATGAGTCGGACTTCGGAGAGACAAGAGTCAATAGATAAAATCAATAAGATCGATGCATTGGCATCCATCGAAAAAACTGATAAAAATGAAATCGATGTAAATTGCAATAACAATACAAAGGAAAATTTACAACAAATAGACTGCTCGACCGTAAATAGTTGCGAATATTTCGAATGTAATCGCTCAAAAGAAAGTTCATCTTCTTTAGTCGAATATTCATCAAATATGTCTGAAGATGTCACATTGCAAAATGAAGATATAATAAAAACAACTTTATTTAATTCCACAAAGAAGATACCCGAGATAGAGTCCAGGGAAATATGCTACATTTCTTCATCCGAATCTTTCGAAGATTTAAATATTCAAATTCAAAGTAAAACATGTTTAATTGAAAATTTTACCACTAAAAAATGTAGCGATATATTTGATGGAAAACAATGCCAACAAAATACGATAATATCTCAAAATAGTAGTCAAAATAAAATATCAAACGATAGCAACAGAGAAGAGAAATCCACAACATTATTGCTTCAAGAAGCTTTACATTTTAAAAAAGCCTTATTAACACGTATCCAATCGAGAAAAGAGTGCCCAATAAATAGTATAAAAGAGGATGATGTTAGGAAAGAATTTCTGTCAGAATTAAATAACAATAATTTTCCTTCGATAATAGTAGATATCGAAATAAAAGAATCGATTACTAGTGATTCTCATGACAAAATTAATCAATGTTATATTTATTTGGAAATGAAACAACGATACGATTTATTCCCTGAATATTTGCAAAAAGCAAATGCATTTGCGCATCGCAAGAGCAAAAGAGATATAGAGAATCAAAATCGTATTTCTGAAAAATCTTCACAATATTTCAGCATCTCCAATTTGACAATTCCTAATAATAAAGATGAAAGCGACGTTTCTTCGAAGTCTCCAGTTTATGAAAAAGTACTTTCAATTGTGATACCAGTCAGTATAGAACATCAAAGTGAAATTGATATAAATGAAAAATTAATGCAAACAAAAACTGTATTGGGAAATACAATTCAGGCTTGTGTAAATCCACGAGAAAATTTTACAAAAAATACCGACAATATAGGTGACAAAGATAAACATTCATTGACAATGTTAAAATTCGAAGATCTTATATTAGAGCATATTAAAAGCATCAGAGATTACATAGATAATTTTCTTCGAAACCAAAATAAAGCAATTTCTAAAGCGCGCAAAGCGCTTCAGTGTCAAGATAAGCGATATTTAAATGAAACAAGTCATATAGTATTACACAATAGATTGACCGCATCGTCAAATTGCAATAGTACTGATCAAGTCATTGATTCTTCTTTAAATAATTCATCTAACCTTTTAAATAATTCTTTAAATAATTCATCTAATCTTTTAATACATACAGGACCAAATTATAAACAAATTTCTATCAAAGATAATATCTTAAAATGCTATTCAGACATGTGTTTAAGAAAAAATCCAGGAATATTAATGCCTACAATTCCTATTAAATTTTCCAACAAAAATAATACTCAGCATTCGATGGCAATAGAATTAAAAAGAAGAGAAACTGATTTATTTCATCCAGTAACTTTAAAATATTACTGTAAAAATCGTTCAAAATCTACACATAATTGGGATTTTGACATGCCCTATTGTGAAAAATATATTATGACAGATATGGAAAATGATAAAATAAATAAAAAAAAAATAATTGATATAAGCGCAAATCTTCAGAAACGTAAGAAACAGATACAAGACGTTAAAAATAAATCCTCAGTAATATTATATGTTCCATTTGCAACAACTGATGCAAAGATTGTTGAAACGATGCGATGAATGTGTAGCAAAATCTAACTATTCGATCTCCTGTATCGATTCATGTTTCACTAAAAAAAGAAATAATAATGAAAATAGTATATAATATATTTTTTAAGTCTTTATTGAATTTAAAACATCCATGCACATATACAAAGTTGAATGTACAAAAGGAAATAAAATATTATTAAAAGGCAAATCTTTACGATTGAATATCCAGAAATAACAAATATAACAATTTGCTAAAAAAATTATTTTTTATATTTCGAATGTTCTAATTCGACGAAATTTGTTGACTTAATCTCAATTTAGATAAATTAGAACATAATTATTTGATTAATATAGAAGAAATACAGACGAGATCCTATTATATAATTTTAAATATTTTAATGATGAAATATCTCTGTGTAAACATCACACATTTATTGCTTTCAACAGAAAATTATTCAATAAAATATTTATTACAAACATATTAATCGAATTAAATCTAAAAGTGATATATCTTTAATAACAAATAAAAGGATACACAATTGATATCTAAAAGGATTACACTCCTTTTTGATGCATAATATTTTAAAAAACAATCGGAAAAAATTGCATCAATTTTATACAAATTTATAAAAATAAATGTATAGAAAATAAGTTACAATCTATAAAACTAAATATATCACAAAGCACATTTATTATATCTTGCATATTAGTTTTAAAAAGTCGTAAAATTTGCTAATTGAAACATCAAGGACATACAACAATTCAATTAATCATTTAATAAGAAAAAAAGACTCGTGTGAAAAATCTCAGAGATGAGAATAAATATTTGTATATAAATTAAATTAGAAAAAAAACCAAATTTGTTAAGAAATTGCAAAAATGTAATACAACATACCGAGATAGTAATAGAAAAATTCAGAGATTCAATCTCTAATGAACAAAATGTAGAATACTTAGCAATTGACAATAAATTCCAATAAAATATTATATATAAATTTATATATGAAAATATAAGAATAACACGTATAAAATATAGCTTCTGAAAAACTTTTTGTTATTATTACCATTACGTTAAATGATAATCTATGGAAATATTATTCAATAAGGTCATTTATTTTAAAAACAGAACTATCCAATCTATGATAGAACTAATGATAGAACATATGATAGAACATAGATAAACAAATTGATTATTGATAATATAGAAAAAGAAATTACTATAAAATCTTCCAAATGCATGTGCACTCATTTTCAATTTATATTATAAATGATATGTATTATAAAAAATATGTTTATATAAATATTTGTAAAATTTTTATTTATTGAATTCTCTTTTATAAGAATATATTTTTCTAAATAATTTTTATATTTTTATACATTAAATTATATGCAAATATTCTAAAAAATTAAGAGCAATACTAGAAAAATAATTTTTCGTATAACAAAAGAAAACTTTTTTCTTATATCAACAAAGATATAAAATATTTAGTAATATTATTTTTTAAGAATAATTGATGTTTTTTTATATCTTTGTTTAAAACCGTGATAATATAGTAATGCATACGCTAATAAAAGATATTGCGTTTATACATACCTGCATTTGTACGCTTTGACAATTAACAAATTCGATACTGGATACGAGAGAATCAAATACAACGGATGATTTACGACAGGAATCCATAACGATGGAATTTACTTTGCCTTTAATAGTAAGTGTACTATCTTGACATCGAAACATGTAAATCACATTATTCATTTCCACATTATCAATTACAAAATTTTCTCCCTTATGATATTCCTGTAAGAGAAATGTTTAATGTATATATTATTACAATAATGCATAAATTTATATGCACATAAATAAATAAATATTTATTTATTTACTTATTTATTATGTAACATTAATTACCACAAGCCATTTTTTGCCATCTCGAGTAAATACTGGTGATTTATCAATAGGTGCATTTGCCGGTAACACATTTTTTGTAGATGTCACATTTGTAATTGCTGGTGCTTTAAATGGTGCAGGACCGGCTCTTAAAGCAGGATTTTTATGCGTTTGCATATCTGAAGTAACTTTTTTCAAACCTATGATATAAGTATTAGATATGTTGTAATGTCCGCAAAGATTGTAAGATCATAAAAATAAAATTACAAAAAAAAATAGTATTAAAAAAGAGGAAATAAAAATAAATATTTACTTTTCGTGATATTTTCTCCTTGATTAATTTGAGCAAAAAGGGCGCTTCTGTCATCATTTATCACTGATGAAATATCTTCGATTGGCATCGATGGAGGTGGAGGTGGTGGTATACCTGCAGATGAAATACTAATTTTCCCCCATACTAAACCTGTTGTGTGATGTTGACGAACATATTGTTGTAGATCAGTCAATGTTTGTACCCACGCTTTACACCAATCTATATGTATTTTATCTCTATAAATAGAAAAAATTATAGCGCTTGGATTCTTATTTGAAATTCTAAGACGAATAATTAATAAATCTAGAAAAATTTACTTTTCCTTCCAGTCTTTCAATACACGATTCGTGTAAAATTGACCAGCATCATTCATTTCTTTTATATATGGAGCTGGTGTAGGAGACACAGCAACCCATCCTAAAGCCGGAATACTTTCACTAATTGCCGATAAGTGATTAAAGAAGGGAGATCCACGATTTCTCTCACGAAATTCTTGGATCTGTTGGATCTGCACAGACATAGGTGCAAGCAGAGATACTTGTTCGGATTGATTTGCCGGTGCAGAACGGTTCGCCGCTGTTTGCACGAATTGAAGTTGAATCCTAAAATTAATCAAAATATATTTAATAATTTATTTGATGCACTTAATTTATTTATTACATGCATTTGATTATATGATATTTCAAAACAAGTGGAGATACTAACTGAAAAGCTTTCTCGACAAGCTTGCTATGGGTAGCTACATCACCACCAATTTTTTGACTTAATTCTAAATATTTTTTGACTGGCCCACTCAAAAGGTCTTCATAACCGATTATGGACATGTTCGTAGATTGATTCAAAATAATTTCTGACTTTAAATGAAGAGCCAACAATGTTGAAGAATTTTGTTCTAATGTTTCAAGATTAAAATTTGCTGCAAGCGTAGATTTCTTTGGAGAAAGTATGTTTGTTTGTACAGCGGCGTCTTGAGTTTGGATTGTACAATGTATTTTTTCGAGCCGTCTTGTTACGTTTTCTAGCCGATTCACCAATTCTTCTAGATGTTCTTCTTTATCATCACTCTCGCAACCTGTAATTTATTTCGCAAATAAATGTATAGATATTTATATAGATTTTAACAGTAAAAGATTATTCGTTCACTTACATTTAAGAATAATAATATAAAACTAATAAATAAACGATAAAAGCATAGAGTAATAATAAAATTCCTTGCTAAGAAAATTCGACAATATCTCAAATACTTGAAGTACAGTACTTAAAATACTTCATCAAGTACTTAGAACATGTTTAAAAATAATTATTAGCATAATGCAATTGTCACATTAGGAACAGTAATATACAGGGTGACCCATTTTAACTTAGGCAGCCAAATAACTCGAAAAATAAGCAAGATAGAGAAAAATGTTTTAGACAAAAGTTGTATGGTTTCGAGGGGGCCATAAGATGGTATCATTGGTTTGACCTTGAAGAGTCATTTGAAGGTCACGTGAAGGTCACTTCAATTTTTTTAAATGGAATACCCTATATATTTTTGTACATTCTTGTAGCTTATTTCGAGAGCTTTCCAAAACACTATAATTAAGTACCTTTCCGTTAAGTACTTTTTGAGTTATGATGCTTGAAATAATTTCTTAATTTTACATAAACCGTAAAATATCTTGTAAAATATTCATTTTTCGATTATCTTACCTTAATACTTTTATGTACAAAATAATGAGAGGAATCAATTGGTGTAAAGAAAACACATAGTTGTTTTTAAGAAAAAATATGGAATTGTTAATTGCAAATTACATATTTTTTCTTCGAAACAACTATGTGTTTTCTTTACACCAATTGATTCCTCTCATTATTTTGTACATAAAACTATTAAGGTAAGGTAATCGAAAAATGAATATTTTACAAGATATTTTACGGTTTATGTAAAATTAAGAAATTATTTCAAGCCTCATAACTCAAAAAGTACTTAACGAAAATGTACTTAATTATAGTGTTTTGGAAAGCTCTCGAGATGAGCTACAAGAATGTACAAAAATATATAGGATGTTCCATTTAAAAAAATTGAAGTGACCTTCACGTGACCTTCAAATGACTCTTCAAGGTCAAACCAATGATACCATCTTATGGCCCCCTCGAAACCATACAACTTTTGTCTAAAACATTTTTCTCTATCTTGCTTATTTTTCGAGTTATTTGGCTGCCTAAGTTAAAATGGGTCACCCTGTATACAAGGCAATAAAACAGGCTATCTCAATGATTATAGAGTTATATGTTTTATGAAAAATTATTACATATAAAAATTGTATAATTTTAAGAGAATTGGCTGCAGGAAAAGCTGCTAAAAGCAGTTTAGCAGGAAAAGCTGCTTTGCAACTATTGTAAAATTGGTGAGCCTGATTGGTGTATGCTCTTAATTTTGACTGAATCTAAGAGCATACATCAATCAGATTCACGAATTTTACAACAGTTACAAAACAGCTTTTCCTGCTGAACGCAGTCATTGCATAATATACTGATTTTTTATAAGTGAGAATATTTCAGAGATTTAAAAGTCAATTTAGTTTCTTTTAAATGGAATTATCCTAATTTGTTTATATAAATTAACTGCTCGCAATATTCGACGTCAAGTTATAGAATAGCCAAAAATGGAATAGTTTTACGAGATATTTCATTTAAGTTGACACAATTTTTTTTACATGAAATATCTCGTAAAATATTTATTTTCGACTATCCCCAGAGTGTATATTCAAATATTGTAAATAAATTCCACGCGGATTTCATGATTTTTCAAGTATTTTTGTTCACAATTCAAAATGAGATAGAATTAAAACATTTTTAGGTGCAATTTTAAAATAAGTTTATTTAATGTGTGTGATTTATTATACATGATTTTTTAACATTAATAAGATATATTTCAATATATTTTAAACTTAAAAAAAAAATGTCATATTTTAATAAATAGATCTTATTAAATATATCTTATTATTTTATTAAATATATCTTAAAATTTGTATTGAATAAAATATGTGTTGAATAAAATACAGACTTTAAAGTATTAACATTGTTTTTGATACCGGTTAAATTAAATAATAGTCATAAAATTTAGATAACAAAATATTATCTTAACCTAAAAATATTATAAACTATAAAGAAATGTTGTGTGCATATACACATGTTGTATTATTTAAATATATTATAAGAACAATATTTTTAATATATAATAATACAAAAGAAACTAATATAAGGAATTTTGGTAAAAAAGAATAAAATTAATAAAATCATATAAAATTTTAAAATTTTAAATTTTAAAATTTAAATATTGTAAAAAAATAGATATTTCTTAAGTTCTTAAGATGAGAACACAGTCTTCAGAAAAAATTAAAGCTATTTAAGTTAACATAAATGTTCAACATAAAAATAAAATTATCAAAATTATCAATTTTTTATAAAAGTCCTTGAATTCCAATAAAATTCCATGAGAATTCTCTGATTTTTTGAGATAAGACAAAAATTCTTGAGACTATGAGGTTTTCAAATTTTTTTTCCGCGAAAGTATGTATCTTATTATCTTATCTCAATACTTTTATGTATAAAATGATGAAAGGAATCAATTAGTGTATAGAAAACTGAGTTGTTTAAAAAAATATGAATTTGCAACGAATAGCTATATATTTTTTCTGAAATAAAAAAGCACCTTGTATTACTTTATAATACTGAAACACCCTGTTATATACACACTAATTCAATTCTTTTCGTTAAAATATTATTTACATGTTAAAAAATCCTGTAATGTTTCTTATTAGTGGCGTTGCGCCTACTTTTTGAAATTTGGCAAGAAACAAAGATATCTCAAATGATGTCCGAGACGCGAGAATACTCCCGATTATTATTAGAGAATCCCCTAATATCTCATGCAAATATATTTATACTTATATATATAAATATGCGCAACACATAATTTATAATGTAATATAATATATGTAATATAACATTGCAATAAAATATTAGCATATATATATATATATATATATATATATATATATATATATATATATACACATACACATATATATATATATATGATTTCGTCATCATATATAGCTAAAGATACATGATATGTATTATATAAAAATTGGAAGTAAGATATATTTATATAATATCATTACATGTATGTGACAGGCCAATAGATCAATTCTTTGCTTTCTTTTTCTTGGTTTTACGTATGGTATTATAAACGAGACAAATATCAGACATAAATAACGCACCAAAGACGAAAATCAAATTCTTCGTTTGTCTTGGATGATTGTTCTATTGCTGTATTATTCAAAACATACGGACGCCAGAATAACCGTAACTCCGCCTATATATGGTTAATGTATTTTGCGAGTATAGCACTGCCATTTTATAAAGTTTTTCATAAAGTAAAATATATAATTTGATATAGTTTGAAGCACACACAGATTATATTGACATTAGAATACGAAATATTGCACAGAATGTCATAAAAATAACACAACTGACGCATAACGATATATCAGTCGTTATAATCCAAATAAAAAATTCTCTAACTTTTTAATTAGACTATTAATTATGGGGCAAATAATTAATAAAATATTCAATCAAGATTGGATATTATCATTTAATAATGTTTACCAGGATGCAAAGAAGATAATTAAATTGTGTACAGTATACAAGGTTTAGCAAAAGTGTGGAAACCCCTTAATATTTCGAAAAATACGCATTTTAAAAAAAAATGTTTCATACAAAAGTTATAGGGTTTTATATGGCGCATTACACAGCAACATTATTATGACCTCGAATAGCGTTGTCAAGGTTATGTGAAGGTCACCTCCAACTTTTTAAATGGGACACCCTATATGCTTTTACATATTCTTGTAGCTTATCTCGAGAGCTTTCCAAAACACTATAATTAAGTTAGTTTTCATTAAGTACTTTCCGAGTTATGAGGCTTCAAATCATTTCTTAATTTTACATAAACCATAAAATATCTTGTAAAATATTCATTTTTTGATTATCTTACCTTAATACTTTTATGTACAAAATAATGAGAGGAATCAATTAGTGTAAAGAAAACACGCAGTTGTTTTTAAGAAAAAATATGTAATTGTTAATTGCAAATTACATATTTTTTCTTAAAAACAACTATGTTTTTTCTTTACACCAATTGATTCCTCATTATTTTGTACATAAAAGTATTAAGGTAAGATAATCGAAAAATGAATATTTTACAAGATATTTTTTATAGTTTATGTAAAATTAAGAAATGATTTCAAGCCTCATAACTCGGAAAGTACTTAATGAAAACTAACTTAATTATAGTGTTTTGGAAAGCTCTCGAGATAAGCTACAAGAATATACAAAAGCATATAGGGTGTCCCATTTAAAAAGTTGGAGGTGACCTTCACATAACCTTGACAACGCTATTCGAGGTCATAATAATGTTGCTGTGTAATGCGCCACATAAAACCCTATAACTTTTGTATGAAACATTTTTTTTTTAAATGCGTATTTTTCGAAATATTAAGGGGTTTCCACACTTTTGCTAAACCCTGTATAATATATAACTGCCATCCCATTGTATTTGCACAAAACTAAATATCCCTTTTGATTAGTTTTTTCATTAACTAAATGCGCTTTATAATTGACTGATAAAAAAAATTACAGAGAAAATTTTCATTTTGATTGTAATGATGCTACTATGCACATATATAATATATACAGGGTGTCCCATTTTAATCGAGTATTCTCTAAAATTTTTTTTATTTAAAAAAATGTTTCAGAACATTGCAGAGTTTCTCAAGGGGGACATAAAATGTATCAAATGATATTTTCTTAAATAAAAACATTTTGCAGATTTGGAGGTCAACTTAATTTTTTTAAATAGAAATACTCTATTTGTTTTACATAAATAGATTTTTTGTAACATTCTGTATAAAAAGTTATAGAAATAAATTGAAGAGTTTGAAATATTTTGTGTTTGATATATCAAAATATATATTTGATTAAAATATAAAATATTTCGTAAACTATTCAATTTTTGGATATTTTATCCTGATAACTTCATGCAGAATATTACAAGAAATTATTTACATAAAACAATAAGGTATTTTTATTTAAAAAAATTCAAATCTATGAAATATGTTTACCTAGGAAAATGTTGCGTTTGATCTATTTAATGTCTCTCTTATGAAATCTTGCAATTTTAATCTAAAATATTTTTTTCTAAAATCATAAACAAAAAAATTTTAGAAGATGATCAATTAAAATGGGGCACTTTGTGTTGTTTGCACATGTACACACTAAATGTCCCATTTTAATTGATCACTCTAAAATTTTGTTTTCGATTAAAAAAAATTTTCAGATAAAAATACACACACACACACACACACTTATTGCGTAAGTTTTGAGACACTATATGTCTAACATTATACGTTCGTAATTATTGTTAATAAAATTATTATTAAAATAATTAAAAACACTAATAATTAGTTTAATATTTTGAATCCTCTGTTGGAATTGTATCAGAGAAATTAAACTGATAAAAATAAATACTATATGTAGAGCGATTTGTGACTCACGAGGCAAAGTGGACTACTTTGACTCCTGAACCACGCGCATATACAATAAACGATTGGAAATTCAAGCGAGCCCTAACCGGTGTGCACCATTGGTCCTAGCGGGTCGAATCTCACTCTGTGCTCCGTTGAATTTTGCGCAGCTTGTAACAAATCGGAGAAGAATCTGTGTCGTCTTAAAGCTAGCTCATCACGAGCCACTGGTGTCGCCGGTGGCTCCTGCATGCCACTGAATCCTCCTGTAACGTATTCGCCATCGTCTTCTTCTGATAACCAGCGTGGAATTGAAGCAACTGCGGAAACGACAACACGTCGAGCTTTTATTCTTGAAAAGAGATTTGTCTTTCAAGAGTCCATGCGCTTCGCATTGCCCCACTCATTAAGTGTAACGATAAGAATGAGTTAGTTCCATTTTCCCGATATTTTTTTTATAAATTGATGATGTGTCGGATTACTCGCGGGCATTGACGCTAAACGACGATTTCTCTGCTATTAATACAAATACAAAATAAGACCGAAATGGAAAACATAGATAAATTGTACATAAAGAGTCAATTTTTATTCACAAATCAAAATGGAAGTTATTATGAGACTTTTACTTTTTTTCAAATTTTAAATTTGTACATATGTAACATTTAACTACGTAAATATAATATTATATACTATTTTATAAAAAAATTAAGTAAAAAAGTTGCGACAAAAAATGTAAAAGTAAACTTCGTACTTCTTCATATATACATATATAATGTCTGATAATAATAACCGCACTTTTCATGTGCAGGTAAAGCAGGTTAAATCAAGTAGGAAAATCCTCTACTATTTTACGATCTTTGTAATAAAATTAATGAGAAATTAATTTTAAAAAATCGACTAATTCGCACGAGTATTAGCGCGCGGCGAAAATATAACTCGCTGTTACACGGTTTTAGGGGCATAACAGTATTGGAAAGAGTTTACTATAAATGACAACTACGAACGAGTTGTACCTAAGACTGAATCTTCGTGTCTTGGCGACCGCGTAGTAATGATTGCCTCTTCTCGTCACGCGGTTGTATTCGCGCAGATTGATCTTTTTTAATTAATTTCTCAGTAATTGTTGCAAAGATAGCAAAATTGTGGAGGGCTTTCCTACTCGATTTAACCCGCACTATCTGCGCATGAGAAGTGTGGTGATTATTATTGCACACCTTATATATATACATATACAGGGTGTTTCAGACCACCGGTACCACCCATTTAAAAACTAGAGAAGTGGTTATTTCAAAAAAGTAAAAATATTTTCTTTATAAATCGGGTGCGCTCTATCGAATGGTGATATTTTCAACTTCTGGTTCCGGCCAGAAATAGGTGATTCAGACCGGAAGTGCATTTTTTAAATGGAACCCCCTATTTTTTATTACATATTCTTGTGGCTCATCTCGAGAGCTTTCCAAAACACTATAATTAAGTTAGTTTTCATTAAGTACTTTCCGAGTTATGAGGCTTAAAATCATTTCTTAATTTTACATAAACCGTAAAATATCTTGTAAAATATTCATTTTTCGATTATCTTACCTTAATACTTTTATGTACAAAATAATGAGAGAAATCAATTGGTGTAAAGAAAACATATAGTTGTTTCGAAGAAAAAATATGTAATTTACAACTAATTACATATTTTTTTCTTAAAAATAACTATGTGTTTTCTTTACACCAATTGATTCCTCTCATTATCTTGTAAAAGTATTAAGGTAAGATAATCGAAAAATGAATATTTTACAAGATATTTTATGGTTTATGTAAAATTAAGAAATGATTTCAAGCCTCATAACTCGGAAAGTACTTAATAAAAACTAACTTAATTATAGTGTTTTGGAACGCTCTCGAGATGAGCTATAAGAATATGTAATAAAAAATAGGGGGTTCCATTTAAAAAAAATGCGCTTCCGGTCTGAATCTCCTATTTCCGGCCGGAACCAGAAGTTGAAAATATCACCATTCGATAGAGCGCACCCGATTTATAAAGAAAATGTTTTTACTTTTTTTAAATAACCACTTCTCTAGTTTTTAAATGGGTGGTACGGGTGGTCTGAAACACCCTGTATATGTATAAATATATATACACATAATTTGTGATATAACATGAAAACTTAACTTTGATACATAATATTGAGGTATACTATGAAAATTTAATTTTGTGATATGTATCGGGAAGAATTATTATTTAATAAATTATATTAATTATATTAATAATTAATTTTCTTGAATGTTTATAAATTACAAAAATTAATTTCATATCTTTTATATAATAATTTTATATACGATTAGATTAGATAATGTATAAAGTATAATCGTGAAAGGATATAATTCTTCATCAAAATTAGATATAAATTAGATAAAAAATTAGATATAAATATAGATTTATATTTTTTGTTTATAGTTTTCGAAAAAATTGACTTTGAAAATTGGAACATATATTTTTTAAACTTAAATAACTATATTGGTCTTATGTTATATATCATAAAATTTGTTGTGACACTAACACTATTAATACATAAATACAAGAATATAACTTTCTATTTATCATTAGTATTGAAATCATATAATATCGTCTTCCAATTCGGTATTTTTCTAAACAATATTTTGTGTCTAAATATTAATTGTAAGTGAAATTCCAGTCTTCCAAATCTATTCAAATAGATTTTGCTAAGTGTCTAGATAGCAAAATACCAGCAGCATGACAGTAAATCCATCATGATATTACAGCAGATTTTTTATCCATTGTGTCTCCAATTGTTTACTTTCTACCATCATAACACTACTAGCATCATTGTCAACATCTACTGTAATAGCAAAAATGGAATAAAAATCAACTATTATATCGTGCCAGTGAATACTTTCCAAGGAAATTTACTATATCAATTATTGATGGTAAAAATATAGTAGAAATGAAACATGTTTTAATTTTACAATGCAACAGTAGACTGTGCTTGTCATAATGTAACAGTAGAAAATCGCAGCAGAAATAAAATATATGTGGAATATTATATAAATTTGATAAATGCTCTTGGCAAATTTAGCTATTTGAATTATTGCCAATCTGCTGGCATATTGCGAACTTTTTGTTTATTGGAGTCCAAATATTAATCCATAAAATCATCCATAAAAATGCAATTAATATTTCAATATGTTCAAATAATGAAAATATAAAATTAACATGACTAATTATGTAATATATACTAAAAATATTAGTATATATTACATATTACATATATACTAAAAATATTAGTATATATTACATAATTATTAGCATACTTAAATTCTTTAAACAAAAACAGAAAAAATTTATAATAATGTATATTAAAAAAACATTACTTATATTATTTTCGTTTTTTTTTGTATTCAAATATTAACAAGAAAAAAATATTTTTTTTTAAGTGTGTGATAATACATAAATATTTAATAAAATAAGTAAAATAAAAATTTTAAAAATTATCAAAAAACTTATAATAAATATTCTAATTCATATGTTATTCCAAATAAATAATTTAATTCATATGTTATTCCAAAATTCAAATTAAAATATAATATAATATACACTCCGTTCCAAAAAAGCGGTACACTTGAAATTTGGAAAAAAATCACCAAATTTCAAATGACGATAACTTTGTAAATAATAAAGATAGAAAGGTCTATAAAAAATGAAAATAAAGCTTGAAATCTACTTTAAAACTAGGTTCTCCGAAATGTTGCAAGATAACATTTTAAAAAATGACGGATGACGAAACGAGAACATGCAAAATTGAAAAATAATTGTTTGAGTTTGCCGTGACACGTGGCGAGAATCAAATGTCGCAGGTCAATGGGGTCAAAAGTATATGATAGTACAGAGATTCCTCTTTAAAATGCGTTTTTGTTTATCTCGATACGATGATTTTTCACCGAGTTATACGCATTTGAAGAAAAAGGCGGCTTTTTTCTTCAAATGCGTATAACTCGGTGAAAAATCATCGTATCGAGATAAACAAAAACGCATTTTAAAGAGGAATCTCTGTACTATCATATACTTTTGACCTCATTGACCTGCGACATTTGATTCTCGCCACGTGTCACGGCAAACTCAAACAATTATTTTTCAATTTTGCATGTTCTCGTTTCGTCATCCGTCATTTTTTAAAATGTTATCTTGCAACATTTCGGAGAACCTAGTTTTAAAGTAGATTTCAAGCTTTATTTTCATTTTTTATAGACCTTTCTATCTTTATTATTTACAAAGTTATCGTCATTTGAAATTTGGTGATTTTTTTCCAAATTTCAAGTGTACCGCTTTTTTTGGAACTGAGTGTATATATAATATAATTATAAAACGTATTTTTAGGTATTAATAATGGACATACTTATAATCTCATAGATGCAACATCGTTAGAATTATATTAACAATGTTACATTTATAAGGCTACACATTACTCACTAGTGATCCATTATTTAGGAACAGAGGAAAACTTGATAGAAACTTGGAAAACACGAATCCTAACAAATAATGATACCTGGTGGCGCTTTCTTAGCTGTTTCGTTTCCACTCGAACAGGCTTCGAAAACCGAATCATCACCTTCGTCCTCTGGTCCATCATCGATTGTTCTTTCTATGTATCCCGATGCATCATAAAGATTTGTTTTGATAGCGCTAAATGCGCCAGAATTGACATTTTCCATCTGATTTTCATCAGCATTATTAAGGTTGCTATTACCTTTATCGATTAAATTTGACTTATCCTTAATATTAGCATTTTCATTTTGTGCAATCTCGCACGAATTCTTTATCGTGGAATTAGTGCAAACTGGAGTGAAGTCCAATGCGGCTGAAAATGTATCTTCCGATATCTGCAAATTGCCGTTCAGCTTATCCGCTCTCATTAGGATTTTAATTTCATCATCTACTTTTGTAGATATTGTAGTTAGTTTGGGCGATTCAATCAATGTGTCGTCTGCTTTCGATTTTGTCTCGGCATTCGTTTTCTTCGATATATTGTTACAAATACAACACTTAAACATTATTCTTATATATCATTCGTAGCGCTATCACTCGCGATTATTATGCTTCCTGCTGCTTTTCCGTCTTCAATACTGGTTACAAATAACGTCGATGTATAATAATAACATTTCTAATATAAGTACATACACACACACATACACACACATAATTTCCTCTTCAATGTATAATAGTTTCAAATGTAGTTTCTTTTAATAAATTACATTACTATTATTAATAAACTCCTAAGCAACATTTAACAAGTATATATTTATAATGTTACAAGTTTTACTTGATAAATTTAATAATTTCATAGTCTACACATACCTAATCTCGATATATAAATATTTCGTTTAATTTCTTACATAATTATCGGCACCGTCTCATACGAGTTGAACATATTTTACTTCAATTGAATATCATGTATAAAATATCAACGATATATGAGAATCTGAACATTTTGTAGCACCGTCAAAAAAAACAGAAATAAATTCTAGAATGCTATAAATGTCGAATACAGCTAGTTTTATTCAAAAAATGTAGAAATACCCGCACTAATTTAACTGGACACATAACTTAATAACCGAATAAAACAATCTAAGCTTGAAAATATTTAATTCTTATTGATACAAGTATTAAGGAAAAAAATAAAATTTAAGAAATAACAGAGTGAGACAGGAAAGACGGTGATGATGACGAAAGTGGAGATAGAGGTGAAGGCGGCGGCTACGGAAAATGTTCCACCCCGAGAATTCGACGTTCCCAGTTTCGACCGGCGCAGTACGTCACCTCGTTTTACCTCCCCTTGTTTCGCAACCCCTTATCTCACTATGTTACGTTCCTCGTACAGCCGCTATTCGGACAAGAATCACTGTATTTTTCACAAGCATTTATATTGAAAAAATCAATTATTTTTGGGTAAAAAATATATTGCTATAATATGTTTCTTGCAAAATATTGTATTTATGATGCTTACTCAAATTTTGTAAAAAAATTCTCTAAAAATTCTTTCCAGGTATTTTTATTCAAAACTCCAGATAAAGAGAATATTTTGAAGCTGTTTTAGTACAAATTAATAAAATAAGATTTTTTTTTTACATTTTAAACGTTTTTTAATGCTGTTTTTTAGACAAAGGATAGAGCCTCTAAATTTTAACTGCTACTTTTGCAAATGTAGTGAAAAAATACGGAATAGAAATAAAATTTATCATAATGAGTATATATTGCATATTCAATATTTTTAAAGTTAAAACATTGAATATATAAACAAAAACAAATGTATAATATATTAAATGTAAATTTATAATACAAATATAAATTTATGATATATTTTAAACGCATAATTCATTTGTCTTACTGATAGATTACAGGTTACAATATAAAAATAAAATTATATTATAATAAATAATGAGAAACTTTTTTTTTAATTCGAATAAAACTCCATGAGAATCTTTTGATTTTTTCGTATAAAAAAAATGTCTGAGAATTCCAGATTTTCCAGATAAATATCTTGTATATTAATATATGTATATATGTGTGTGTGTGTGTATATATATATATATATTGTATACACACACACACACACACGTATGTATTAAATTATATGAGCAATAAATATAAATTATATAGCACCAAATATATATATATATTATATATATATATATAGGGTGTCAGGGCTATCTGTTGCCAAAAAAAGCTCTTGTAGCTTACCTCGAGAGCTTTTCAAAACATTAATATTCATTTTTCGATTATCTTACTTTAATACTTTTATGTACAAAATAATGAGGAATCAATTGGTCTAAAAAAAAACACATAATTGTTTCGAAGAAAAAATATGTAATTTGCGATTAACAATACATTTTTTTTTTCGAAACAATTGTGTTTTCTTTACACCAATTGATTCCTCTCATTTTGTACATAAAAGTACTAAGGTAAGATAATCGAAAAATGAATATTTTACTAGATATTTTATGATTTATGTAAAAATTAAGAAATTATTTCAAGCCTCATAACTCGAAAAATACTCAATGAAAAAATACTTTGTTATAGTGTTTTGAAAAGCTCTCAAGGTAAGCTACAAGAACTTTTTTTGGCAATAGGTAGCCCTGACACCCTGTATATATAATTTATATTTATTGCTCATATAATTTAATACATAAAAATACATATAACACTTATTATAGAGAACTTAAAAGATTTCAAATATATCATGCTCATAATATTTAGATATCAATTAAGTTTTCCTCAATAATGGAGTAGTCCAATATTTAAAGAATTAAACTGTTGCAATAGATAACAAATTGCATTAATTGATCGCATATAAACTGATAATTTTGTAACTTATTTTTTGAAAGATTTATTTATCAATATTTAATTTTATTAAAAATATAGTGAAATATGAACATATTTTATATGCTGTGTCTTTATATAATAATAATTAGTTTATGTTAATACTACAAAAGATTTTTAATGGCAATTAATAATAAATACAAAAGGTTACATAAAGAAAATAACACAAGGAAAAATAAAATAATAGTTACTATTTATTTAAAATAATGCATAAAATCTTGTTAATTTTTTTATTGATTATGTTATATATTTAAAAACTTTAACTTGGTATAACTATACTATTCACATAAACAAACATGATCGAATTGCATTATACTGATATGTAACTAACAAATATAACATGGTAATAAATCGTTCATGAATGGCACATTTTGTTCAATTTTGTTAACAAACTTGCTCAATTTCATTGCTGCGTGCACAAGTTGCTATACATAAAGTTATTAAAATGTAGTCTAATTAGGTTACTTAAATATAATCCAAGTATTTTAACTGATCTGAAAATATCCGACCTTTTTCTAATGAATAAAATAACACATTATTTAATCAACTGTTGTATATAATTCATGTACAAAAATATTTTTTATATTGTCATAGTTTTTTGTATTTACTATTAGATATCTGTACATATAACAGAGAGAAGTGCAATATGAGTAATTAAATTCATCATTAATTTTGTAACTGAATCGCAAATATATGTTTCAATAAACCGTCGAATTTTATAGAATAAATTAAATTAAAATCTTTAGAAATTATCATATTAAATATTTACACAATAAATATAAAAAAATTAATAAAATCGGAAATTTAATCATGAAAAATGACAATTATTCGGACAGTAAATTTAAACAAAAGTTAGTGTGATGCGGTGCATGATTCAAAAGTATGCATATACAGGGTGATACTTAAGTATGTCCCAAAATATAATTCCATAAATGATTTTATAAAAAAAAATTTATATATACTTTTCTCATAAACAGCCGAGTTTAAAATATTTTTTATTGAACACCTTGTATATCCGGAACTAAGCCGTTTATGACAAAAGCGTGTGTATGTGTGTGTGTGTGTGTATATATATATATATATATAAATTTTTCTTTATAAAATGGTTAAGTAGAATTATACTTCTTTTCGGAACGTATTTATTTAAGAACCACTCTGTATGTATGCATACGTCACCGGTATCAAACGATAGATGGAATGCATGATTCATACGAGCAATTTTAGTCAAAATACGGCGCCAGATAACCAAACATTATCCATATTACAGTTTTCCGAGCAAAAATATCGACCATAAAATAAAATTAAAAAATGCAAAGTTTTTAATTATGTATTGGTCCGCAACTTTTTAATTGAGCTTAATCTCTTATCTAGAATTAGGCTTTGGAACATAAATTGTAATATTTTGTGCTCTTCATCGCGCGATTACGATCATTGTCTAAAAGATCCGCCAACTCACCATGAGCGAGATTTCCTTGCGATTCACTGTCGTACTGTTCTTTCCCAATAAAATCGATAAAAACAAGACAATCTGTCAGCAAAAATCGCTTAAGTAGAAATATCAACTTACACACAACGATAGTAAGATACACTTAGCACTAGGGCGTTTGCCGGATGCCGAATGTAGTTTTCGATTATTCGACTACAAGCAGTGATGCGCTGCCGTGGAATAAAGTTGTGCATGCGCAATAAGCAACCGTTAGGGCTACTAGCCCACAGGACGCGGCAACGCGTTCCGCGCGGCGGAAGCTGACACGATAGCCAATACAAAAGTTGGATTGAGTTCAACTTTGACGTGCAATGGATGTTATGTATCTGCTGATTGGCTATCGCGTCAGCTTCCGCCGCGCGGAACGCGTTGCCGCGTCCTGTGTGCAGTAGCCCTTAGGGTGCCGTCACATGCGGCGTAACTTGTGTAAGCGTAAAGCCGACGGCACACGGTACGATTTTTCGTACTGGATTTGATAAGATTTAGTAAAATACTAAAAATGCACCAATCAGAATGCAGCATTTCTAATATTTTACTAAATCTTATCAAATCCAGTACGAAAAATTGTACCGTGTGCCGTAGGCTTAACTTGCGCCGACTAATCACATCGTTTCATTTAAGTATCAGGGTGCCGTCACATGCGGCGTAACTTGCGTAAGGGCATGAGCACAAAGATGTCGTAACTGTTTCCGACAAAGTCGTATGCGTAAGTCGGAGACGTTAGTCAACGCACAAGGATTTTACGTAAACGTAGGTATCGCATAACATGCAATACAAGATACGGCCTACGTTTACGTAAAATCCTTGTGCATTGACTAACGTTTCCGACTTACGCATACGATTTTGTCGGAAACGGTTACAACATCTTTGTGCTCAGGCCCTAAGGCTGAGTTTCCACTGAGCGCGTCACGCGTCGCGTCATCCAGCGCGAGCCAATCAAAACATCCCATTGTAATAACACGGAAAACATGTTATTACAATGGGATGTTTTGATTGGCTCACGCTGGTTGACGCGACGCGTGACGCGCTCAGTGGAAACTCAGCCTAAGGGTGCGTCCCGATGGAGAAAGAAATAGCGGAACGGAATAGTAAGGGCCTGAGCAGAATGGCTGCCTTATAATTTTAAGACTATGTTTTATGCCTTAGGTCTTTGTCTTAGGTAACGCACAATACTGTGTGTTATGTCTCGAGTCTTATGTATACGCGAACGTTTGTAAGAAATAAACGTTCGCGTATACATAAGACTCGAGACATAACACACAGTATTGTGCGTTACCTAAGACAAAGACTTAAGGCATAAAACATAGTCTTAAAATTATAAGGCAGCCATTCTGCTCAGGCCCTAACGGAAAAGTAACTATATGATGGCTAACTAATCAGAACGATTCCGTTCCGCCTTTACGTGGCCGGGTTCCTCATGGCAAACATTTTACGGAACGGAATGAAAACGGAAATTATGTACTACATAATATCATCATGTATTACATAGATATATCATGTCTGTGATAACCTATAACCTGGTGAAGCAATTTACTGAAATCACATGTAATAAAATAATTAACATTATGTTATCAATAATTAACATTATATTAATATTAATAATTAACATTAATATTATCATTAATGATTGAACGGAATCATTTTGATTGGTTAGCCATCATATAGTTACTTTTCCGTTACTATTCCGTTCCGCTATTTCTTTCTCCATCGGGACGCACCCTAAAGGCCTAATCACACTAGCAATTGCCGATTGGATTGCGATTGCGATTGGCGATTGGCGATTACTTTTCAACCAATCAGAGCAAAGCAGGCAGCAATTGAGACTAAAGGCTCGTTCCCACTGAGCGCGTCACGCGTCGCGTCACCAGCGTGAGCCAATCAAAACATCCCATTGTAATAACATGTTTTCCGTGTTATTACAATGGGATGTTTTGATTGCCTCACGCTGGTTGACGCGACGCGTGATGCGCTCAGTGGGAACGAGCCCTAACGATTGCTATTTAGAGCACAGACATCTATACTATATACTAGACCGCTAACTTGCGTCAAATACATGTCCACGAAATTTATGTACTAAATTCTCACGCATGCGTAACGTTGGTGGACAGCAGTCACGTTTGTGATTGGTTGATGTTATGTACAATGTACATAAGTATATAATTTGTGTATAAACTTACAGTTGAATATAAGTTATTTTTAAATAATATATAATGTTCTTCATTTTTAATTAAAATTTATTACAGTCTTTAAAGATAAAATATATCAAAATATATTTAAAAGATATATGATATAATTAAAATCAAGATTAAAAATATATATAGAAGATTAAAAATATATAAAGATTAAAAATATATGTATATAACATTTATATATATATTTATATTTATTTTATCACAAAATTAAAAGTTTATAATGTAAAAAGTACAAGTTTTAAGGTGAAAACTTAAGGGCCTGAGCAGAATGGCTGCCTTATAATTTTAAGACTATGTTTTATGCCTTAGGTCTTTGTCTTAAGTAACGCACAATACTGTGTGTTATGTTCCGAGTCTTATGTATACGCGAACGTTTGTAAGAAATAAACGTTCGCGTATACATAAGACTCGAGACATAACACACAGTATTGTGCGTTACCTAAGACAAAGACCTAAGGCATAAAACATAGTCTTAAAATCTTAAGGCAGCCATTCTGCTCAGGCCCTAAATATTAGCTGGCTACAAGTGTCCACCATATTAGTTTTCCACCAATATTACGCATGCGCGACCGCCATATTACATGGTTTTCGAGGACACATTTTATGTACAAAATCAATAGGAGTTAGCGATCTAGTTATAGTATAGATATCTGTGGCTTTACCTGAGACAAAGGCTGAGTTTCCACTGAGCGCGTCACACGTCGCGTCAACCAGCGTGAGCCAATCAAAACATCCCATTGTAATAACATGTTTTCCGTGTTATTACAATGGGATGTTTTGATTGGCTCGCGCTGGATGACGCGACGCGTGACGCGCTCAGTGGAAACTCAGCCAAAGACCTAAGGCATAAAACATAGGCTGCGTTCGTTTTGACGCTTTCAGTGCTGAAAGCATCGTTCTATCTTTGTTTGATATTCGATGTGCAATAAAGACAAAATGATGCTCACAGCGCGTGAGCGTGCAAAGCGAACCCAGCCATAGGCCGGTATTCATTAGAGGTCTAAATATCAGAGAGGCGCCAACTCGTGCCTTCTTCTGATTGGTGGTGAGCTATCCGTTCTTAAGATGGCGGCTACGGTGACAAAGTGGGAGTAAACCTAGGGAATACTAAGGTAAATTAACCTGCGATTTACATGGACTAAAGGTGAAAGCACATAAAATTGCATAGGCGCATAACCATAAGCATAAAGAAATTGATTGGTCCACAAATATATGCATAAGAAAATGAACCAATCAATTTTCTTATGCTTATGGTTATGTGCTCCTGCAATTTTATGTGCTTCCACCGTAATACTGAAACACCGTCACTACCACTA
Organism: Camponotus vicinus; assembly: GCF_025532165.1. Taxonomy (NCBI): domain Eukaryota; kingdom Metazoa; phylum Arthropoda; class Insecta; order Hymenoptera; family Formicidae; genus Camponotus; species Camponotus vicinus. The sequence continues at coordinate 4,103,817 of NW_028141980.1, read as the reverse complement.
TAACATCACGTGCGTGTAGGATCTAAGATGGCGGCGCGGCGGCATGGTGGGGGTAGTTTGGCGTCTCTCTGATAGGACCTGAGCAGAATGGCTGCCTTAAGATTTTAAGACTATGTTTTATGCCTTAGGTCTTTGTCTTAGGTAACGCACAATACTGTGTGTTATGTCTCGAGTCTTATGTATACGCGAACGTTTATTTCTTACAAACGTTCGCGTATACATAAGACTCGGGACATAACACACAGTATTGTGCGTTACTTAAGACAAAGACCTAAGGCATAAAACATAGTCTTAAAATTATAAGGCAGCCATTCTGCTCAGGCCCATATTTAGACCTCTAGTATTCATAGGCCGGTATTCATAGTCCGATCTTATATTTAAGATTGTCTTAAGTCTGGTCTGAGGTTGACTTAAGACCTCATTCAACCAATCAAATGGCTGCGTAGCATTTCAAGCTCGAACTTAAGACGATCTCAAATATAAGATCGGACTATGAATACCGACCATAATCCGATCTTATATTTGAGATCGTCTTAAGTTCGAGCTTGAAATGCTACGCAGCCATTTGATTGGTTGAATGAGGTCTTAAGTCAACCTCGGACCAGATTTAAGACAATCTTAAATATAAGATCGGACTATGAATACCGGCCATAGTCTTAAAATCTTAAGGCAGCCATTCTGCTCAGGCCCTATGTATGATACTTTTTTATAACTTTTGCTATTTTTTCATGATAAAATATATAATAAATATGTAAAATAAAAATCAATATAATTGATACACACATAATATATATTTCAAAATATATAACAATTTTTAAAGAAAAATATAAAGCCAATTGAATGAGATTGTAAAAGTTAAATTGCGGAAGAATGAGTTAGTGGATAAGAAGACGAGCACATTAGTAGTGGTGAATTATATGAGAAACAAGATTCTTCTAATTTACGAGATGGACAACATGTGTCGCAAGATTTAAACATATAATTAGGATATACTGATGGTACGCAGACTTGATATGATGATGAAGTATCATCGCAAAAAGGTTTACACCACGAATTATTATCATTGTCATTCAATGAGTCGCTTCTTGCACAGGGTATTGAAGATTGGTAAAGAACTTCATTATTGCACGACAAAATTTGTCTTTGACGAGCTTTATCACAAGTTAATTTACAATACGTAGCCAAAGCGGCTTCTCTAGCTTGATCGGCACAATAAAACTTTCTAAGAGCAACTTCTGCATCACCCAAATCAGTTAGCTTCAATAAAGCGGCGCGACCTGGTTTGCAAACTGGATACAGTTTTGTCATACATTCTGGTCTACCCATACAATCCCACATCATACATCTATCTTGTAGACCATTTCTTTTAATACACTCACATTTGTATCTTATGCTGGAACGAAAATTGAAACTCTTACACGGTTTTACACATCCCTGCAATATGTTTAAAATCAATCGATTTATGATACATTTCACAAGTAAATCAAATTATATAAATATTGATTTTAAAAAATTCAATTTATTAAAATATTTAGACAGTATGTATATTCAGAAGATGTTCAGAAGACATCCCAAAGACCTATCACACCAAAGATGTCTTTGAAATATTTTCTAGATATCATTCAGATATGCATGCTATTTAAATAGCTAATTAAACTACCGTTAATGAAAGGCGATTGATTAACAATAAGGCTGATTCTTTGGAAGAGGCAAATAGAAAGAGTTATTGTTAGAAACTTACATAAGGTTGACTACAAGATGATAGTTCTACAGGGCAATATACCATAGGTGGACAAAACGATTCGTCCCATTCACATGGTTTCCTAAACATATATAATACCAATAAACCCTATATTTATTTCACACTATTCTCAACATGAAGCTAAATAAAATCTTACTTCCTATCCATAGAGCTGATTAAACATTTCAATTGCGCTAATAATTCGCGTCTTCTATCACAATTTGGGTTTTTACCATCACAAGGCATTTTAGCTTCCAAATTTTATAACACTTAATATTAAGAAGAGAAATTTTCTTCTAAAATTAGACTTTTTTCTCTTTTTTTGTTATATTTTCTATATTTTTATTTTGTGATATTGATATACATGTACATGGAATATGTAAAATTTAGAAATTTTGTATTTAATTTAAAAATAATTAATTTAGATTGATATCAACTGAGAATTTTCTCTAAGACTATAATGGCACTTTATCAAAATAACGAGTTTCCTAGCAACTGCATAATACATTATTAAACTGTATATATAGAGTTAACTAATACATATATATGTATATATACAGGGTGGCCCACGTTAAGTGTTATAAATTTATATCTCGGAAACGAAGCAATTTAGAGAAAAATGTTTTAGACAAAAGTTGTCTGAAAATTTGGAATTGTTAATTGCAAATTACATATTTTAGCAATTTAGAGAAAAATGTTTTAGACAAAAGTTGTGTGAAAATTTGGAATTGTTAATTGCAAATTACATATTTTTTCTTAAAAACAACTGTTTTTTTTTACACCAATTGATTCCTCTCATTATTTTGCATATAAAAGTATTAAGGTAAGATAATCGAAAAATGAATATTTTACTAGATATTTTATGGTTTATGGTTAAAATTAAGAAATAATTTCAAGCCTCATAACTCGGAAAGTACTTAATGAAAACTAACTTAATTATAATAGTTTGGAAAGCTCTCGAGATGCTACAAGAATATGCAAAAGCATATAGGGTGTCCCGTTTAAAAAGTTGGAGGTGACCTTCGCGTGACCTTCAGATGACTCTTCAAGGTCAAACTAATGGCACCATCTTATGTCTACCTCGAAACCATACAACTTTTGTCTGAAACATTTTTCTCAGAAACGTTTCGTTTTCGAGATATTTGACCGTTTCCAGACTTCTCTAACACCCTGTATATACAGGGTGACCCATTTTAACTTAGGCAGCCAAATAACTCGAAAAATAAGCAAGATAGAGAAAAATGTTTTAGACAAAAGTTGTATGGTTTCGAGGGGGCCATAAGATGGTATCATTGGTTTGACCTTGAAGAGTCATTTGAAGGTCACGTGAAGGTCACTTCAATTTTTTTAAATGGAATACCCTATATATTTTTGTACATTCTTGTAGCTTATTTCGAGAGCTTTCCAAAACACTATAATTAAGTACCTTTCCGTTAAGTACTTTTTGAGTTATGATGCTTGAAATAATTTCTTAATTTTACATAAACCGTAAAATATCTTGTAAAATATTCATTTTTCGATTATCTTACCTTAATACTTTTATGTACAAAATAATGAGAGGAATCAATTGGTGTAAAGAAAACACATAGTTGTTTTTAAGAAAAAATATGGAATTGTTAATTGCAAATTACATATTTTTTCTTCGAAACAACTATGTGTTTTCTTTACACCAATTGATTCCTCTCATTATTTTGTACATAAAACTATTAAGGTAAGGTAATTGAAAAATGAATATTTTACAAGATATTTTACGGTTTATGTAAAATTAAGAAATTATTTCAAGCCTCATAACTCAAAAAGTACTTAACGAAAATGTACTTAATTATAGTGTTTTGGAAAGCTCTCGAGATGAGCTACAAGAATGTACAAAAATATATAGGATGTTCCATTTAAAAAAATTGAAGTGACCTTCACGTGACCTTCAAATGACTCTTCAAGGTCAAACCAATGATACCATCTTATGGCCCCCTCGAAACCATACAACTTTTGTCTAAAACATTTTTCTCTATCTTGCTTATTTTTCGAGTTATTTGGCTGCCTACGTTAAAATGGGTCACCCTGTATATATACTTCAAAAAAAGATAAATTTAATAAATATAATAAATAATAATAAATATAATAAAGGTATAAATTAAATAAATAAATATAAATTAAAATATTAAATGTAATTAAATTATATGTCATACATGTTCATATGTTTCTTTTGTATAATCTTTGTCTGTATATAGAACAAAAAAAATAAAAATAATTAAAAATTAATTAAAAGAATAATATTTACATCTTTTCTAAGAAGAAATAAAATTTAAAATGAAGAAAATAAAATTGCCAACATATAATCATATATAAATTTATATATTTTTGTTTAATGAAATATATAAATTTATATATGATTGTGTGTGTTATTTGTAAGTATTAAATTGTATTTTTTTTTTTACAAAATCAATATAAAAAATCTATTCTTTTAACTGTTATTATTTTTCCTATATGTAAATGGACAGAGATTATACAACAGGAAAAACATAAATGAATAAATTATATGTATAATTGAACTTAATGAATTTTTAATAATTGAATGTATATAAGATTAAATGAATTTTCAAATGAATCCTTATTATTTTATTTATATTTGAATTTTATATATATATATATATATATATATATATATATATATATTCATATATTTATATTGATTAAATATATTTAAATTATATATATCTATATGGACTTTTTTCCAATTATCATAAAAGAAAAGTTATTTTGAAATTTATAACTAAAGTCGTTTTCCTTAAAAGTAAAAAAATATAACAATTAAAAACATAACTTTTATATATTTCATGCATATAATTATATATATTTTGTCTAATATTTAGAAAATATGCCATAATAAAAATATGTAAAAATTAAATATATATTTTTTGAATAATTAGTATCAAAATTTTTTGATATATTTACACAGATATATATATAGAGAGAGTTTATTACACATACACATATAAATACATTATATATTATGTAGTATTATAAATAAATTTATATGTATCTTTTTTAATTTTTAATAAAATACCTTCTTCGTTCAATCTTGAAATTAAAACAGCAAAATCATTTATCAAAATATCTTTGCACATAGTAAATGCTTTTAATTCTTTTGTTGAAAATATTTGTTTTTTATCTACATTTACTTTTTCTTCAAGTATTTTTATAAACATTTTAATCTATAAAAAAAAGAATTATAAATTGTTATCAAATTTTGCATGTAAATATGCTTTAAATAAATATAAGTAAATTATTTCATATGCACATAACTTACTTTTTTGTTTGTTAATTTACCATCAGAATTTAAATTTGATGTTATACAATCTTCTAATGTATCTATCATTGTATATCGCAATATATCTATTACATCTAATGCATCTGATTCAGTTGCTTCAATACGTAATTCCAGTTTTGCTCTAGCCTATAATAATATAAAAAATAATATAAAATATCTTCTTAACACATATATATTTTTCTCTCGCAATGAAAGATACCTCAGTCAAACGAATCATGGCTTCTAATTGTCTATTAAATATAGGTATGCTTCCAAATTGTTTATTTTTTAATCGAAGTTCTAAATAATAACTTTGTAATATTGCTGCAGCTTTGGCTGATAATTTTGGTTTCACATATTGTCGTGCATAGGAAATATAAGTTCGAAGAATAGGCTGTGGGATGATCTCAGTAGATAATGGTAACATTAACTTTTTCCTGAAATGTTTATTTATACGAATTTACATGTTTCTCTTAAACAAAGTAGTATATATAGAACAAAATATCATAAAATATTATTAATTAGTTTTTCAATTAAGTACTTATATTATATAATGAAAAGAATGTTAAGTTATAATAATCAAAAGATGTATCACATATTTTCAACAAATATCTCAAAGGGATACATTATTACTTACCTTAAGGAACAATCATTAACAGATGAGTCTATAGCTTCTTGATTGAAATTTGTACGTGAATTGGTATGAACTGTCATAATATGTTTGCATAACAAATTATCGAAATGCTGTCATAAATAAAAAGATAATATTGCTACAAGTAGTTTAATATTTATTTTTTTTGCCACATATAGATATTTATTTACCTTATCTGGTTTATCCAATAATAAAAAAATTAAATCAAATCGCGAAAGGATAGGCTGATTAATATTTAAGTTTTCAGTTATTGTTTTGCTTTTGTCATATTGCCCTCCGATAGGATTAGCTGCTGCTAGAATTGATGTCCGTGCGGGAAAAGAAGATATTATACCTGATTTTGCAACGGTGACACTTTGTTGTTCCATTGATTCTAATAATGCCTGAAACAATATATACATATAAAAATTAATATATTTTAAATATTAAAAAAATATTTGTTTTATTAATCTTATTATGAAAATGTTACAGAAAGAAAGAGACCAAAAAAGAACGAGAAAAAACGAGAAAATTGCTATACATTGTATTTACAGCATTAATAGCATTTATTCATTATTTTAGCATACATAATGAATATTCATATCATTTTACCTGATGTTGAGAACACATTTTATCAAATTCGTCGATGCAACAACAACCTTGATCTGCTAAAACCAAAGCACCAGGTTCTAAAGCAAAATCATTCGATCCCGTTTCTTTTGTAAGTGTTACCGTTAATCCAGAGGATGTACTTGAATTGCCACAAATATATACGCCTTCAAAAATTTTATAATTTTTTATAAAACTTTTTTTGAAAAATATTTTTTATATTTTTATATTTTTTACAAATTATATTTTTTGAAATAAACTTGATTTTACCTTTTGTAGATATTCGAGCACATGCTTGTAACATCTGCGATTTGCCAAGACCAGGATCTCCGATTAACAAAATATGTATGCCATCCCGTAACTGCGCGCGCTTTACATTACCCCCAAATAAACTCAATATCAATCCAGCTTTTATCATTTCATGGCCATATATACTAGGGCATAACGAATGTACTAATAATGCAAAAATATTTGGTTCTTTATATATATTCTACATATAACAAAAAAAATAATATAATTATTTTAGGATATAAGATTTAATTCAATTTTATATTTTATAAAAAAGAGAAAATATATACCTGTATAGCCAAATAATTTTTTAAAGAAATTTCATTATTCAAAGAACTCTTATTTTGACATTTACGTTTGTTATTGATAACTGTTATTGCTTTCATATATAGTGAAAACGGAGTCCCAACTTGTATTTTAGTTGTATCGTCAACTCCTTGTACCTAAAATTTTTCAAGACGTTAATAACTTTTTCTTCTTTTTTTCTTAATATTTTCATTATTATATTTTCATATTAATGAGAAATAAAAGCATCATTATATAGAAAAGTTTTTTTTAGATGTAATATAATTTCTATATAACTATTCTTGAGAATTACCTTAATAATGCCTGTAAGTGTTATATCGTCCCCAGGCATACAAATATTAACTAAATTATCCATAAGTTCCACATCGAGTACTTTAGGCACTTTACCTTTATTCTCCTGCAAAATATTAACACATGTACATACTCATACATATATATAATTTCATTAATAAATTTATTTCATATAAACATTTTTCTTTAAAGCATTTAAAATATATTATTTGTATGTTTGTTCTTATTAAATATTAATTTTTAAAACAATTTAAAATTTAATACCAAATATAAAATTTAAAATTTAATACCAAATATAACCATTATAAAAAATAAACTGTGTATGAAAAATATTTTTGTTTGTACTTAAACTAATATCTTGCAAAAAATAATCATATTAGTTAATTATATTATAAATAACAAAATGTACTATCTGCTCATCATTGAATGGTTCTTGTATCCTGATGATCTGGAATAAAATACTTTTCACAAAAGGTGAATCCAACACTGGATAAAACTTTGATGTACCACACGTATCACATTTTTTTGATAATGTATATATTTCTTGAGACTGTTTGATTAATTTTTGCAAATGACATTTGGAACAACCAAATACCATCCACTGTATGAGATGTTTTATTCTACCAACCCTTATTACACAACCTCTGGTAGACACCAATCGCTCTAGAAAGATTTCCATAAAATAATAATTATTTAGCGTTACAAAAATGAAATAAAATAAAAAATTAATAAATGTAATGAAGATTAATGAATCTATATAACATTAGATATTTTTTCTTTTTAATAAAAGATACACAAAAGTCTACACATACCATAATAATTTAGCTTAAGGTCTCGCAAACATATAATTGGTTGATAATTTAATATACTTAATTTGACTGTTGGTAAACTGCTAATAGAATTCAAAACATACTGTAAATTTTCTTCTGGCACTGTTTTCAAAATTTTCTAAAATTATGGTATCAAAAATTTACAAGAATTATAAGAAAGAAAAATAATCAAGGATTCTGTTGATAACAAAAATCAAAATTTTAGAAGTCAAATAAATAATTAATAAGTAAATTAAATTTATATTGCTTATGAAATAAAAAATAAATAGAATAAAATTAAAAATATAAATAATATTTATTTAAAACTAAAGAAAAATATACCTGATGAATACCAAGTTTCATACAATTTAATGTGTTCATTGGATTTTCATGAATTTCATGCTTAAAATTTGGCCATTGCTTCATAAATTCACTATCCTCATATAGTTCACAGATGTCAATGTCAAAAGACATTCCTACTTCCAAATTTGCCATAGTAAACAATGAAGACAATACTTCATGTCTTTCTATAAATGCCTCTACAGCTTTAATTTGCTTTGTAATAGCATTATTAGTTTTATATTCTGTATAAATAATTTATTATAATACATAAAAGAGAGGCAGAAAGAGAGAAAGAGAGATGCAGCAAGACATATTTAAGAAAATATTTGTTTTTTTAATTACGCCAATTATATACATACCTTTGTCAGGAAAAAACAACCTCCAGCCATAATATGGAATATCTATATTCCTACCAATGTCGAGATTATAATCTGCTTTGTTTTGATCTATAAAATAATATTACAGTATTTTTGTAAAATTTATTCAAAAATTTAAAATATTTTATTTTTAGCTCTCTAAAAATTTTTATATTTAATAAACTAAGGCCCGATTGTATCAACATTTTGACTTTAAGCAAGACTTAAATATATATCTATTTTTATTTATTTGAAAAGAAAGATAAATATAGTACACATATTTAAGTCTCACTTAAATTCAAAATAATGTTGCAACATGAGACGATTTTTGGCGTGCTTTTGGTATAGCAACCAATGTGTACCAGAATGTCTTACACATTGATAAAACATATATACGTACGTATGTTTTATCAATGTGTAAGACACTCTGGTACACATTGGTTGTTATACCAGAAGGACGCCAAAAATCGCCTATAATGGTGCAACTTGGACTTAAGTTTCTTTTTATCTTAACATATATATATATATATATATATATATATATATATATATATATATATAATTATCTAGTTTTTAATTACTTATTCTCTCTCTCTCTTTCTATTGGAATATGTATATAATATGTATAAAATATAAGTGATAAAATAATAATAATAAAATAATAATAATAATAAATAGAAAATAAGCACAATTTCGATACTTACATGATATATTGTTATGTGATTTGGCAGTTTTCATCCCTTTCCATTTATTTTTATAATAATTTGCTTTATCACACATAATATTCAATAATAATTTCAATAATGTATATTATACATGTAATGAAATTAAGGGTCGGCTGGAGTGACGGGCAAACTCCGAATTGATATTGGAGACCTCACGCGGTGACAAAGCGAAACTCTGGTTTCAGGGTTACCAATCTGAGAAATAAATTCTCGGTCTCTATGTAGAGGTGTATGTCCGTATACGTACAAACATCATTGCATTGCTCGCGCGGACGCACCGCAGAGAAGAAAGAGAGAAAAGGATCGACAATCATGCTATCCTTGTTCCTCTAGCATATTGTTTTACAGCCGAGATATGGCCTGAAAATGCTTTCTGGCCTTTCGTGGCAGAAAGCAGTAATGTAACAAGACTAACGGGCGCCCACTTTTTGTAAATTTTATATTTGCATATATATATATATATATATATATATATGTGTATATATATGTTTAAATTATAGTTAAAATTATATATGCGATTAGATATTATATGTTGATGAATAATAACAGTAGAATTATAGATAATAGGGTGAACAAATATATAATATGTAAGATACGGGTGTCTATTAGACTTCGCAATTCATTGCTTTCTGTCATATTATCGATACTTCGTACATCATGCTAATGGTATAGAGAGGTAGCGTGATGTCAATCTTTATTTGATATTATTTTTTAGCAACCGTAACCATAGTTTTATAAATCAATAATGATATTTTTTCAATTATATCGATATATAAACATATATACTGGTACATAAAAATATTAGTAATATAAAATCGCAAGTGAGTAACACGTATAATGGTGAGGTGCAAGATGTTCAGTCTATCATCCTGTAGACTCAAGTTCGAATCCATGCACGTTAGCAGTTTTTTTGTGTAATGTTTCATTTAAAAAATATTACATTTTTTGTAAATTTAAGAATAATTTTTAAAACATCGAAAGTATTTTTACTTATATATATATATATATATATATATATATATATATAACTTTTTATTTTTTGAATTATATTAAAATGTATCTTTTTAAGGTAATAAATTAATAGCAATTGTAAAAAAGAAAGATATTAATATTATAAATATTCTTTTTAAATTTATGGTTTTTCCAGAGAGAATACCTCTTAATATATTTTATATATTTTTTTATATATTTCATATATTCAAATGTATTATTATGAAAAATAATTATATGCTGATTAAACTGTTATTTATAATTATATAACTATTATTTATATCTTATACATATATGCAATTATAAATAAGTAAAAATATTTTCAATGTTTTTCAAAATTATTCTTAGATTTATAAAAAAAAATATATTTTTTTAAATAAAATATATAATTAAAAATTGCTAACGTGCACGGACTCGAACTTGAGTTTACAGGGTGATAGACTGAACACTTCGCTTTACGCCATTACATGTTACTCATTTACTAATATTTATATTTTATATTACTAATATTAATGTACCAGTATATATATATTTATATGTTTATATATCGATATAATTGAAAAAATATCATTATTGGTTTATAAAACTATGATTATGGTTACTAGTAGTAACAAGGATAATAGCCGATTCTTGTCAATTCTTATCTGCCATTATTTTTCAATAGTCATCTGTGTACACAATATATTGGTATTTGTACCAACACAGACATTACATATATATGAAATGCAAGAGAGACAAAGACAGAGCAATAATTTCTCCTTGTCAAGCCGCCAATATGTTACCACGGAAATTTCCCCATATGTGCGTTAGATATAAATCTAGTAATATCCGCTAAAGCGTTATTTCTCCTTAAAAAAGTTATATTTTTCCTTGAATTTTTTTTCAATATATTCCTTATAGAATGAAGTCGGGCGCTACAAAGCCAGATTTTGCATTTTGGCTCTTAAAAATTTATAATAAATAAAATACGCGAACTCTCGTACCTAGCTGCACCTGACCCGTTAGTAGGCGCGCATCTGCCATTTATTAGCAATTTTATTTTGACTTTTTATCCAAAAAATCGCTCTGTAGCGACCTGCTTGAGGTCCTACTGATTACAAATATCATAATTTTAATACAATTCTCTCTGTATTTTGGCTAAAATAACGCTTTTGCGAATTGATAGTTCCCGACTCTCCGCAGGAGGTCTCCACCGTCTCTCCAGCCGACCCGAAACCAACAAAATGTTATTCTTACAATTTCCTTCTACTCAAAACAAGACTCAAAAAGGATGCTTTCCACAGACTTCTATACAATAACTAGACTTCTAGGTCCATATTCTGAAACCTCTTTTATTGATAAAAGTGCCTCTAAAAGTGGCTTATAAGACTTTTGATTGGCTATAAGCCATTTTTAGAGGCACTTTTATCGATAAAAGAGGATTCAGAATATGGGCCTAAATAAATACAACTAGATTGCGTGCTCGTACCCAACTTTTAAGGGTACAGTCCCATGGAGCGTATCGCGCGTATCGCGGATTGCGCGTATTGAAAATCTGACCAATCGCAGACGTTCCGCTGTTTTTGATATGCGAAAGTTTCGTTCCTACGGTCCCATGGAGCGGAATTCACGTAAGCGGAACAGTGGTTCGCCAATCACAAGACTGTTCAGTTGAAGGAAATAACGAAAATCGTTTCGTGATTGGCTATCCGCCTGATCCGCTTACGCTAATTCCGCTCCATGGGACCATAGAAACGAAACTTTCGCGTATCAAAAACAGCGGAACGTCTGCGATTGGTCAGATTTTCAATACGCGCAATCCGCGATACGCGCGATACGCTCCATGGGACTGCACCCTTAGGGTGGGGTCCCATGGAGCGTATTACGATACGTGCGTATCGGGCGTATTGAAAATCTGACCAATCGCAGACGTTCCGCTGTTTGTGATACGGGAAAGTTATGTCTGCGATTGGTCAGATTTTCAATACGCCCGATACGCGCGTATCGTAATACGCTCCATGGGACCCCACCCTTAGGGTGCAGTCTGACAAATCTGACCAATCGCAGACGTTCCGCTGTTTTTGATACGCGAAAGTTTCGTTTCTATGGTCCCATGGAGCGGAATTAGCGTAAGCGGATCAGGCGGATAGCCAATCACAAGACTGTTCAGTTGAAGGAAATAACGAAAATCGTTTCGTGATTGGCTATCTGCCTGATCCGCTTACGCTAATTCCCATGGACCTAAAGGTATAATTTCATGCAGACGCTCGACGCTCATTTTTAGCGTCAAATCTGGTCACGTGATAGATTTTTAAATTCCCGCGTCGAGAGATAAAAGCTAAACTGTGTTTAGCTTTGACGCTCGACGCTCATTTCAGTTAATCCAGTGGTTAGGCTCGTGGACCTAACATGGTTAGGCTATATTTCGCGTCCCTCTGAATTATTAAATATATTACACTGCACTCAAAATATCACTTGAAAGTAATTTTTTATTACAGAATATTATATTGTTTGATTCATAAACTATCAAAGATGCGCTAAGTGATAAACAAGTCGATAATACGGATACAGACTCCGCAAACGCTCAAACAAGCATGGACGCTGGCTGTTTGACGCTATTGCTTCCTCCACAGATAGAGCGTCAAATGTAGTCACGTGACCAGATTTGACGCTAAAAATGAGCGTCGAGCGTCTGCATGAAATTGTACCTTAAGGCCTATATTCTGAATCCTCTTTTATCGATAAAAGTGCCTCTAAAAGTGGCATATAAGCCTTCTGATTGGCTACAGGCCGCTTTTAGGAGCACTTTTATCGATAAAAGAGGATTCAGAATATGGGCCTAAGAAGATATGGATGGAGTCTAGAGCCGGGGCGGTGTGAAATTTGCGGTAAGGGGGGTGTATAGCTCTGTCTCTTTCCAAAAGCAACCTTCGGGTGTATCCGTCGCATATCCGATAATTCCCGAAAGGTTATATATCCCATATTAGCTAACTTTCGAATGAAAATACAGAATTGTAAATATTGCGAATATGTAAATAAATGTAAAATAAAATGTAATAATATGTAAAATATGTATGTAAATAATATGCAAATAAATATACTGATAAAAAATACGTCGATGTTTGCTTTATATTTAGCGTCTACAAGGAGTTATGACACATCTACTGTACAAGTACGCAATGCGCACTTCGGATATCTTCGGTTGCATTCGTTACAAAGCCGAAGGTTGCTTTTGGAAAGAGACAGAGCTATACACCTCCCTTACCGCAAATTTCACAGCCCCCTCGCCCATATGAGCGCTTTAGACTCCATCCATATCTTCTTAGGTCCATGCTAATTCCGCTCCATGGGACCATAGAAACGAAACTTAAAACAACAACAACACAATTACAACCAATTGTACATTAGATTTTCCGTTGTACACTCTAACGGAAATGCTAAGAAGATTTGCGATTAGTCTTCGTAGCCTATGCGTCTCGAAAAGTACGCATCATGGGGAACCGATGCTCTGCATACAAGTATGTGTGAAGCGGAATGTATACAATATTTATAAAGTTAAAAAGAGATTGAAGTATATACCCAGATAGCAAAGTCTGTAGAAAGCATATCATGCCAAGTGTCTGCTATCAACTAATGTTAGCAAAACGGCTACAAATTTGGTACTGAAGCTGTTATTACCAATTAAGTTGACAAATTGATGTCAAAAATCGAACAGAGCATCTGCTCACAGAATCTGACGCAGATTGGTGGCAGAAACCAAGCAGAATCTGCTAATATGACTTGATATCAGATTGTCGGCAAAAATCAAGCAGAATCTGCGTGCGCGCAATTTGACTGCAGATTGACAGCAGAAGTGGAACAGGGTTTGCATGCGTGATCTGATGGCAAATTGGCAACAATCTGCATTTGATTCGATAGTTCCTTCGCTTACCGCTATGTGATGTATTTTCTCGCAATCAAATTTCTGTCAGAAATATATATAAAGTCGCTATTATTAATAAAAGATCAAAAATATAGTAACTATTTCTATCACTTTAATTTCTGATATGTGATACAAGCAGATAAGATTCAGAATATTAAACTGATTGGAATCAATAGGATAAATGGATAATTATTCATTTACTGCCTATTTGAAGCATAAAGGAAGAATTTAATTCTAAATAAATTATATCTTAAGTTTTATAAGTTAAATTTAATTATTTTCACCATTTACTTTATTATTAATTTAATTAAATTGAGTCCTTTACTATGTGAGATATAACTCGATATAACATATTACATATTATATGTTGTATTAGAAGAAAATTGTAATTAACCGATAACTCGCCGATAATAGTCTTATTTAACATCTGTAGTAATTAATTTTATTGTATTTATATTACTTATTTATATGAATGACCAGAAGCTGCAGATTCTGCTCGGGATCTGCTGCCAATCTGCCGTCAGATTACGCGCGCGCAGATCCTGCTCGGTTTCTGCCGACAATTTGACATCAAGTGATGTTAGCAGATCCTGCTCGGTTTTTGCTAATAATCTGCTATCAGATTCTATGAGCAGGTTTTGCTAGCAAATCGTGAGCCTATTGCGGACATAACGGATGCCAATCTGCTAGCAACTTTTGTGGAAATCTGTCGCCAATCTGCTGGCAAATTGCGCGCATTTTGCTTACCGGGTACTTACTTTAATCTTCTTAACTTTAAAACAGTACATGTGTTTTTGAAGCCACGTAAAGATTTGATCGTTATTCATATTTTATTAAAACTTTCCCAGCAAACACAGAATATTGCAGCAATATTGCGGCAATATTACAACATTGCAGCAATGTTGCGGCAATGTTGCTGCAATATTTTTGTTGGGTGGGTTTTGACAATGCCTCTTCAACCTACACTATCCTATGTCTTGAACAACACTGAACAACACGTTTACTAATACACATACATCAGCGTTTCTTCCGCCAAAAATTGAATTCGGCGTAACGATAATAGTGTAAAGAGCGTAAAATAACTAGGCGGAAGCTCAGGGTGCAGTCCCACGTAGAAGAAAAAGCGGAACGGAAAAGCGGAACGGAAAAGAACCCACACAACATTATGTCGTCTTAAAGAAGTCTTAAAGACGTCATGAAATTTCTAAAGACGTCTTAAGAAGTTATCAGAATTACATCTTTATGACGTCTTTAAGACGTCTTATGTCCCGATTTAAGATATCTGTCGGGCATTGTTTTAAGACGTCTCACTCAAGACGTCCCAATCAAGACATAATTAAATGTCTCACTCAGGATGTTATAAAGACGTCTCAGACATTTCAATTAAGACGACTTTTAGACGTGCGTAATTCGGTCGGTAAAATAGCTGCATTGATTTATTGATTTATTCTATAATAAATAATAAAACTCATCTTAAGTTCATTTCTTTATTATATTTTGAATATTTATACATATTTTTATGAACACTATATGCTCCTAATAAATAATTTACGATTACTTTTTAAATTATATCTTATATGATATAGAGAGGAGAATATTACAAGAGAATTATGTATTAAATAAAATACGAATTTAAATGAAGTAATAAAGAATAGAATATGAATGTAAATATATCATAATAAAGAAATACATAAAAATATACTTTAATTTCTAATAGAAATAAACTACTTTAATATTTTTCAAAATGTTTGTGATAAATAAAAAATGATTTTTACTCTATTCATTTATGTGTATAGCATATATATGCTGTGTATATACATACATACTATAATACAAGATTGAAATCTTATGATCTGTACAATCTAAATCATATTATTTTAGTCATTTTTATCAAGGACCTATAGCTTACTATTCTGCTGAATTTACTTCCAAAATTGAATAATTGCTAGCTTAAATCTAATTAAGTTAAACTCTAGTCTAGCTAAAATGATTTAGCTTAAAAGAAAATGGATAGAATTTTTTCTTACAGGATTTCTCTGAGAGCAAAAATTGCAGATCCATAATTTTGCACGATAGTCTACTTGATATAATGGATTTAAAATAGCTCTGCATGTTAAGCCGACGGCACACGGTACGATTTTTCGTACTGGATTTGATAAGATTTAGTAAAATACTAAAAATGCACCAATCAGAATGCAGCATTTCTAATATTTTACTAAATCTTATCAAATCCAGTACGAAAAATTGTACCGTGTGCCGTAGGCTTAAATCTTGTACATAAAACTGGATCATATTGAATTGGCGGAAGATCTACTCGTTCCTTAATTGGTTGATACAAAGTTTTCAATGGTACAACTAGTCTAGTAGCATCAATACGCGATGATGACCAAGCATTCCATTGCGCACATCGTCACAATCTTCATTTTGTTGAATAAAATCTTCATATGTCATAGTGCTGTAAAAAAATATACAAAAGATAATTGAAATAGATAAGTGAAATATGATTTAAGATATACATTTACATATATTAAAAAACATATATTAATTTCAATGTTTTCTCATTTTCAACACTAAAAATGTTATGCAGCAACATTATACAGCCCTATTGTTTTTTAAATAATATCGTATGGAATTTTCAATAATTTACCAACCTTTTTCTCCTTGTTCCTTAAATAGTTGAGGCGATCTCCCGCATGTCGTAACCATTCTTGGATGGTCTTTTTAATATCGTGCATATTACTTTTTTCGTCGTCCGAAACGTATGCTGAAAAACGATTTGTTACATAATTATTAAAATATTTTGTGCTTTAATTCCAATAGTTAGAATAGGGTAGTCATGAAGTAAAGTATAGCTATAAACGTTTGCAACTTTTGGAAAGAATATAAAAATTTTGATCCGTAAAAAATTGGAAAGAGTATAAAGTGTAGAAGAATATTTGAACGAAATTTGAAGTAAGATCTTATTAATAATTCTGAAGAAAAATTTAAAGTTAAAAGTGCACGTTACATCTAAGCATATGTTAGATACTATCTCGAATACTGATGTTCGAATACATTAAAGGTGCAACTATTTTTAAACAATATTACATAAAAAGGAGAAATAAAAATATATCTTAAAGAAATAATAATTACCCATAATAACTGTGACAAAACTTGTGTCCTTAATTGCCGTTGATCCTTTTTGGCCTGTCCATGATAATTTGCGGCACAATTCATCCGATAATGTGTATTTTATAATATTCCTTGTCTTGTGAACGAAAGTGTTTCCTCCAATTTTTGCAATTTTCCTTTTCTATAACAGAATGTTACAAAAATGTTTAATAATATTTTCAATTTAAGCCGCTTGAAGAAAAAGGAAACATGAATTTAATATATTTTAAGAGCTTCTTTCAAAATTACTAAGCGACAAAAGGCAGCAAAAATTGTAATAAAATTTAAAAGAATGTTATATATTACGCTTTAAGTAAATTTAAGTAAATATTTTATACTATATATCTAAATTTGCGCACTAATAACCGCGTGTCTTTTGATTTTTATTTGCCTTTTTACCCCTTAGTAATTTATTATTATGTTGAGCCTATTATTTTCATTATTTTATTTTTCAAAATTGTTTTTATTATATGAATAAATAAATAAATAAATAAATAAATAAATAAATAAATATATATATATATATATATATATATATATATATATATATATATATATATACGGGGTGTGTCAGACCACCCGTATCAGCCGAATATCTCGAAAACCGAGAACGGCAGACAAAAATGTTTCCTATAAAAGTTATAGGGTTTCAAATAATGCACAGTAATATTAGCACGACCTTGAATAGCGTTGTCAAAATCATGTGAAGGTCACCTTCAATTTCTTAAATGGAACCATTTATTTTTCATTGCGTTATTATTCTTGTAGCTTATCTCGAGAGCTTTCCAAAACACTATAATTAAGTTAGTTTTCATTAAGTACTTGCAGAGTTATGAGGCTTGAAATTGTTTCTTAATTTTATATAAACCGTAAAATATCTTATTTTGTACATAAAAGTATTAAGGTGAGGTAATTGTAAAATATTCATTTTTCGATTACTTCACCTTAATACTTTTATGTACAAAATAATGAGAGGAATCAATTGGTGTAAAGAAAACATAGTTATTTTTAAGAAAAAATTGTAATTGTTAATTGCAAATTACATTTTTTTTTTCGAAACAACTATGTGTTTTTTTTACACCAATTATCTTATCTTAATACTTTTATGTACAAAATAATGAGAGGAATTAATTAGTGTGACACCCAGTATATTCAATATCTAGATTTTGTCTTCTACTTTTATCTCTACAAAAGAATTTTTGTTGTTGATTGAATTATGGAAATATACATTTATTTCACATTTAAAAATGGAGAGAAGAAGAAAAAAGAAATGGACGCAAAAACAGAAAAGTACTCACTAATTGTTTCCGAATCTCTCTGTCCTTTTGGAGATCCGTGTCAAATTTGAAAAATTCGTCAACTGTTGATAGCGGAAATTCCGGCAATAATTGGACTTCGTCATTATTATATATTGTATTAGCTGGTCCTGCGTTATTTATTAAATTTATTATTATCTCCAACTGTCTCGTATTCTTTTGTATGAGATTTTTAATAATTTTTTGTTCGGTACGACACGCATCTGTATAAGATAAAAAAGAAAAATATTTATTTCTCTTTATAAGTATCATTAAAATTATCTGTTTAGTTATTTTACACAAGTACATACATACGAAATTAAGTACATATAACATATTGCTATTATAAGTACAATATAACGATATAATTAAGAAGGAAGAATAAAGAATAAAGTTTAATACATACCACAGCATTTTTCCAAATGATTGCCGTTGGCATTGAAAGTTGTCATGTCATCACCGTCAAGCACATTATCAGGGCTAATCATATTGTCACCAATATCATCATCATCATCATTATTATCATCAGGCACATTGTCATTATTAAGCCCATTACCATCATCACGCACATTAGCATTATCGCAAGACACGTAATCACCTACTAAACTTTCGTTCAACCATTCCTCATCAGTAATGTCAACATCTGTAAATATAAAGTCTGTGAGTTCATTTTGTTAGTTATACTGTTCATCACAGTGTTATTAAATTTCATTCATTGTAAACTATTTTATATAATTTTCATTTAACGCAATTTTTTATATTATTTTTTCTAGAATATATTTTACACAAAATTAAAATAATTTGAAAATTTTTTAAGTATATGTAACAGTTTTTGATGTGGACTTAGCACCCTTTTTTAAAAAGATAATTTTTTAATAAACATAATCTAATTTAAATATTGCTATAAGAGTTTGCTTATAAACAAGTGGCTATATACTTCATGAATAGTTTAATTAGATAAGAAATAAATAAATACAATTTATTAACAACAAATCATTAATTGAACTTCACAAAGTATTTAATCACTTCTTTATATAAGCTTCTTTTTTTCCTGAAAAGTAAAAAAACATACCATTATTTTGCTTACCTTTATTAAATTGGCTGCTATTTCTGGGTACTTGCACACAAGAAGTAAGACGCACACTTTTCTTCCTCATATATTCTGCAAAATATAAAATATAATTTATATAGGATTTCATTTTAGCTTTAAGTAATACTTCGCAGCAAGTGTCATCACATAAAGTTCATTGTTATCGTTGCAGTAAGTTTGGAAATGTGTGTGTGTGTGTGTGTGTGATATATATATATATATATATATATATATATATATATACACACACATTTCCCAACTTATACACACACACACACACACACACACACACACACACACACACACACACACATAGATAATCCATATACAGGGTGAGCCATTTTAATTAACGCACGCAATTATTTCGGAAACAAAGCATTTTAGAGAAAAATGTTTCAGACAAAAGTTGTTTGGTTTCGAGGGGGCCATAAGATGGTATCATCGGTTTGACCTTGAAGAGTTATTTGAAGGTCACATGAAGGTCACCTTCAATTTCTTAAATGGAACCTACTATTTGTCATTGCATATTCTCGTAGCTTATCTCGATAGCTTTCCAAAACACTATAATTAAGTACCTTTTCGTTAAGTACTTTTTGAGTTATGAGGCTTGAAATAATTTCTTAATTTTACATAAACCGTAAAATATCTTGTAAAATATTCATTTTTCGATTATCTTACCTTAATACTTTTACGTACAAAATAATGAGAGGAATCAACTGGTGTAAAAAAAGACACATAGTTGTTTTGAAGAAAAAATATGTAATTTGCAATTAACAATTCCATATTTTTTCTTAAAAACAACTATGTGTTTTCTTTACACCAATTGATTCCTCTCATTATTTTGTACATAAAAGTATTAAGGTAAGATAATCGAAAAATGAATATTTTACAAGATATTTTACGGTTTATGTAAAATTAAGAAATTATTTCAAGCCTCATAACTCAAAAAGTACTTAACAAAAAAGTACATAATTATAGTGTTTTGGAAAGCTCTCGAGATAAGCTACAAGAATATGCAATGACAAATAGTAGGTTCCATTTAAGAAATTGAAGGTGACCTTCATGTGACCTTCAAATAACTCTTCAGGGTCAAACCAATGATACCATCTTATGGCCCCCTCGAAACCATAAAACTTTTGTCTGAAACATTTTTCTCTAAAATGCTTTGTTTCCGAAATAATTGCGTGCGTTAATTAAAATGGCTCACCCTGTATATCCTATAATTATGCGTACCATTCAAGTTACTAAGACTGGTAACATTTCCGGATACTTGTGCGCCACTGCAAGAAGGCGTTTGCACGAGGTTCGTTTCTTCTGTAGATCCTACAAAATATTATTAATGTTATTAAACTTTGACTGCGGTCGGGGAAACGTTAGATATGCTTCGGAACATTATTCTATTTTTGTTCTACATTCCACGAAAATAAAGATATATGAATGATTTTTCGAAGCATTCATAACATCTTCCTGACCATAGCCATAGAATACAGTTAACTTAACTTTACTACTTTCGGGAAAAAAAAATTCGTCATATATGGATTTTGTCAATATCTGATCATGTCTTGCCAAATATAGTCGTATATATGATATATATTATCAAATACAGTCATATATGATAACCATATATCATATATGACTCTATTTGGCAAGACATGATCAGATATTGACAAAATCCATTTAGGACAAATTTTTTTCCCGTGAAGAAAAACTGAAACCATAAATACCATTAAATCCTTTGTTTCGAAGATTGCTGACATTATTAGATGGTACGTAATTACAAGGAGGCGTTAACGCATTCTTCTTTTTCTTGCTTAGATATTCTATCAAAGTTAAATACTATTACTTAATTTACTGTTCTTATTAACGATAAAATAATTACAATTAAATAAGTAGAATTATTATTAGAATTATTATCACTATCCAAGAAAAAAATGGGTATAATATAGTCAGATGTAAATATACATAATTATTAGATATGAAGATTTGATAACATATATAATTTTATATAATCATATCCGAAGAATGGCGTGACATGATCACATCTTTATATAATAATATTTGATCATCTATTTTCATATATAAATAGATCTAGTCGAATATGATAATAAAGATATGATCATATCACATCATTTTTCGAATATTATTATGTATGATTATATAAAATTATATATATGTCAAATCTTTTCATATCTAATTATGTATATTTACATCTGACCATATTATACGCATTTTTTTCTTGGGTAACGATTAAATGAATAGAATTAATTACCGGTTTTGCTGTAATTTTCAAGTTCATCATGAAACGGTGGTCTTTTAATTGTTCTTTTTTGTGGTTCCTGTATAATTGAATATCCTTGACTTAGTGCTTGCATTGGTCCTTCATCGGATGTGGATACAGTTTCTGCTCGTTTCTCGGCTTGTATGGCTGTTTCATAAGAATCTATGCAAAATAATTTTGATGTAATTACAAAATTCTTCCAAAATAAAATTACATAGTTTCAGTTTCATTACCATATGGCCCTACAATGCGTCTATACTGTTGAACATCCCAGTCGTCACAGGGAAAAATATTTTTCTGAACAGCTCTTCTGACGTTTATTTCTTTTGGTGGCCATTTGAAGGTTCTTGCCTTAACATTTACCCAAACGTCAGGTACTATGGAGCACCAATCGTCAAAAAATATTACATAATACATCTGAAATTGTTAAATTTTAGTACTGATTAAATGTTGAATATCATTTTCCTCAGTAATGCTAAAAAATATATTACACATATACAAATAAGAGCTCCTGCCCACAGAACGCGGAAGCGCTTGCCGCGCGGGAAAAAGTTACGCGGTAGCTAATAAACGCTAGGACAACAATACGTTGATTGATTACTGCGTCACTTTTTGCCGCGTGGCAAGCGTTTCCGCGTCCTGTGGGCAGAAGCTCTAAGTGTATCAAAAAGTGATGGCAATAAAATTGGCGTTATTTTTGGCATATAAGAGAAAATATCCAAAAAAAATATTTTTCACGTTACAGTCGTTAGAAAAAGGAAGATTAAAATCGAAGATTTTTGATAACTTTTAACATTTATCTGCATAAAAATAAATGTAGTACTATATGCATATAAATAAAGGTAACACTACTCACTGTTTTTACAAATGTAAAAGAGGCATTATATAATACATGTGATTGAAAAATATTTTTACAGCTTTAGCATCAATTTGCGTTGCTGATACTACTTCCACACTTGTTTGCCGCGTTGCTGTATGAATATTCATGTCTTGGGAATTACAAGAATACATTGCAATGGACTGAAGATCACAAAATTTTTTTCCAACAACAATAGGTATGTTATCTTTGTAGCCGATATATTCGATGCAAAACACTGATCCATCCTTTAAATAACAGCAATTATCTGCAGAATTCGTCGTCAGCAAATATTTTGCAAATTTCATACTTTTGTGTGAATTTACACATCCTAAGGGCATATTTCTTCCATCTGGATGTAGAAGTAGCGGTATATTTATTACGTTGCTATTATTAAAATTACTTTCACATTTAGTTATTGCGCGTTCATTAATTCTGTTGTTCAATTGTGACAATGGTTTTTCTGATTTGCGTAACATTTTCTTGAGTTCTTTCATAAAATTCTCGAAAGGAAAAGCGCAGAATGTATTTAAAGATCCATATCTCTTTACATCTTCACACAAATGTATTAAATTATGTATATTATAAACAATAGTGTCTTTTCCGTATAATACTTTAAATGTTCTGACAAAATATTTCAACAAATCAGTAGCATATTCATTGTTACGTAAACAATCTTCAGGATGGCATAATATACGTATAGCAATATGTAGAGCACAGAAATGTTTGTAATAATCAGCGTCCAAATATTTCTGTAAAACAATAGGTCCCAAATAAAGAAGGAATAATCGAAATTCTGTTGCCTTCCACCTATCTAATTCGTTAAGTCCTCGTGGGCGACGAGCAAATTCAATTGGTATGAATTTACGCAAATTTAAAATGTCTTTGGATAATGCTTCTATCTGTGCCGCACGTAATCGCGATTTATGGGGCCCCTTCATCAATAGAAGCAGCATCTTCTTCATTACTCCTAAGCAAATTACATGCATATAATCCAAGGGGAAACTGTTAATTATGTCTATAGGCAAGTATTCGAATGGTGATACTGTAACGTGATGTTCTTCATTTTCTCTATTGCGGAAATTATTGTTTGTACGTAATCGTGCATTTTCTTGCAGAAAAACCATCTTATGGTTATAATATTCTCCTTCACAAAAACATTTAGTGCAACCAAAATAACCATTATGTCCTTTAACACCCGTTACAAAGGATTTGGCAGGAGCATCGCAAATAATAGCTCTGATTATTACTTGATACTTTTTTTCTTTGAATGAAAATCCTTCATTGTGCAGATGTAGATATTCTTCACAAAATTCTTCTAACAACTCGTGCGCATTCGTAGGCTTCTTATAACCGTGATATGCTCCAATTAAAAAGGGTTCTGTAGATTGATTGTTATTATATATTTGCCCAAGTATGGGCCATAATTGACTTGCTGAGCTTTTAGCAAGAGGTAAGCCATCAATGTTAACGTTAATTTTTATCAAATCATTGGTACTTTCATAATGTTCTAAGCGCTCCCGTAATGCTCTTTCCAGACCATAGTGGAAATAATGACCACTCGCGCATTCACGAATAATCGTTTCTGTGGGTGTGTGTAAAAAGGTTCTCGCATCGCTAGGCAAATTTTGGAGACCTTCTTCTCGAAGAATCCGCAATAAACTTGTTACAGATGTGTGTGGAACATTATATTCTATAGCCCAAGTACGTAAGCGTTGTTGTAAAGTGTTTTTTTCTTTGTCTGTTGCAATACATGTTGAAAAAAAATCATGCATATTTTCAATGTTCTCGGAATCATGTAATTGCTCGTGTACTACATCTACTGATTGCAAAGGAGATTTATTTGTATCAAAATTCTCATTTTCGAAGCATTCTATATGAACAGAATTGTGTTTAGCAATAACATTGTCTTGCCAATTTTTCGTTATCGAAATGGCAGTAACATTTCTCTTTCGTTCTTGTGATAACAATCGTCTGTTTTGTTGTCTTCGAGATAAATCTCTGAATTTCTTATACTTCGGCATTACCTTCAATTTCTTAAATGGAACCAAAAAGGGGGTGCAATTTAAAAAAATTGAAGTGACCTTCACGTGACCTTCAAATGACTGTCCAAGGTCAAACCAATGGTAACATCTTATGGCCCCCTCGAAACTATATAACTTTTGTCTGAAACGAATTTTTGTCTGAAACGAATTTTTCTGTAAAACGTCCCACACAGCAAAATATATCATAGAGAGATCTAAGAGATATCTAAATATCAGAATATCTGATTTAAATAATGCTACTCAGATATGACTGGGATATCTATAAGATATCTTCCAGATTGCAAAAATGTATGATTTTTTCAACTGAGATATGATATCTGATCTTGCAACAAATCAGATAGAAAAGATTATATTTTCGTAAAAATATTATTAGAATATTTTGATAATTAAGATATCAGATATTCTGATATCTTAATTATCAAAATATTCTAATTAGTTCGAATACCTTATTTTTATTAAAACCTATAAATCTTATTCTCAGTATTAAATCACATATGAGACGCGGTAAAACAACTACTAATGTGATGTTTGGAAATGCTGCTAGTGTGTTAGTAGGTGATTTTATATTTAAACGTAATACTTTGTTAGACGAATATTGGTGTGATATTTTAGATGAACAAGGAAGTTAATGCAATACGATAATCATTTGTTAGTGATTTTTTTATTTGGATTATTCAAAAAAATTACTTAATATTTTTGCTTTATTAGGATATTCAGGATACATACGATTAATCACACAAGACGAATACCCTGTTTTGCATGTTAACTGAGTGGTTTAGATCCGAGTACTAATTGTTTTTATTTAGAATATAACTACTCTGGGGTCTACCGGAGTAGTAGCAGCATAATCAAAATATATTGGTAACTTCATCTAACTAGTATTCCAATTTTTATCGCTGTAATTACATAAAATTTTTTGATTCATATAGTCGTTATTAGAATTTTAAAAGAACTAAGTTTTTAGTTGTTTATCATAATTTATTAATCACAATTAATACGAGTATGGAACGATACTGCATATCAATTTAGATAAAATAATGGAACGTACAATATACTAAAGTCTCATATTGTAATTAATGGAATTACTCAAAATTAATTGTGATTAATAAATTATGATAAACAACTAAAAACTTAGTTCTTTTAAAATTCTAATAACGACTATATGAATCAAAAAATTTTATGTAATTACAGCGATAAAAATTGGAATACTAGTTAGATGAAGTTACCAATATATTTTGATTATGCTGCTACTACTCCGGTAGACCCCAGAGTAGTTATATTCTAAATAAAAACAATTAGTACTCGGATCTAAACCACTCAGTTAACATGCAAAACAGGGTATTCGTCTTGTGTGATTAATCGTATGTATCCTGAATATCCTAATAAAGCAAAAATATTAAGTAATTTTTTTGAATAATCCAAATAAAAAAATCACTAACAAATGATTATCGTATTGCATTAACTTCCTTGTTCATCTAAAATATCACACCAATATTCGTCTAACAAAGTATTACGTTTAAATATAAAATCACCTACTAACACACTAGCAGCATTTCCAAACATCACATTAGTAGTTGTTTTACCGCGTCTCATATGTGATTTAATACTGAGAATAAGATTTATAGGTTTTAATAAAAATAAGGTGTCATCATTATAACGTAAGTTTTTAATATGTTTTTCAGCTTCATTTTTCGCTTCTTAGCTGTAAACAACTCGTGAATATGCAAATCCTCCCAAAGGAAAATTAGAACTAATCAACTGCATTAAAGATAACAATGAATTTTCACTCTGGACCAATTTTGTTTAAGTCATCCGTAAACAGTCGTAGTTTATCCAATTAATAACATGAAAACTCTTAAAAAATTAATGTGTTGTAACCAGTATATGATTACATATGTAAATATTTAGTTACAAGGAGAATTATTTCAAAAAAGAGAATTTAATTACGCAATGCGTAAAATAATGAAATTAGCTAATTCGTATCAATTCATAATAAGCGCCTCGTGATAACGCTATGACATGAGATATTAATTTAGTGGAATTACAATAATTTAGGAGGCATAAACTGAAATAATTGATTAAATAAGTATTGTTAATCAAAATTTCTATTTTTTAGATGCCAACATCCCTTTTTATCTATTAATAAAAGAAACCAGTATTCCTGTAGTAATAGCAGAAGACCCACAAACACTAATATTAATGAAACAAATGATTCATGAATTATTATTTCTAATTTACTCCATTAATATAATACAAAAATTTTGCATTATTTTATTAGCAAAGAAACGGCAATAAGAATTAGGCTATTAACTATCAATTGTTATTATTATTTAAATTTTAAATTTAATTTATTATGATCATGATTTTAATTTAATTACAAATTCATCTTAATGACGTAATCCTAAATTTTTTTACCGGGAATTTAGTAAATGATGATTTTCTACCTTAGTAGACGAAATAGATAAAATTTCTAGGAAATCAGAAAATCCTTCTAGTTTTAAATAAAATATTTAGGAAAGATATTTACTGTATAAATTAATAATAATCTTTATTTTATTTATATTAATAATTATTATTATATACAATATTTGATAATCTAAAGACAAATTTTATTTTGGACGAAGTGTAGGAAACAAAATTACATCACGAATAGTATGTTTGATATTAATAATAATTTTTAAATAATACAAATACCGCTACGAATATAACTAGAAAATAACTCCTCCAATTAAAATAAGATATTAATCCTAGAGGAGCTCCAGTTACAATTAATTCATCAAAATTTTGATATTGGAATAAATATTAAGTAAAGTTGGATGATTGCGAATTTTTTTATACATAAGAGGTTCTTAATATTTTTATATTCCTACAAAATAAAAATTATCAGCTTTAAAATTTAAATATTGCTCGATTTGACCAACAAAAACATTCCATTTTTGAAAAACTAATCGAAAAACAACTTTCTTTTTTTTGGCGCCCAGAAGAAATTATATTCTTATCTTGGGCACAATGTACTACACGTATGGGCAAAAAAATAATACAATGAATTAATTAACCAAATATTACAATCATCGTTCCTTGAATCTTTATTTAAAATAAATTCATCATCTTAGATATGTACACATTGAGCATAAACCAAAGTTAGTATTACGTCAATTAAAATTGCTTATGTTATTGATGTTGCCAGCATCAATAACTATCCTGAGAAAACAAAAAATATGCATAATTTGAGAAATATTAGCACGAGATCTTCGTTTATCTATAATTGCCCAACACTAAAAAATTAAGTTGTGATAGCACTCATTTTTTTATAAAAAATGAGTGCTATCACAACTTAATTTTTTAAAATAAAAATATATTCGTTTTTATGTAAGTTTCGCTTGCTCTTTTGCATTTGCTGAACGAAAACTCATGGAAGGTAATGCAAAAATCATACGATTTATAGCCCGTGATGAGGCCTTACATTTAAACTCTACTCAACATGTTGAAGATATTGTTGATATAAATCTTTGGGCTTGGAGTAATAATATTTCTGGAATTTTTGATTGCGGTATTGGTAAAAAAATTTTTTTATAAAAAAGTTAATATTTTAAATAATAAAATATTAAATGCGGCACGAGCTAATTTAAGTCCTGTACTAATTACTGGATTGCATGTAGTTATTTCTGGGCATAAAGAAGCAGTAATTACAAATTCATCTTAATGACGTAATCCTAAATTTTTTATTAAATTAGTATAACGTAAAACATGATTTTCCTTTTATTAATAAATTAGTCAAAACATCTGGAAAATCTAAATGTTTTTGGAAAGAAAAAGAAATTATAATTTATCTCTTAAGTTATATTTATCTATTAACACTAGTATTTTATCTGAATTTTATCAAATCGAGCGTTAGCATACTTTGTGTAATTTTGCAAAAAAATTATTACTGCTCGTTGTTGGAAACAATTAGGGGGTATTATATTTTTAGTAAAATTTTTAAATATAAATATTTTAAAAATTAACGTCGTTGATAATGTTTAATTTTTTTATTCATTAATAGCATTTTAACTGTTTTTCGACATAATTTTGAAATTTCACGTTCTCTAAATATTTTAAAAAAAAATACCGATTATGAAATAATAGGACCAACTTTAACCGGTATTTAATTTAGTTTTTTTTACATAACACCATACATCTTAAATAATAATAAACCGTGATTTTTAGTCCAATTTAATTGTTGATGTTTATTTTTAATTAGCATAACCTGTATTTGAAATACGAATGCATATATCAGACATAAAGCTTCGTATGCCCTTCTAATTGCAAATCAAGAATTATTTGATTATTTGCCATCAATCAATCCTCGCTATTGGAATATTACGTATTCTGATATATAAATCCTTTTATTATAAATCCCTAATCACTTAAAAAAGTAAACATAACAATAATTGAATGCAGTTGTAATCGGAGCGTCATATCTATATATTATTAGGAAATAAACAATGATTTCTCAAGAAACATCAATCATGATCATTTCTTATATAATAATATTTACAGGCATAATGATTATTATACCGTTAGGTTTATTTCCTTGCTTTTTTTCTGGATTTTTAACTTATGAAATTATAGATATTTTGATAATTAAGATATCAGATATTCTGAAGATATTCAAGATATATCAGATATCAAGATATCTCAAATACAACAAAAATTTATTGACGAAATGATATCTGATTTACGTCTGAGATATAGATTGCTGTGTGGGGTATTATTTGAGAAATATTTGAGGTTATTTAAAATGGGACACCTTGTATATAGAACGACCACCATTTTCAATTTTCATACACCGATTGTTTCGAAACTTTATCAATACTAAAATCTATCTATTCGTAGTTTACGTTACCTTTATTTCTTCGAATCGAAAGATTTTCTTCAGCTTGCACAACCACAATCACAATCGCACTCGATGAAAGATGGGAACAAAGGAGCATCTCAGATAAAGTTTTCATTTATCTTATGATAGCAGTCATTTGTCATAAGTTGCTAGTGTATTCGCAATATATACTGTGTCCATTTTGTGTGCAACATTCAATTTAATTTCAAATAACTGCATTATTGCATATTTGCAATACATGCACTAGCAACTTATGACAAATGCTGCTATCATAAGATAAATGAAAACTTTATCTGAGATGCTCCTTTCTTCTTTCAGTTAAAAAGAATGTCAAAAAATATATATTGATATATGAAATATGAGACCTAAAAGAATCAATAAGTTTTAAATATATCATGTGTTTTATACAAATAACAACTTACCTATAAAAACTAGTTTTATTTGGGGAATTATTGAATACTTGAATACGTGATCTGCGTAAATGATACATAAATTGTGGATACAAGGAAAAATTTTCTGCCAATCTAAAGCTAGTTGGATCATCTTTTGCATATTCTCCGAATTTTTGATACTGCAATAATAAGATTTTACACCTCAAAATAGATACAATATATATTTATGTGTAAATCTATATGTATAAATATATAAAGTTTAAGCTTTATATTAAGTGTAATTGGGCACAATTTTAATGATAGAAACTACTAACAAGTCTAATCAGAATATGATCAACCCATCTTCAAACATTTGGACCATCATCACTTTCTGCTCGAAATACAGTTAAACGTGATATAAAAACAGCTGTTGCTTCCTCAAATTCTATGCTTACATGATGCAAAGATGATGATTCATCTGCCCAACTGATAATTAAAGATATTCCTATAACATCATAAATATTTATGATATTATATTATTATTTATGATATTATAAATATTTATGATATACATATAATGTATAATAAAAAATATATTTACTTTCTTGCAATAGTAGTAACTCTAATTCGCCTTTGTCCATTACTATGTTAATATTGGATAATGAATTGAATACAGCCTCTTCCACTTTGCGGAATTGGGGCTGTATGTTAATTTGCAACTTCAAAGAATAATGCTGTTGTTGTAGATGGTGTCAATGAACAAAATTTCCACTGACAAGTAAGCCTACTTCTTGTAGTACTCCAACACTTGATCCTTTCTCCCACTGACATACAAAAGATCCAATTGCTCCAGGAACTTTAATTTTCTGAGATGTTTTTACTTCTAAGATTGCATTGAATGCTATTTTCAAATCACCCTTGGCATCTGTAGCAAATATTCGTTGAAAAGTTTGTTTGAATAATGAAGAATTAAATGAATCCCCCATCATCATATGACCACCAGTAGAGTTGCAATATTGTCGCCTTTCTAATAAACCAGTTTGGTGTCAAGAGCACAAAAATAAATATCTATTATAAATATCTATTATGGCCATTAGTTGCAGCACGTGATGCAAGTGTATCATAATGCTTAATTGCCTTTTTATGCTTAGCATTATCTTTTTGAATATCATGATGTGATCTGATTGGTTGTCATAAATCATCAGTTACAACTTGGCCAGGTCCTTGAGAACATGGTCCGCCAACAAATAGCATAATCCTTAAATACATTGATAGCATTATATGTAGGATTACAATGAAAAACATAACATATATACATCATATTACAACATATAAATACCTAGCATCAGTATTTGCATAACTAGCTTCTAAGAGACCCGTGGCGACTGCTAATGCCACACTTGTAGATCGCAATGAACGTTTCTCTGGCCCAACAGACCATGGATCACGTTACAGTTCTCCTAAAAGATCTGTCGAACTGTCTCATATCACACTTATGTACTGGTTACAAAAAGCGATTAGCAGCTGGCAATAGATACGCACCAGGTCCTCTTGATTTGGATTTTGTCCAGGAATTAGTCTACCTATACCTATCAAAATGTAATGTGAATAAAATGCAATAAAGTAATCATGAAGAACAATGACTAATATAGTAAATATAACTTGGGACTTATTCTATTCGTACCTAACATATCTTGAACTTTTGGTTGAAGATCCTTTGTGCTTCTAATTCATGAACTTGAATCATTTTGCCAAATGTGATAAGACCAATAAGAGCATTGAGTGAAAGCAGAGACAATGACATTTGTAATGAATCTTTAAGTGCCTCTAATTCTTCATCATCCAGACATATGTATCCGCAAAAAGTAAAAATATTAATGGCAAACATTGGGCACGCTAAATAATACATATAAATACATACAATTGGACTGAGATAGAATAATATTTAAAGTAATATATAAGTAACATATATATATATATATATATATATATATATATATATATCATAAATTTATATATAATAAAAACTATAATAAATTATGTAATGTCAATAAATGATAATAAAAAAAATGTTCGAAAAGAATCAAATCTTAAAAAAAGTAAAATCAAAAATATTTGTTTCATAATATAACTATTCAACATATATAACACATATATAACACTATTATTCAAATAAATGCATACATTTTGATCATTTAAATATATTTCCCTTTTGTTTCTTATTTCGAAGAATTTCCTCATAAATTCTTTTTGCAAAGTTTTTTTCTCATAATTATTAATATAACTCACAATATGTGTATTATAATGTAACTTAAAAAAAATAATATATAATGATAACACAAATTTAGAATTTATTGAAATATAAAAATACCTTTACAATATTTTTATGAATACTATATGCTCCTAATAAATAATTTGATTTTTTAAATTATCTTATATGATATAGACAGAAAATTACAAGAGAATTATGCATTAAATAAAATACGAATTTAAATGAAGTATAAAGAATAATAAAGAATATGAATGTAAATACATCGTAATAAAGAAACACATTAAAATATACTTTAATTTCTAATAGAAATAAACTACTTTAATATTTTTCAAAATGTTTCTTGTGATAAATAAAAAATGATTTTTGTTCTATTCATTTATAATATCTTATTACTTACCACGATAGTCTACTTGATATAATGGATTTAAAATAGCTCTGCATGTAGATCTTGTACATAAAACTGGATCATATTGAATTGGCGGAAGATCTACTTGTTCCTTAATTGGTTGAGACAAAGTTTTCAATAGTACAACTAGTCTAGTAGTATCAATACGCGATGATGGCCAAGCATTCCATTTATGGAACGCACACCGTCACAATCTTGTTGAATAAAATTTTGTTGAATAAAATCTTCATATGTTGTCATAATGCTGCAAAAAAAATATACAAAAGATAATTAATATATTTTTTTACAATATAGAGTTTAATTTTTTTACACATACATACATATACATATATATATATATATAACGTAGCATAAAGTTGTAAGCGAAATGAACCAAATCCATTTCCTACTATGGCCATGTTCCAAAATTCACTGCCAGCGATGAAAATATATAATATACGTAACGTGAACTAAAGATTTTCAGCGCTGATAGTGAATTTTGGAACACGCCCTAAGCCCATTCTACAATGGCAATAACAAGGCTGTAGGAGTAAAGAATAAACTGTTTCTAATGAAGTAAAGACAAGAAGTAACGAAATAGAAATTCTCATTAGTACTCTAAGGTAATAGTAGTACAAAATGAGAATTGTCTATTTCATTACTTCTTCTTCTTTACTTCACTAAAAACGATTTAATCTCTACTCCTACAGTCTTGTTACTGCCATTGTAGAATGGGCTCTATGTATGTTCTACGGCGGACGCGCAATAAGAATTAAGAACGCAGAATTCTTCCGTGACTGCGTATGCGAGACCACCGTAGAACGCACGAAATCCATAGGAAATGGATTTGGTTATTTCGCTTACATCTTACAACCTTATGCTATGGCCATTGCAGACCCGGCTTTAAATATCATTAATTCTTACCTGTGCAAAGCACTGCTCAACTTTGGTAAATGGAATAATTTATTTTCCAACTCGATCCCGTCTAATGCCTGGCTGGCCTGGCACCGCGGCCATCTTAAAAATGGCGTCTTAAAGTAAATGTTCTTAAAAACATCAGAAAGACGTCTATTGGTCAGGTCTTAAAGACGTCATAAGAAAGGCATGTTTAAGACGTTTAAAAAAATACGTCTTAAATTGAATGTCTTACAGACGTTAGAAAGACGTCTATTGGTCAGGTCTTAAAGGCGTCATAAGAAAGGCATGTTTAAGACGTTTAAAAAAATACGTCTTAAATTGAATGTCTTAAAAACATCAGAAAGACGTCAATTGGTCAAGTCTTAAAGGCGTCATAAGAAAGGCATCTTTAAGACGTTTAAAAAAATACGTCTTAAATTGAATGTCTTAAAAACATCAGAAAGACGTCAATTGGACAAGTCTTAAAGGCGTCATAAGAAAGACATGTTTAAGACGTCTTCAAGACATGCATGTTGTGTGGGAAGTATAGTGGGGGTAACCAATCAGAATGTTTCTCCAAAAGACATCATACCTAGCGTTCTCGTATGTATGTACATACCTAGCATATCTAGTCTTTCTTATTCATAAATAAAATTTATAAATTTATTTTTATATAAAATAATAATGTCATCGGTAAATTTTTTTATTATAATATAAAATATGTGTGTGTGTGTGTTTTATTTTCAGATATATATATTAAATTTTGTAACAATTTATTACACTTAACATTAAATTAGGTGAATATATTATTCTGAATAAAATATTTGTTACAATATAAAATGTAATTTTATCATTGTTTCATATAAATAGTTTAGTTTAATTTTATATTTTCACAAAATATAAAAACATAACAAAATTACACTAAAATAATATATTTCTCTTGTTAAATTTATATTATTATAAAGTTCTTTATTCCATTCCGCTTTTATATGCCTGGCTTCCCCATGGAATATATTTTACGCAAAAACGGAAAAAATTCTAACTTAAAATTTACAATAATTCTGAATTAGCTTTGTTTTTTCGTAAATTATATTCCATTGGAATTTTCCATTTATTATAAAAAGATATTTTTTTATAAAATTGATTATTTTTGTTAACTATAATTCATAAAAAATAATTTTTTACTCTTACTTATTTCCGCTTTTTCCGGTACATGGGGAACCCGGTTATTTAAAATCGGAACAGATATGTCTTTTGGAGAAACGTTCTGATTGGTTACCTCCACTATACTTCTTTTCCGTTCCGCTTTTCCGTTCTGCTTTTTCTTCTACGTGGAACTGCACCCTCAGGGTACTGTCACATGCAGCGTAACTTGCGTAAGCGTAACTTGCGCCGACCAATCACATTGTTTCATTTAAGTACCAGCTTTCGCCTAGTTATTTTATACTCTTTACGCTATTATCGTTAAGGTAGGGTCCCATGGAGCGTATTACGATACGCGCGTATCGGGCGTATTGAAAATCTGACCAATCGCAGACATAACTTTCCCGTATCACAAACAGCGGAACGTCTGCGATTGGTCAGATTTTCAATACGCCCGATACGCGCGTATCGTAATACGATCCATGGGACCCCACCCTTAGGGTGCGTCCCGATGGAGAAAGAAATAGCGGAACGGAATAGTAACGGAAAAGTAACTATATGATGGCTAACCAATCTGAATGATTCCGTTCCGCCTTTTCGTGGCCGGGTTTCCCATGGCAAACATTTTACGGAACGGAATGAAAACGGAAATTATGTATTACATAATGTCATCATGTATTAATATAATATAATGAATATTTACCATGTCGCGTTAATAATAAAATTAATTAAAAAATCATTAATAATAATATTAATGTTAATTATATAATATAATGTTAATTATTGATAACATAATGTTAATTATTTTATTACACGTGATTTCAGTAAATTGCTTCACCGGGTTATAGGTTTTATCACAGACATGATATATCTATGTAATACATGATGATATTATGTAGTACATAATTTCCGTTTTTATTCCATTCCGTAAAATGTTTGCCATGGGGAACCCGGTCACGCCCGTAAAGGCGGAACGGAATAATTCTGATTGGTTAGCCATCATATAGTTACTTTTCCGTTACTATTCCGTTCCGCTATTTCTTTCTCCATCGGGACGCACCCTTACCGAAATCCAATTTTTGGCAGAAGAAACGCTGATGTATGTGTACCCATACAGCACACGAAGATTGCATACACATTGCAGCAATCTTTCACCGCAATATTGCAACATTGCAAATTCACTGCAAAATGTTGCTGCACCATTGCTGTGGGATTGCAGCAGCGTTAAAATGTCCGCTTTTAGGGATATTGCAATGTAAGATTGTATTAATATTATGGTGCAATGTATTTGTAATAGTAAAACGCGTTTTGCTACAAATGCAGATCGTTTTAAATTTAATAAATAAACTTTGAAAATATTTAAAAAATGTTTAAGAAAGATAGGAAAAAAACATTTCCCTTTAAAAAAATTTCACGGCTTTAAAAAGATATCTATTAGTGTTTTTTATTAATAAATTTATTAATAATTAATTTTTTATCTATAAATATTTCTTATTAAATATTTATCTCAATAATATATATACAATTATTTTACATACCCTCGACACCAGAATATTTTAATACGTGCAATAAATGAACTATTTCTCATTTATCCATTCAGTGAAGAAAAATCTGTTTAATATTCTGAATCCCAACGAGGGATCCAGATTATTAAATAAATTATTTGTTTAGTAATCTAGATCTCTTATTAGAATTCAGAATATTAAATAAATCAAGTCAATTTATCAGAAATTAAACTGACACAAGACAAGAAATATAATTACTGCATTAGTTCTTTGTAGACCTTATATCCACTTTAGACGAAAATTCGAACACAAGTTAATTAAGTTTGGTGTCGCCACATAGCGGCAAGTAAAGAAACACATGTTATACATTTTCATTATGTTAAAATGTTGCTGCAATATTGCCAAAGTAATATTACAAAATAATATCTCTGCAATATTTCTGCAGCATTACACTGCAATGTGCAATGTTGTAACATTGCAGCAATGTTGATGCAAACTTCTGTGCTGTATGGGTATTAGTAAGCGTATCGTTCAGTGTTATTCAAGACATAGGATAGTGTAGGTTGAAGAGGCATCAAAAAGTTTTAATAAAATATGAATAACGATCAAATCTTCTTCCACTTTTGCCGTCGTTTCCAAATAATTATTAATATTAAGTTAGGATCCATTATTATACAGGGTGAGCCATTTTAATTAACGCACGCAATTATTTCGGAAACAAAGCATTTTAGAGAAAAATGTTTCAGACAAAAGTTTTATGGTTTCGAGGGGGCCATAAGATGGTATCATTGGTTTGACCTTGAAGAGTTATTTGAAGGTCACATGAAGGTCACCTTCAATTTCTTAAATAGAACCTAC
Organism: Camponotus vicinus; assembly: GCF_025532165.1. NCBI lineage: Eukaryota > Metazoa > Arthropoda > Insecta > Hymenoptera > Formicidae > Camponotus > Camponotus vicinus. The sequence goes on along the minus strand of NW_028141980.1, from coordinate 4,066,500 downwards.
TATTTGTCATTGCATATTCTTGTAGCTCATCTCGAGAGCTTTCCAAAACACTATAATTAAGTACCTTTTCGTTAAGTACTTTTTGAGTTATGAGGCTTGAAATAATTTCTTAATTTTACATAAACCGTAAAATATCTTGTAAAATATTCATTTTTCGATTATCTTATCTTAATACTTTTATGTACAAAATAATGAGAGGAATCAATTGGTGTAAAGAAAACACATAGTTGTTTTTAAGAAAAAATATGGAATTGTTAATTGCAAATTATATATTTTTTCTTCAAAACAACTATGTGTTTTCTTTACACCAGTTGATTCCTCTCATTATTTTGTACGTAAAAGTATTAAGGTAAGATAATCGAAAAATGAATATTTTACAAGATATTTTACGGTTTATGTAAAATTAAGAAATTATTTCAAGCCTCATAACTCAAAAAGTACTTAACGAAAAGGTACTTAATTATAGTGTTTTGGAAAGCTCTCGAGATAAGCTACAAGAATATGCAATGACAAATAGTAGGTTCCATTTAAGAAATTGAAGGTGACCTTCATGTGACCTTCAAATAACTCTTCAAGGTCAAACCAATGATACCATCTTATGGCCCCCTCGAAACCATAAAACTTTTGTCTGAAACATTTTTCTCTAAAATGCTTTGTTTCCGAAATAATTGCGTGCGTTAATTAAAATGGCTCACCCTGTATATACTTTTCTGTGAGTTAAAACCTCTGAATTACTTTTTTCCCCAAACTTTAGGGGCCTCTAGCTCAGAGGGGGGTTCATTTGCGGACCCATATTCATAGGAAAAAAGTCTTATTTTGACCTCTAGAATACACTCCTAAAGTTTAGTGCATCATTTCAGATACACCCCGCATATTAAATTTTTGTTATTGACCCACTCTTGTTATTGATAGACAGAGAAACTAACACCACGAAAGCATGTTGTCTCCTTCTAAAATTTGTTCAACTTTTTAGCCAAACGCGAAGTCTATAGCCCCTTGCACAATGCTAGGCAACAGGCAATAAGAACAGAAATAGTATCTATTCTCTGCTCCTATTGGCGAATATTTTCTGTTCCGCGTATTTATTGGTGAATAGTTTCTATTCCTTATTTCTATTGCCTGTTGCCTAGCATTGTGCAAGGGGCTTATGTATTCTACGGTCCATATTCTGAATCCTCTTTTATCGATAAAAGAGGATTCAGAATATGGACCTACGTCTATGAGCACGGCCCACCGTGTCAGAATAGGGTGCATGCAGAAGCACAACCGCTCACTGAGCGGCTAAGTAGCACTCGAATGTGATTGGTGAATTCGAAGATAGAAACCAATCACATTCAATTGCTACTTAGCCGCTCAGTGAGCGGTTGTGCTTCTGGATGCACCCATTGCCTGCCGGTGCGCGGCGAAACGTGAAAATGGCGATGGTGGTAACCACGGGTAGCAGCGCGCTGTCCCTCCCCTCGCCACAATTATAACAACTTGTGCCTAAGGTAACCAGCAACGATTGACCAATCAGAGAGTCTTATTTTGAATTGGCCGACAATTGGCGACGTGGTCAATCGAGTGCCATCCTAAATTAATATATTAAAATAATCTATGAAATATTAAAGTACAACCCTTATTAAAATAATTAACAATTATATAATATTTAAATAATTAACAATTCTTTCAAAATTAAATTATAAACGCTAAAATTGTATTTATAATTAGATATAGATTTACAAGATAAATCACATAAATTGCCCAAACAGCCTAAACAGCACCAAGTCGACTGTTAGATGACTGTCAGTCTTCAGAAAAAGTCTAAAGTCGACTTCAAAGTCAGACTGAATGTCAACTTAAAGTCGACTACCCTAACAACACACATGTCCAAAAGATGTCTAGAGGTCATCGAGAGGACATAAAATATCCTTTGGCTATCCTCTAGATATTCTGTGGACGTCTTTTGGACATGTGTGTTGTTAGGGTAATAGCCGACAAATGACTCGACATACCCATACGGAAAATAATTGGTATTAGATATCCACTAGATATCTTTCATGAGCACTCAAGGATATCCATGAATATACGAAAAACAGTCATTAAAGATGCTATAGATATCCAAATGTCCACAATTCGAAGTTTCATAGATATCTACAGGATATGTAAATCAATATCTTGTAGATATTCGTACTACATTCAGTGGATATTTATTTAGATACGTTTATTATTAATATAGATACATTTATTATTATATATTGATATTTATTTTTGCATGGATATTTATTCTATCTTCTATGATACATACAGGGTGTCCCATTTTAAATAATACGCTTAAATATCTCCGAAACAATGCGTTAAATAAAAAAATATTTCAAACAAAAGTTATATGGCTTGAAAGAGGCCACCAGATGGTGGTAATGATTTGACCTTGGAAAGTCATTTGAAGGTCACGTGAAGGTCACCGTCAATTTCTTAAAAGGAACTCCCTACTTTTTATTACATATTCTTGTAGCTTATCTCGAGGGCTTTCCAAAACACTATAATAAAATATTTTTCCCTCAAGTACTTTTTGAGTTATAAGGCTTGAAATCATTTATTAATTTTACATAAACCGTAAAATATCTTGTAAGATATTCATTTTTCGATTATCTTACCTTAATACTTTTATGTACAAAATAATGAGAGGAATCGATTGGTGTAAAGAAAACAACTGTGTTTTCTTTACACCAATTGATTCCTCTCATTATTTTGTACATAAAAGTATTAAGGTAAGATAATCGAAAAATGAATATTTTACTAGATATTTTATGGTTTATGTAAAATTAAGAAATTATTTCAAGCCTCATAACTCGAAAAGTACTCAATGAAGAAATACTTTACTATAATGTTTTGGAAAGTCCTCGAGATAAGCTACAAGAATATGCAATAAAAACTGGAGGGTTCCATTTCAAAAATTCAAGGTGGCCTTGTCGTGACCTTCAAATGACTCTCCAAGGTCAAATCATTGCCACCATCTGATGGCCCCCTTCAAGCCATACAACTTTTGTTTGAAACATTTTTTTATTTAACGCACCGTTTCGCAGATATTTGAGCGTATTATTTAAAATGGGACACCCTGTATATATGGCGAAATTCGCCATAAAAAAATTAACCGTCTGCGGTTAATTTTTGAAGCTCTGGGGCTCCTCTCACAAAAAAAAGAGATACGGTTATAACAGTCTTCGAGCTAATGCGTTCTTTGACCGAAACCATGACTCGCGGAACCAGTGCCGCGGCCTTATATACTGTCTTAGATGGATCCCACTTTCGGGTTAGACGTTTTCCTTTTCGCCACCTAGCGGCAAGGCGTGAAACTCGTGGAAATATATGAATATCCATTGGATATCTTTGGTAGCTACTTGGTGGATATACACTCACACTAAAAGAAACGGATTATTAAATTTTAACAAAATATTTTAACATCTTTTAATGGCAACAAATCAGCAAAAAATCACCGTATTGATATGAAATAAACCTGAAATTAAACAGTTCTCTTAAAAATTAAAAAAACCAAATTTGAGTTACAAAAAATGTTTTACAAAATGACAAATGCTGAAGATGGACTTTGAGAAATAGAAAACAAATTTTTTTTTAAACTGCTGCATTGCTCAGGAAAATCGGCTCCCTGGTACAAAAATGTTTTTAAGCTTATTTATTTCTTAACAAATCCACATTTTAATAAATTTTCTACCTTTTTTGATAAAGTTACACCGTTTTAAAGAAAATGTTGAACAAAACGAAACTGTCCTTCCCAGACAGCACATAAATATCCGAAGTACATCCATAAGATGACCATTAAGGATATTGAGGATATCCACAGATGATCCGTTTTACGTTCTTCGAACGTTCAATGAACGTCCGTGGTATATCTGTTTATGAAATTGGTGGACATGCTTTAATCCCTAAATGATAATATAATTTATCTATTTCATATAAAATTTTACATAAACATTTCATATAAAAATTTTATTTATAATTTATACTTGCATATTGCACTTTACATTTTAAATAGGTAATGCATGGATTATTTTCGTTTATTTGCCGGACATTTACTTGTCCGACTTATAAAATCAATTTAATATCTGAAACTCCTGCATTGAGATCAGAAATTAAATTGAACAGTATTTTTAATCTTATTTGTTACTCTTTGCAAACTTTATATAATTCTCATAACTAAAACTTAAATACGAGAAAGATAACGCATCGCACGTCGCATAGCGGTAAACGAACGAACTAACACATCCTTGCGTGCTCGCGCGAAACTTTAACGTCCAAGATCGGACATTTTGTGGACGTCCAAATATTGGCCGTTAACGGATGTCTCGAATCGGATGTACGATGAACGGTTATTTCATGTCCATGGACGTGCGGACGTTAGATGGACATAAAATGAATGTCCATAGAATGTCCTGTGCTGTCTGGGTTGTAAAATTTGCAATTCAGAAACAAATTATCATGGAAAACTTTTTCAAAAAAGAAATTAAAGTGTAACTCGATTAATCCAAGATGCTTCATAGAGATAGACGGTCAGATTCAAATCTTTCCTCAAAACGATATAACTTTATCAAAAAAGATCGTAGAAAATTGATTAAAATATGAATTTATTATGAAATAAATGAGTTTAAAAACCCATACATTTTTGTACCAAGAAACAAAAATTTTTGTAAAATTTTAGTTAAAAAATTCAGTTAAAAATTTCAGTTAAAAAAAAATTTGTTCCTCATTTCTTAAAGTCTATCTTCAACGTCCGTCATTTTTAAATATTTTTTGTAAAATATTTTTTGTAACTCAAATTTGCGTTCTTGCTTTTTAAAAGAAATGTTCAGGCTTTAATTTGAGTTTTGTTTCATCTTAATACGATGTTTTTTCGCTGATTTATTGTTATTGAAAGATGTTAAAAAATTGTGCTAAAATTTAGTGGCCCTTATTTTTTGTGTGTGAATGTAGATATGTGGATAACATGTGTACATCTAATGGATATTTCTGATAGCTACTTAGTGGATATAGATATGTGGACTAGCCAATAGGCGAAGTTAACAGTGCCCCGTACGACCGTCCGCTGAAAACCGTGCACGGCGGGAAACTGCCGGCCGTTTTCACGCGTGAACCGGCCGTACCAAAAAGGGAAAATTCTACGTGGGTAATGGTACTCTAACTACCTCCAGAAAGCTGATTTAAATAGTGAATATTTCGGTAAGTTGCAGTGGGGTAGCAGGTAGTGACGTATTGTTTCTCTACGGGGCTGGCTCATCAATAGCCGGCCCCAAAGGTCGTAAGATTATGTAGAGACAGAATGTTTTAGAACTAGAAATGTTGCACATCCGCTGGCATGCGCTTCGTATGGTAGGCCATGCCCTAGTATGGCAACTTCAGACCTCGTCCTTGCGAGGTAGAGGTAATAGTGCTAGCAAAGGTAGCACCGAAATTCGAACAGAGAGGTAGTCCGTGGCGGAGCGCCGGCTACGCCTGGAGACGAACTTTAACTACTAGAGTGGTCATTCCACCCTCCGGCGCACCATAGTCCTGCCTCGCCGAGTGATAGTCGTGGCGGGACGGGACGCTAGTCGTTCTGTCTTGCCCGCTATTGCTCGCGCAGAGGCGGGGCTTTTTACTGCAGTCGTGCTGAGGTTTCTCAAAAGGGCCTATGACCACGGCATCCGGTATCATTCCGGGCTACAAAGTCGCGCTGCAGACCTCCCACACCAGCAGGAGCTCGTGTATGCAAAATCTCAGACGACGAGGTGGGGAACACCCTTAAAGTCTTCAAGAGACGCCTCGGACCGAGGGAGGCATTCGTCATGCACACGAAGAAGGTCTGGTAGCCTTCGGGCCCAGGGAAGCCCACTGAATGATGCAAAGATGATTACATTCAGTCCCTGGGGTATGGTGTTGGGATCGGGGAGTTTCTTCCGCGACCGGTCGCCAAATTGAAATTGTGTTAATGATATTAAGGAAAACTGGCGACACCGAGGCTGGCAGTCGGTTGTTTCATCGCTCAAGCTAACTGAAATGGGCAAGTGATGGGACGGCTGGGTGGTATAGGTTATTGTGGCGTATGCCTCCTCGGGCGAGGAAGCACGTGGAGAGTCTCTCCGGAGTCCCGACATACACAATAAACTGTTAGTTGACTGTCAGTCGGCAGAAAAAGTCTAAAGTCGACTTCAAAGTCAGACTGAATGTCAACTTAAAGTCGACTAACAGCCAACAAATGACTCGATTATAGTCGACTGTCAGTCCGCTAATAGGTCGACTTAGAAGTCAACTTTATGGCGATTATAAGTCAATTTTCAGTCAATTTAATATCATGTCCATTAACTACTAAATTTTTATTTCAATGTCCGTATTTTAATGTCCGATTTAATTCCCGTACGGAAAATAATTGGTATTAGATATCCACTAGATATTCTTCAGGCTTAAAGATTTGCACGAATATATGAAAAATAGCTATTGTAGATGCTGTAGATATCCAAATGTCCGCAATTCGAGGTTTTATAAATATCTACAAAATATGTAAACCAATATCCTGTAAATATCTGTACAACATTCAGTGGATATTTATCATATAAAGATACATTTTTTATTACGTATATATTGATATTTATTTTTGGATGGATATTCATTTAATGTTCTGTATATAGATACATATATGATGGAATTAAAAAATAATTAACCGCAGACGGTTAATTTAATATTAATAGAGGGTTCGCGAAGCCTCGATGGACAATTAATCGACGTTCCGTGGATCATTAATAGAAGGTTCGCGGAGCTTCGATGGACGACTAACGGACGTTGCGTGGATCATTAATAGAGGATTCGCGAAGCCTCAATGGACGATTAATCGACGCTCCGTGGACCATTAATAGAGGATTCATAGAATATGGATGGATGAAATATATAATTGTAAATAAAAATAATATTAAAAATTGTAAAAAAACTTTGTTTGAAAATAAAATTACAAATTAATTTGATGCTTAAGGCTTCTTGGTCCTCGCCGCGACCATGTTGGATTATGACGTCAGAAGCGAGAAATTATACGTTGAAAATTTTTGCGTGCCATTTTTAGATAAATTTTTAGATATTGATGTCAATATTAGATAATTTTTAGATATTAATATTAATATCTAAAAATTATGTACAACTTTTTAAATTTACGTTTACAATAAATAATTATAAATAATTATAAATATGAAATATATAGACCAACATATATAATTCATACATATATAATTATGCAATAATTACCATACATATATAATTATACAATAATTATATTATTACAAAGAGATTTAACGAATATACCTTGCGAGAATGATTGAGGGTTCGAATTTGAGACCTATTGCTTTGTTTTGTTTGATTCGCTGTTTTTTTTCGCAGATTTCCGAGAACATGTAAGGGATGAACTTTCATTTGTACTTTCATCGTACAATCGCTGACCTTTTAATTCAAAATAAAACATGAATGTAAAAAATGTAAAATATAAATTTCATTTATATGTATCATAAATAGATATAATGGATCTGTTTGTGTACTTACGTTTTGGAGGAGAGGAAGAAGAGGGTAAATTTACGTCTGTGCATGATTCACCTTCGCTTTCAAACGAAGATACAACTTTTTTCGCTCTAATTTTTCTATAAGAACTCGCTTCCTTGTCGGTATCCAAGTCTGATATATAGATTACCTTTCTTGCTTTTTCGGCCTTTTGTAAGGACGCTGAAAATATTTTAAATAGCAGTAGCAAATATTATTACGAAAAAGAAGAAAAAAATTAAAATTTGTATTTATACTTACGATATTCGCAAAAAATTCATTTAATTTTAAAAGAAGACCAATCAGAAATTGGCGTTTCTTCTTTTTCAATCACCTTCCGAATTCTATAATCTGTCTTATAATGTGAAGGATATTTGCATAAATCCTTACTCTGTAGCCCCCCCCTCACACACACACACACACACACACACACACATTTTCGGTATTACTTGAATACCGTCAGAGAATTCCACGACAATAAATCCTTGATTCGGCATTTTTCTGAAATTCTTAACAAATTTATTTTCTGTGCAGTATTATAAACATACACACACACACACACACACACACACACACATACATACATACAAGATATCTATTCAAATATTTGCACAAGAAATATATTTTTATATCTTGTGTATAGATTATGTATATGTGGGTGATCTCGGGAGATAAATAATTGACGCTTTGTGTTAAATGAATAACTCCGAATTTATTTTATCTACAATTTGAACATTCCGTTTATTGTATAAATTTAGTGTAATTTAAATCAAGTCGCGATGTGTACTCTATATAGGCGCGAGATAGACTCCCTGAAGACGCAATATTTACTTCACGAAAGCGAGATACAGAATGTCTTCTGGAAAACTAAGATTCAGCATGCATGGTCCGGGAGAAAGTTTTATGACAGGAAAATTCTAAGGGACGAGTAACCGTTGCGTAAGGAAAAGCCGTGTGCTTGCCATATGTTGATTGATAATCTAAGGGATCGATGGCAGGCTGCGTATATCTGCGCGTAGCCCCGAACTTTGCACTGGCTATAAGTTTAGTCTGTATAAATATTATTTTATCTAAAAATGGCACGAAAAAGAAGGTAATTATGCATAAAAAGGGCCCACCTTCGCACAAATGTGTTATTGACGTATGTTGTGAAGATGTTATTCCTGATTAACATTCTGAAAGTTTTAGCCGGCGGTCGTTCTTTATTTAAAAGTTATTAACAAATAAATGTGAGAAACATTGACATAAAGATTTTACTTTGTTCACCGATTTGCTTTTTAAATATGTTATAGGGGAGATCTTCCCGAGTAATTTCGTTTATATATATATATATAAGGGTCGGACTCAAATAGCTTTGGAGATATAGGCTGAAAAAGGATAAAAATAATAAATACAAAAATAAGGTAAACCTTCGGAAAACCTACCTATATGAAATAATGGGTAAGAATACCCAATTCCTACGTATTTTTACCTCCTGAACACGAATATGAAACTTAAAAATGGCGGTCGAACTCGCAAGTCGAAGAAAAACGCAAAAAAAGATAAATTAAAGTTAAATAAAAAAAAGGTAAACAATTTAAATTTATATAGGATTTAATACAATTTTATACAATTAAAAAATATCACAAATGTATGTGTACACACACACACACACTCGCGCGCGCGCGCGTGGGGGGGGTGCAAGGAGGGCCTTCGGTCCCCCTCCCGCAACCACCCCGCCGGTAGGCAATGTGGACCTCGCTTTACAACTTACAGCATATATCCATTGTGATTGAATTCTTCGCAATGCGTCCCCTACCGGCGGGGTGGTTGCGGGAGGAGGGGCCGAAGGCCCCCCTTGCACCCCCCCCACGCGCGCGCGCGCGAGTGTGTGTGTGTGTGTACACATACATTTGTGATATTTTTTAATTGTATAAAATTGTATTAAATCCTATATAAATTTAAATTGTTTACCTTTTTTTTATTTAATTTTAATTTACCTTTTTTTGCGTTTTTCTTCGATTTGCGAGTTCGACCGCCATTTTTAAGTTTCATATTCGTGTTCAGGAGGTAAAAATACGTAGGAATTGGGTATTCTTACCCATTATTTCATATAGGTGGGTTTTCCGAAGGTTTACCTTATTTTTGTATTTATTATTTTTATCCTTTTTCAGCCTATATCTCCAAAGCTATTTGAGTCCGACCCTTATATATATATATATATATATATATATATATATATATATATACGAAATTACTCGGGAAGATCTCCCCTATAACATATTTAAAAATAAAGCAAATCGGAGAGAGGGCCCCTTTTATGCATAAATACTTTAATAACTTTTGAATAAAGAACGACCGCCGGCTAAAACCTTCAGAATATTAATTAGAGATATGACTTTGACAATATATGTTAATGACACATTTGTGCGAGGGTGGACCCTTTTTATGCATAATTACCGCAAAAATTTTCAACGTATAATTTCTCGCTTCTGACGTCATAATCCAACATGGTCGCGGCGAGGATCAAGAAGCCTTAAGCATCAAAGTAATTTGTAATTTTATTTTCAATAAACAAAGTTTTTTTACAATTTTTAATATTATTTTTATTTACAATTATATATTTCATCCATCCATATTCTATGAATCCTCTGTTAATGATCCACGGAGCGTCGATTAATCGTCCATTGAGGCTTCGCGAATCCTCTATTAATGATCCACGCAACGTCCGTTAGTCGTCCATCGAAGCTCCGCGAACCTTCTATTAATGATCCACGGAACATCGATTAATTGTCTATCGAGGCTTCGCGAACCCTCTATTAATGATCCACGGAGCATCGATTAATCGTCCACCGAGGCTTTGTGAACCCTCTATTAATGATCCATGGAACATCTATTAATTATCTACCGAGGCTCCGTGAGCCCTCTATTAATGATCCATGCAACGTCAGTTAATCGTCAGTTAAAGATGTCTAATAGAGGTCTATTAGAAGTATATATTTGATTTTTATTGGACGTTTATCATTTTTATCAGTTCATCAGTTTTCTTTCTAATAAAAGCTTTGATAATTATATTAATAGACTTAAAGTAATTTATACAATTAATTTATATAATTATGTGCAGTTTAAATTTATTTTATTTATAAATTAAATTATAAATATTTAAAAATGTGTATAAAAATATTGTAAATGTTTAAATGTACTTTAAAAATTAGCTGAAAATTTTTTATTTTTATTTATAATTTTTTAAAATTGTCATTAATGATAAAACAAATATTAATCTTGATAATATTAATTATCTACTGAAATATTATTTATTTATGTGTAAATCTGTTATACGTCCATAATAATTGTGTAATGGACGTCTATAAGAGATTTGTAGAGGATATTTATTATGGAGGTAAGATAGATGTTTGATGGACGTCTGTCTGATTTCCACCGTGGATGTAAACATCCCAAACAGTTATGGCGGTTTAATGGATCTCTAATAGACGTCTATCTGACTTCCACCATGGAGATAGATGTTCTATGGAGCTATGGAAGTTTAATTGACATCCATGGATGCCAATTTCTATGTGGGTATAATATCAATTATTTTCTGTATAGGTTAGGTTAACGCATTCAATTTTTCATCAATGCATATAACCTACACAATGCATATAACCTACAAAGGGCGAGTACTAAGATCCGAAATATATCTTTTTATCTTTTTTTATGTGTTTAAAAAATTTCTAATAAACTGACTTAATTTCCAATCACTTGTTTAATATTTTGAATTCCTTGTTGGAATTCAGAATATTAAACAGATTATTTGAAAATGAAGGCGAATAAAAATGAAAATAGTTCTATTTATTACGTGCGTCAAAGTATTTCTGTTGCTGATTTCCATAGCACAGAAAAGTTCCCAGCAATATTACTACAATGTTGAAATATTGCATACTGCAGAGATATGCTATATATATTAAATATTGAGCCCTTATACCGCAGCAGTGCACAATATAACATAGGATAATAACGAGGTACAAATACCACTTTGGCTTGATTCCTTTTATTAGGTCTTTATTAAGTATGACTGCTGATTACAAAATTAGCTTTGTCTTACAAGTGAGATTTGCAGGAAGGGCAGAACAGCAACTCTCTGTACTACACTACGCTAATAAAAAAAAAAACATTGATAAACTGCGTGTACGCTTCTGAACTAAAAATAAACTAGAAACTAAAAATTAATATAGTTGTTAAGATAAAAAAAGTAGATATAAAATAGTAAAAAAGAACATAATAAGTAATAAAATAAAAAGTAAAAAGAAGTTTAATAAAAAATAAAAATCTAAAATAAAAAATAATTAAATAAATAAAAAAAATAAGAAACAAAAAGTAAATAAAATAAAACAAAAATATTAAGTAATAAAAAAATATTTCACAAATATTTAATATTTAATAATAAAAACATAAGCTTAGAAAAGTTTAAAATAATACCTAATTGTAAATATTAATACAATTAACTTCAAACTATTATTAAATACTACATTTAAAAAATTATACATATACAGGGTGAGCCATTTTAATTAACGCACGCAATTATTTCGGAAACAAAGCATTTTAGAGAAAAATGTTTCAGACAAAAGTTTTATGGTATCGAGGGGGCCATAAGATGGTATCATTGGTTTGACCTTGAAGAGTTATTTGAAGGTCACATGAAGGTCACCTTCAATTTCTTAAATGGAACCTACTATTTGTCATTGCATATTCTTGTAGCTTATCTCGAGAGCTTTCCAAAACACTATAATTAAGTACCTTTTCGTTAAGTACTTTTTGAGTTATGAGGCTTGAAATAATTTCTTAATTTTACATAAACCGTAAAATATCTTGTAAAATATTCATTTTTCGATTATCTTACCTTTATACTTTTACGTACAAAATAATGAGAGGAATCAACTGGTGTAAAGAAAACACATAGTTGTTTTTAAGAAAAAATATATATAATAATTTGCAATTAACAATTCCATATTTTTTCTTAAAAACAACTATGTGTTTTCTTTACACCAATTGATTCCTCTCATTATTTTGTACATAAAAGTATTAAGATAAGATAATCGAAAAATGAATATTTTACAAGATATTTTACGGTTTATGTAAAATTAAGAAATTATTTCAAGCCTCATAACTCAAAAAGTACTTAACGAAAAGGTACTTAATTATAGTGTTTTGGAAAGCTCTCGAGATAAGCTACAAGAATATGCAATGACAAATAGTAGGTTCCATTTAAGAAATTGAAGGTGACCTTCATGTGACCTTCAAATAACTCTTCAAGGTCAAACCAATGATACCATCTTATGGCCCCCTCGAAACCATAAAACTTTTGTCTGAAACATTTTTCTCTAAAATGCTTTGTTTCCAAAATAATTACGTGCGTTAATTAAAATGGTTCACCCTGTATATTAGAAGTAATTATTATTATTTCAATTGATTTTTATTTGAATTGACTCTTTTCACATATTTAGCGTAACATGATTTACAAAGGCTTAAAATTTTAGAATTGAATAATACTAACAAATTACTTTGTTACATTGTAATTATTATTAATTCTATATTTTACAAGAGCAGTCGGAAGACGCCGCGCTAAATTTAAAAACATACGCGCACACATACACACATTCATGTATACACGCTGAACACACCTAGCGCGGACAACAATGGAGCAACAATGGAGCAATGGAATATTTCGATAGAGCAAGCGAGGGGCAATTATTTTACCAAAAAATCAATAGGAAATATTGATGAAATTCTTTGCGATATAGTTTTAAACAATAGAGCTGATATATTATGTTTGAATATTCGCGCCATTGGCTGCCGAGCCATGTAGTTCCGATGTGGTCGATAGGTGGCGACGTCTTCACTTGTGAAATGAATTATTTGTTAATTTTCAATAAAAATATGCAACAATTATTAATTATAACGATGGAGCAATGTGAAGCAATTAAGAAGCAATCGTTTTATATTGGATATAATTGCCGAAAACTATTAAAATATATAATTCCGTTAGATGGCCGATAGGTGGCGATGTCGTCACTTGTGAAATGATTTATTTGTTAATTTTCGATACAAAAATGCAATAATTATTAATTATAACGATGGAGCAATGCAAAGCAATTATTATATAAAGTTTGCAAAGGCAGACAAACAAGATTAAAAATATATTCCTTTAATTTAATTTCTGATACAATTTCCATGCAGGAACTTTTCCAAACAGCACAAGATATCCTCAGGATGATCCTGAATATATCCTAAATATCCTTGAGATATACGCGGGATTTATTCAGGATATGGTATAAAGCCAAACAGCTCAGGATATTTTCTGGATCTCTTAAGGGAGCCCTACGGAACTGTAAGAGATATTTTAAGGATATCCTTTTGTGTTCCTCATTGCATCCCAAATTAGTTCAGAAAATATGTGATTAATACTATATATATATGCTATTTGAAGGATTAATTTAGATTATATCCAGTATACCCAAACAGCACAAGATATCCTCAGGATGATCCTGAATATATCCTAAATATCCTCGGGATATACGCGGGATTTATTCAGGATATAATATAAAACCAAATAGCTCAGGATATTTTTTGGATCTCTTAAGGGAGTCCTGCGGAACTGTGAGAGATATTTTAAGGATATCCTTTTGTGTTCCTCATTACATCCCAAATTAGTTCAGAAAATATGTGACTGATACACCGAAAAAATTGTATTCTTGAAATGTATACTTTATAAGTCCTTTTAATAAATATTCTTAATGAATAAGAATATATTCTGAATGAATAAGAATATAATAATTAGAGATTTGGCTCAAGTAATCAAAAAATTAAAAATTAAAAATTAAAAATTTTAATTTTTTAATAAGAATATATTCTTAATTTGCGATTTCTGCGCCGCAACTCGATTTCCGCGTGTGCGACATGCATGCAGTGTAATAGCACATGTTTCTTCATTGGCCGCTACGTGGCGACACCACTCTTAACTTTTCTCGTATTCAATATTTATCATAAAATGTATATAAAGGACTTGTATTAACGTAAGATCTAAAGTATATTTTTTTCTCTTAGCAGTGGTGCGAAAAAGAGGACGCTGCTCAGACACAAGTTCTCTGATTGTGTGCATTTGAGCCGCATCCTCTTTCTGACATCACTATTTATCAGTTTAATTTCAAACTGAATTTAAAATAATTTATTTAATAATCTGGATTTCTTGTCAATAATTAAATTTATTTGACTTCAGCAAAATTTATTAAATTCAAAGAAACATTTTTCTCTGTATGTAAAGAATATCTAATAAGAATATTTAATAAGAATATCTCTTTAGAAGGTTTTCCTCTTAATTTAAGAGGATCCTCTTGGCGCCTATTTTAGTAGAATATATTCTAAAGATAAGTGGCATATTCTCAAGTTGAGAATATAATTTTTTCGGTGTACTATATACAGTGTAGTAGTCTTGTAGCTTATCTCGAGGGCTTTCCAAAACACTATAATAAAATATTTTTCCCTCAAGTACTTTTATAAGGCTTGAAATAATTTCTTAATTTTACATAAACCGTAAAATATCTTGTAAAATATTCATTTTTCGATTATCTTACCCATGGTGTAAGTAACAAGGTGTGCTATCTTCTCGGACGAATTTTGGTCACATTCTGCGCAGCACCAAGTTTCCGCCATCTTACAAAATCACCATAGCAACGCGACGCTGAATTTAAACGAAATATCATGAAATGTCATGAAACACAGTGTCATTATGCACAGTTTTGCAGCAGTTTCGTGAGTTTTGTGAATGCAATACAAAAAAAATCCTTTTTATAATCCTTCATGCGGAAAGATCCGTGGATATTTAAAACAGTTGCTGATAGGGTTGAAAAAAAAAATGAAAAATATAATAATTCCGCGTGAGGTTCTATTATGTTTAGTTAGAACAAGATCATACATAAGACTTCGAATAATTAATAAAAAAATTTCGGCTGAAAATAATAGAATAAAAGAAAAATGACAAAATTCACAAATAAAAAGTAATTTCATTTTTATTGTATCTTCTATATTGTTTATTATGTGTTATGTATTCTCTATCGTTTATTATATGTTTATTGTTTCTTATATGTGTTTATGTGTCTTATATTTGTTTATTTATATTTATGTGTTTGTATTTATTATTTTCTAAAAATATATTCACCATAATTATAATTACACACGAAAGATTTTTCATTAAAACCCTTTCTCTTGCCCGAATCTTCGTTTTAATATCCATTTAAATTATACAAGATGGCGGAATCTTGTCACGCTCTCTTATTGGTCAGTAGAAATGCCTGCGCAGTAGCACACCTTGTTACTTACACCATGATCTTACCTTAATACTTTTATGTACAAAATAATGAAAGGAATCAATTGGTGTATAGAAAACACAGTTGTTTCGAAGAAAAAATATGTAATTTGCAATTACCAATTACGTATTTTTTCTTCGAAGCAACTATGTGTTTTCTTTACACCAATTGATTCCTCTCATTATTCTTTTATTTATCAGTGTGTGTGTGTGTGTGTGTGTGTGTGTGTGCGCGCGCGTGCACATTCTCACATTTTTTCAATTCCTGCAAATATCTTTAGGACTTTGAAATAGAATCTTCAGAGGATATATCTAGGCTTTATGTGAGGCGCTCATTTACTATTTCTCAGGACATCCTCAGAATGTACGAGGATTACAAACAGATATCCTAAGGATATCTTCTATATCTATGCAGGACGTCCTTAGGAGATCCAAAAGACGTCCGTGTGCTGTTTGGGTTAGATATTAAATTGATTTTATAAAGAATATAATGAATTTATAATGAATTTATAAGAATAAAAAAAAAAAAATATATATATATATATATATATATATATATGTAGTCCGTTTTTGATTTTTCGTAAAATCAAGAAATCTATCACGCTATATTTTAAAGATCATTAACTTAACATAAAAGTAATTATTATAAATTATTAATATTTACAGAGCGATATATAAAAATGATATAAAAAAGTTATTAAAAAAATTACTTCAAATTTCACTTTAAGGGTGTCGTCACATGCGGCGTAACTTGCGTATTCTAGTACTTTTTAATTGAAGTTATATCATTTTGAAAGTCGGCATTCACATGGGGCGTATTGTGCGGAATGCGTAACAAATACAACCAATTGTAGATTAGATTTTCCGTTGTATACTCTAATGGAAATGCTAAGAAGATTTGCGATTGGTCTTCGTAACCTACGCGTCTCGAAAAGTACGCATCATGGGAAACCGATGCTCTGCATACAAGTATGTGTAAAGCGGAATGTATGTAATATTTATAAAGTTAAAAAGATTGAAGTATATATTTACTTCAATCTTTTTAACTTTAAAACAGTACATGTGTTCTTGAGGCCACGTTAAGGACGATCGATGATACCAGTAGGCTTACTATTCAAAAAATATTAATTAAATCTATTATTAATCTTGTATTAATCATAATTATGTTATAATAATTTAGTTAAAATTAAAATTTAAAGTTAAAATTTGAATATTAGTATTTACATATTTAGAAAGTAATTCAGAGGTTTTAACCCACAGAAAAGTATATAATAATGGATCCTAACTTAATATTAATAATTATTCGGAAACGATGGCAAAAGTGGAAGAAGATTTGATCGTTATTCATATTTTATTAAAACTTTTTGACAATGCCTCTTCAACCTACACTATCCTATGTCTTGAACAACACTGAACGACACGCCCAGGTAGCACATATTCGTTTCACAAATGTTTCTTCGAAACGTTTTATAACCGACTCTTGAAAACGTTTCTGATTGGTTAAAATGTCCACTTGAAGAACGTTAAGAGGTACGTTTCTTTTCTGATAAAAAAAACGTTTAAAAAATGTTTAAAATACATTTAAAATACGTTTTTTTCTTTTATTCGTTAAACGTTTGTTTTTTTTATGGAATTAATAAAATAATGCATTCATACACACTCTCTAAAAATGAATCAGTATATTATCACTGAAAACAGTAAACAGAGTTACTGATACAGCAGTTATAAGTTATTATAGCACTGTAAATCGATAATATTTCATTGAAAGAATTAATAATATTGACTGTTTTAATCAGTAATATTAATTTACCTACTTCGTATAAAATTAAAAATTTTATTTATATTTACATGCATATTAGAACATGAATGTTAATAGATGATGATTTATTTTACATCTTTAATATATAATGAACAGATCATTTTCGTTTATTCGCCGGACATGTCCGACTTATAAAATCGATTTAATATCTGAAATTCCTCTATTGAGATTGTATCAGAAATTAAATCGAAGTGATACTTTTAATTTTATCTGTCGTCTTTTGCAAGATTTATATAATTCTCATGACTAAAACTTAAGTACGAGAAAAATAACGCACCATAGCGGTAAACAAACGAACTGGCGATTACTGATTTTGCGGTGAAATTTTACTTCCACTGAATATAATTAATGAGATATAAGATAAAGTAACAAAAAATAAGCGTTTCTACTAGAGATCAATGAAATACTGATTCTTAGTGATCTTATTCCTATATTTGTAAATAGAAATTAATATAGTTTTCGCAATAATTATATATATATATATATATATATATATATATATATATATATATGTATGTATATGTATATGTATGTACATATGTATATATAGTTTAAAATTAATTTGAAATTAATAAAAATTAGTTTTTATTTTGTCTATAGAAACGTGAAAAATACGTTTCCTTAACTATGGTTTTAAAAGCGTTTCTATAGAAACGTTTTTTATTAATGCTTTACGGTTAAAAAATATTGGATACGTTTAAGAAACGTATATAAAACGACTGTGTGCTACCTGGGCGCTTACTAATACACATACATCAGCGTTTCTTCCACCAAAAATTGGATTCGGCGTAACGATAATAGCATAAAGAGCGTAAGACAACTAGGCGGAAACTGATACTTAAATGAAACGATGTGATTGGTCGACGCAAGTTACGCTTACGCAAGTTACGCCGCATGTGACGGCACCCTAAAAACAAATATTTCGGTAGAAATACGTTGTAGAGGAAAATTTTATAAACACTTATGAGTTTAATTTTATCTGCTTTATCTCGTAAACATATGTTTACGAGAGATTGCCTATCTTCATAAAAATATCTATAATATACATATCTCAAAATATCTATAAATACCTATAACATGTATGTGACGAATAAAAAAGAAAAATACTCTAAAGTTTAAAATACTCTAAATTGGCGGACTTTAGAGTGAAAAGATTAAATTAAGAAAAGATAAGATTTTTTAATACTTTTCTTTCTGCTTATTTTTTATACTAATATTTTATATAAAAATTATTATTCTATAATTATATTTGTATATGTATGCTTCGGATAATATAAAAATTTCATTTATTTTTACAAATAAATTATTAATCAGTTTACAAATAAAAGAGGCTAGAAATGTTTTTAATTAATGAATATTTTTTTTATAATTAATGTGTAAAACATTTTAGATTATTTTTAAAAATATCCAAGCAGAAAAGGTTTAACAGCACCTTTTTTCTCGTAAAACATAAATTTAATACTTCATTAAAGCTGCGTTCAATGCGCATGCGTGGAAAAACGTCTTTGAGAAGAACACTGTGTTTGCTCCGTAACTCCTGTCGACATTTAATCGGAGTTTGGTCGAAGCGGCCTTCAGATCGAGTCCTATATATCGTAGATCCAAAACTCTAAGTCCCGCAATACGCTGAGATTTTTTTTGTGGTATCGTAAGCGAGTTATAGTAAATTACTAGAAATACTGCCTGCTGTTGAGTGTATTTCTAGTAATTTACTAGCACATGTGATCTAACAAGAACGGCATAATATCAGAGAAGTCGTCACTTATAATAAAGTTTACTACCGTGCTTTTGATCAGTCCAGTGCGGTTTGGTGTAATGAGTGCAGTGCGTTGAATGTCAAACGGTGAATGTGAGTGATTATAACTTAGCGCAGTTAAAACGAGCAGTAGCGGATATGGTCATGTTGGTCGTATATTGCATTTAGGTAGTGCGATTACATATTTGTAGTATATTTTCTTTTTAGATTCAGCATAACATATCTTATGTACAAATTAATTGAAGAGTTTATTTTTAAGTGATTAGTGTGTACTTTTTTATGTTTTCTTCTTTTTTACTTGTTTTCATTAGTGCTGAGAAAATGTGATTTTTGCAGATAAAAAATGATTTTATTTCTCTTCGCACCAAATACTGTCACGTTATATGGTATGATTCTATTGCATTGTATTCTATTATCTTATTCCACACACACACACACACACACACACACACACACACACACACACTTTAAGCGCTAGTTCTTAGATGTATCGATCGGCTTCGTCTCTCTCCCTCTCTCTTTCTCTCTCTCTCTCTCTCTCTCTCTCACTCTCACTCCTTCTCTCTCTCTCTCTCTCTCTCTCTCTCTCTCGTTCTCTATTCCTCAAACGTATGCAATCAGCTTACGTCAACTATTTGTAATTTCTATTATTTTTCCTGAAATATGATATGCATGTATTTAAAATCAATAGTTTAAAACATAAATTTACATAAAAAATATTTCTTTATTTATGTAACAAAAAAATACGCTACTCTGATCTCAATTTTATTTTGTATTAAAATTTTATATTTTTCCTATAAAAATTACAGTTGAAAATAGTATTGGAACGAATGTTATTTTCTCACTTACTGTTAATAATAGTTTCTGTTAACTAAATTCTTTTTTCCATTTTTTAAGATTATAAATTAAAAAGATTTGAAATCATGTTAAGAATAAAACATAATTGTATAATTTATTGTATAATTTAAATCTCATCCTAAGATTATAAGAAAATTTTACAAAAATATCAAGGGATTTTATAATTAATACTTCAAAATTGTGATTAATAACTACATTTATTATCTTACTTTTGCCGAATTGTATTGCTTTGTCTTTGTTGATGGTTATATTAACATTTTGGTTTTATTAACATTTTTACAACATTTTTACTATATTTTTTGCAACACTATTTTTTTAGAACATCAAAAATTGATTATAAACATGTACACATTTACACTTATTGTTAGTGGTTAAACCTTATTCCTTAATCTAATCGCAGAAGTGTATTACATTATGTGTATTACAATACATAACAGAAAGACAGATAAATAGATAAATAAATCATATATATATCATATATATATATATATATATATATATATATATATGTATGCATATATGTATGTATGCATATATGTATGTATGTATATATGTTGGTATGTATGTATGTATGTATGTATGTATGTATGTATGTATGTATGTATGTATATATGTATGTATGTATGTATGTATGTATGTATGTATGTATGTATGTATGTATGTATGTATGTATGTATGTATGTATGTATGTATGTATGTATGTATGTATGTATGTATGTATGTATGTATGTATGTATGTATGTATGTATGTATGTATGTATGTATGTATGTATGCATGCATGTATGTATATATGTAGATATATGTGTTTATGGAAAAAGAGAGAGAAAGAAAAAATTAAAAAAAGAAAAGGAAGAAGAAGAAGAAAGAGAAAGAAAGAGTGCTATTTCACATTGCTATCTCAAAGTAAATTAGGATCTGGCATATTTAATAGATATGATTATACGAAACTAGAGAATAAAACACATACATCATAAACATACAAATTATTTAGATATGTTAAATGTTACGACTTGCAATAAAAAGATCGTAAGAATAATTTAATGAAAAACAGAAAACATTTAATAATATAACAATAAATTAAATTGATTGTAATCATTTTAAACGAACTTGTAATGTTTTAAGAGAGAAAAACAGAGAAAGAGAAAGAAAGAGAAAAAAAGAAAATCACATAATATTATTTTGATAAATTTTAAAATAATTAATATTTAAAATTAAATTAATTTTAAATATTTTAAAATTAAATTAATTCATTAGATTGATGTGAAAGACTTATCTGAAAAAAGTTAAAAAATGAAATTGTATACAAGGAGGATATATTTTTTTTAATATATTACAAATATATTTTTATAGTACATTATAGTATATTATAATATTTTTCAGCAAAAAAAGATTTTATATAATATAAGAATTTGATTTCTTCAAGTTAAAAGTTTATTATTATACAGAACGAAAGACATTTAACCTTATGATTTATATTATCTTTATTAGGCGTTCAATTGCCTAAAAATGTTTTTAACAAAGTTTCATAATTTCAGGGAAAAATATGATGCACATAACAAATTTTTAATAACATGCTTTTTTGACATTATTTTAACATTCTTCTTTTCTATTTTTCTTATGTAAGAAAAAGTAAAGTCATATATTTTTTTATATAAATCAATTTTCCTTATCATTCAACATCAAATATTAAAATAGAATAAAAAAAATAGTTTTCATGAAATATTTTATAATTTATTTAGATATCTTGTGATATTGTGATATTGTGATATAAAATATATGATATTTTTGTGAAGTACTTATATCATTATATATATATATATATATATATATATATATACACATATATATATATATATATATATATATATATATATATATATATTCAATAACCAAGATTTTTACAAAAAGAATCATGAGCTGAATTAATTGATATATAAAGAGATAATTGTATTTAAAAAATATGCAATTGAATTTTGCAAGTGCAATACTGTATTTGAATAAAAATGAACTCATGAATTGATTCTATTAATTATTCTATGAAGAATTTGCTATAATAAGATTTGTTATATTTGAATAAAATTATAAATTATAAATTAAAAATAAAATTATGAATTGATTCTACAAAATAAATTATATAAAATATGTTATAAACTGTTGATTTTTTGATAATTCTATTTTAATATTTTTTAATGTAAAAATAATCATTCTATATATAAAAATATTAAGCTAGAATTATTAAAAAAATTTAATAATTCCAGCTTAATATTTTTATGGAATGATTATTTATTAAAATATTTGAAAATTTATTTTAATATGTGGTGACATTAATGCGTAAAATTTTATGATCTACTAAGATATTTGCTACTAAAAAATTTGTAATTTATAAAATTTTTATAAACTACTGTATTTTATAAAATATTTTTGTATACAACATATCAAAATAAGTGAAACACGAAAAATAAAATGTTAAAAATCAATAACATTAACAAATCATTATTATGTAAATATTATTTTATGTAATAATTTTTTTGTTATTTTCATTAATTTTTAAATTGTATGCTATTAAAAGTTTGTCACTAAATATTATTTGAAAAGGCGAGACAAGAGACAAGATTTGTAATAAAATAGTATGTTATTGACGAAATCTGACAAGAATAATAGTGTGTTTCCAGATATAGAATAGATATTTTGAATGGTATTTGTAAAAATAATTTTATTTTATTAATGTACAATCGAAAAATCGACGGATGTCGAAAAAAAATCGATAGCAAAAGTAACATTAAAATAACATTCATGATAATTTTATTTCTACATATACAATAATAAATTTCTAACTAAATAACAGATTTGAGTGGATTTATTACGTATATGATTTTTTTTATTGAATCTTTATTCTATCTTTAGAATACATTTTTAAGTTTGTTAATTTTCTTGTAAAACATCTGTTTTACTTTTATTTTTATTAATCGAAATAATTTTCATGTTGAGTCTAAAATATAAATATTTGCACCTAGAAAGAATTTTTTTTCAAAATATGATTGAGTTAAACATACATTATCCAGATACATCACGTCATCTCTGTTTATAAATTAACTTTACTCAATTATCAGAAATCGATAACTTTATTTAAAATAGGACACACACACACACACACAAAAGAAAAATGACTTTTTATATCAAATGTGATGATTTGATTAAATCCCCACAACATTTTGCTTTAAACTGCAAGTTATTAAAATATTAAATTTTTTTCAATTAAAACATTACGTTATTATCAATTAAATTATCCCTATATAATTATAATATATCAACTAGACAACCATATGACCATACGATATACAACCAATATTTCATATTTTGTTGCCCAAGTAAAATAGATGCCTAAGCAAAATTGAGTAAAATTGATTAGCTTTTTTAAAAATGCGTCTTCAACATTTTTAAAAATAATTAATTGTTACAGTTGTGTGCAAGAGAGGAAAAGAGAAAATGAGAAGTAAAAAAGGAAATAATAAAGAGAATAGTATTTTCCCTCTTTGAAGTTAAAAGAAAGAGCGAATATTCAAAGCAAATTTCCCTTTACAGTTAGTATTTATTAATAATACCTCTTATGTATTTGTTCACTATCTCACATGTGTATGTGTGTGTGTGAACGTATACATAATTATGAATGAATGGAATAATTATTCTAATTTCTATAAATCTACTTCGCTTTTAATTTATTTTGAAAAAAAAAAAAAAAAAAAATATATATATATATATATATATATATATATATATATATAAATCAAATCAAATAAAGGAATTTTTTAAATACATACATACAAGTTGCGAGTTATGCTGTTGGACGTTTAACACCGAGGGGTAAACCGCTGATCAAAATTATGTATACACTAATGCCTACTAATGCCCAATTCCTGGGCATTACTGCTAAATTTTTAAAATTTAATAATTTAAATTTTTAATAAATTTAAAATTATTATTTGGAAGAAAAGACTTAATAATACTTTAATAATGTCCATAATACGCATTAATACTTCAATAAAACCTAATAATGCCCAAGTAATGCCCAAGCAATGCCCAGTAATGCCTCAAATCTGTACACCGCAATGCCCTCAGCGGTTTACCCCTCGTTTAACACAATATCGCTGTACAACAACTGTATATTAATATAAACATCAAAATAATTTCATTAATTTAATTTTATTTAAGCTGCCGTTTATATAAAATAATTTTTTTCTTGCGTTTACGATGTTATTTTTGTAACAAATTAATTCTGTTTCTAGACTCTTTCTAAATTAATTTTAGACTATTTCGGATTACTTATTTTTTAACCACTGAAACCGATAGGAGACTTATTATATATAAAGCTTATTATATATAAAGCTTGAAAACAATTTTTTTTAAATAATTGAAAGTTAAAACGCAAAATATTTGTTTTTAGTTTTTTTATGTATTTAAATTAACATTTATAATTTTTTTATTTTTCCATCGCCATAATATTAATTTTCTTTTGTCTTAATTTATAAAGTTGATATAAAAAGAAAATAGAAATGTGTGGCAATTAAGAAGAATTAAAAAAAATAATTAATTTGTCCTTAATTATTGCGCTTAACTCTCATTAATGTATTTCCTATTTGAACTTTATTTTGATAATTAATTTTGATGCTACTGTGATTAAAGTCGTATTTTCTATTTCAATACGATTTTAATCACAGCAGCATCAAAAGTGATTATCAGCAGCCTCTTGTTTAAAATAGTATTTTAATTCATTAGAATAATAATCATAATTAATATATTTTTATTTAAGTAACATTAAAAGTAATTTGTATATGTTATTTGTAATAGAATGAGAAATTTATTCGCAAATAATGCATTTGAAAATTTGATGAATTGATTAAATTATTGAAATAATACTATTATTGAAATTACTGAAATAACTTAGAATACTAGCTACTTCGATAAATCATTTTGCAACGAGTATTTGAACTTTCACCACACCCTTCCTTCTAATCTGACCTAGAATCTAAAAGGTAGGCGCGGCGTCCCTAGATGATTCTTTTTGGACTATAAATCGTCTATAATAATAGAAAAGAATGATCCAATTAAAAGATTGATCTATTACAACTTAACAAATCGTTTTGTGTCATGAAATTTGTTTTTCTTATCTATAAAATGTGTTTACAGTTTCAAGAATGAAAAGTCGAAATTATTTTGCGTTAAATAAAGTATATTGCTTAATGATATTATAATATAAACACATATACACTGTCCTTTATGCAAATTTTCTTATCTTAGAACATTTAATTCTTTTTCTTTAATGTAATCGGAGTTTTCTTAACTTCATATGCTTATGAGATCCTCCTTTTTCAAAAAAGAAAAGATTAATTCTTTCAACGTTCATGTTAACGTGCGGGATACGCACTGTATCGCGATCTCATTGCCAAATATGGCTAGCCGCGGTATTCTTAGCACTGCTCGAGTACGAACGATACTTGACGAAGTCACCCGACGAACATACCTCTTGTCATCTTCATCTTTGTTTTTGTCCTTTCGTTTTTTTTCTTTTTTTCCTTGCTATCATTATCATCGTTAGACATTATCATCATCGTTATCGTTTCATTTTTTTATATCAAAAAATTTAATACAAAAAAGTGAATTTATAAAGAAATTGAAATTATATACATATATATATATATGTATATATATATATATATATATACATATATATATATATATATATATGCACGTTTTTCATTATAAAAGTCATTATAAAATTCTTATATAATTCTGTAATTATTTGCGTTACATTATGATGTGTTACATTATGAATGTGTTACATTCTAATAATAAGAAATATTAAAAAACTTTTTAACAATTTATATTATCTAAAAATATTTACGGATATTACAAAATAAAACATCAATTTTCGAGAAAATTTATTCTAATATTCAATTCTTATTCGTATTTACTTTTGCATTTTAACAAAATTTCTAATAATTTAAGAAAACTATTAAAAAATATTTTTATATATTATTTGATATATTATATAAAAATATTTATATATTTATATATTATTTGAAGAAACATCACATTGATTTTTTTTACTCAGATTTTTCCTTAGAATTTATATAGAACTATAAAGCTCATGAAATCTACGAATAATGATAAAGAAATTTTCGCAGGGCAAGATGAGATTTAAAATAATTTTTTTAATTTGATATTAGAACTATTAGCTAATTTCTCAATAATTATAAAAATATTGAAAGTAAAACTAAAATTCTTAATTTTTTAGAAGTTTTTAAATAATAACCATCTTCACACACTTCTTGTCTTGTATTATATTTCTTTATTTCTATATTTAAAATTGAATTTTTTAATGCTTGTTATTTTATTTGCAAAGTATCGATAACTTCTGCATTTATTTTTCTTTCGTATATTTTATGTTTTGTTATGAATTTAATTGTAACTTTACTTTGTATGTTACTTTGTATGTTTTTAAGCTTACATGCTTTTGAGTCTTTATATTACATATATATAATTTATTTATACATGTATATACATATATATATATATATACATTATATATATATGTATATATATTATATTACATGTGTATATATATATATATATATATATATATATATATAAAATGAGAAACGTTAAAAAACTTTTTAACAATTTCTATCATCTGAAAATATTTACAGATATCACAAAATAAAACATCGATTTTCAAAGAATTTATTCTAATATTCTAATATTCAAGTGTTTACTTTATAGGTTTACATATATAAATTCTAAAGAAAAATCTTGGTAAAAAAAATCAATATAGTATTTCTTCAAATAATATATAAATATAAATATAATATAAATATGTTTAAAAATGTTTTTTAATAGTTTTCTTATATTAGAAATTAGTTTTGTCATTAGGAATTGTTAAAATGTAAAAGTAAATACGAGAATTGAATATTAGAATAAATTATCTTGAAAATTGGTATTTTATCTTGTGATATTCGTAAGTATTTTCAGATAATATAATAAATTCTTAAAAAGTATTTTTTAATATTTCTTATTATTAGAACTTATAATACAACGAAAATAATTATAGAATTATAGAATATAAGAACTATTTTATAATGAGGCTTTGAATGTTATATGAATTATCTCGGTATTTTTATAATAATATTTATTTGTCATTAAACGTATAGTATATATACACATATCAACAACAAGAATTTTTAGTACTATAAATCTATAGACCTATAAATTTTCCAGAATAATAAAATAGAATTATAGAAACGTTTCGCAGAAAAAATTAAGATAATACATAAAATTATTTAAGGTATAATACGTAAATTTTTCAGGGCGATTTAATTTGTCCTGAAGCAATTTCTTTATGATTCATGAATTTTTTAAAAGCATTTAAACAATATCAACTTTATATATATATATATATATACACATACACATAGAGAGGCAAGAATGGAATATATTATTATGTTTATTGGAAAAATAAAAGCATCTCTTTTTAATAATTATTGCTTTTAATGATCATAGATGAACATGAAAATTTTCTGTACGACGATAATTGACGATTTTTGTATTTTTTCATATAAAAATTTGTGTTTCACACAATATATCACGTTAACGCACTGTATCGCAACTATTATTGTAACGGCTACTACTTAAGCAAGAAAATATTACAGCTGGTTTATTATCACAGTATCAGCCCTTTAGCGACAATTAGACCATAATTAATTGATCATAAAGAGCAGCCAACGAGATTATTAAGGTTAATAACAGTAGTTTCGGAGCACAATATGATATGCAAGTTTTTTACAAATATAATCTTTGCTTTATTATGATTGTGTACGAAGAATTATAAAAAGCAATTCATATGGAAAATCAGGATGTTTAGTCTCTAAAACATGAAAAACATGAAAAATTGGAATTCTTATGGAATTTTGTGAGGATTCAGAGAATTTTCTAAAAAATTCTCTCTTTGATAATTTTATTTTTATATTTCAAGCAATCTGCAATTCGCTCCGATAAATCAAAATAGATAAATATTTTATCTATTTTTGTTTATTTATTCAATGTCTCAACAAAATATTCAATATGCCATACATATTCTTTATTGTAATTTTTAATGATTAAGAAATGAAAATGTTATGCAAGTGAAATGTTTATCTTACGAAAATTATTTAATTTTCTCAATACATTTGCAAATCTAGAATTTGAACCGTAAATGTTTCTGTGTTTTTCCTATGTATGAGTGAAAAATATTAAAAAAGAAAATAAAAAAATTTATTTTGAAAAGTTGCATTAGAGTGAAGTCTTTAAAATATTCTCTTTATCTAGAATTTCATACAGGAATATCTGAAGATCAGAAAATTTCAGGAAATTTTTTTTACAAGATTTGAATAGATATTTTGAAATATTTTTGAGTTTTGGGCAATGATCATGTAACTATTTCTCTAGAGCGAAAAGTTAAAAATTTGTTTGTCCTGATTGGAGTGAATCTCTCTCTCATTGAAATGATAGAAAATTGGTAAAAATTTACTTTAGGTTACACAGCTCGAAAATTTTTTATTTTTCATATATTGTAGAGAGTTCATTCCTAAGTAACACATCATTTGAATTTTGTGGCGGTCCCTCTTAGTTCCTGAGATATGCAATTTTGAAATTTCATACTTACTTGTATTATCTTTTTCGTTATATCCTAAATATGTTTATATTTTTTAGTTTTCATTTACCAAGGTCATCTTTTTGAATAACTTTCAGAAGGTTTTAGCCGCTTGTTATTTATTAAATGGTTATTAATGAAAAAAGTTTTACGAATAGAACATAATTTTACGACACCATATATATTTAAGAAGAAATATATTTAATGGAATATATGTTTGTATGTAATTTTGCTTCGTCTTGCAAAGTATATGCGTAGATATCGTGGGATCCGTTCTCTCTACGAGAGGGGGCTCCACTTCCGGAAGATATAACCTAATCCAACTTGTTTTTCAACATTGCAAATTTATCTAGAAAGTGTGTTTACATTTGTTTGTTTACATTTACTCTTTAAGTAAACGCGTAAACGGGGGAGGGGTGTGTGGAGCCCCCAAAAAAGACTAACTTAACCCAACTGTCCGATGTATGAAATATATCTCGCTTCACATGGTTTATATAGCTTTAATAAATTTGTAACTTTCTATGCGAAGTCAAGTATATCCCACACTTCAGACCACGGTCTTACATACAGGTCTGGAAACTCCGGTGGTGGGGGAGGTCTCACTTAGTGTGTCCGTTTTTCGGAAGTTCACGGCTTGCCTGCTAGGTTCGCTGCGATCTAGAAGTCATTTTAGACATATGTTAGAGAGAGAACGACTACTGCCGTCTATCTTTGTCTCTCTCGCTCGTATTGCGACTTCTAGTCGAAAAACGGACACACTAAGTGAGACCTCCCCCACCACTAAAAAAGGCCTGAGTTTCCAGACCTGTATGTAAGACCGTGCTTCAGACACGAATTGGGCTAGGTTATATCGGCCGGAAGTGGAGCCCCCCCGTAGGGAGAGCGGAACCCACGGAATCCACATGTACTTTGCAAAACGAAGGAAGTTATATACAAACACTTAATAAAAGTTTAGGTAAGATAAAAAGTGCAATTTTTATATTTTATTAATTTATCTTATAGATCGTGTAGAGATAGGTATAATTCTCCCATAATGTTAAAGAAATATAAACACATAAATAGAATATAATGAAAAGATGATACAAAATAAGTGAATTGGAATGAAATTTCAAAATCGCATATGTCAGGAATAAAGAGAGATCGCCACAAAATTCAAACGGTGTATTACTTAGGAATGTATCCTCTATCATATATGTAAAAATAAAAATTTTTCGTGTAACCTAAAGTAAACATTTACCGAAATTTTTCATCTTTCATGTTTCCGCCATATGAAAAAAGTTATATGATCTGTCCTAAAGAATTTGGCTCAATTAAGGAAATTGACAGTTTATGATTTCTTGATTAGAAACAATAATATAATTATTAAGGCATATAAAAGATAATGAGTATTATATATTAATGTGTATCTCTGATATTTAACTTTATAATAAGTACAAACTAATAACATCTGTTTTTACTTTGCACGTATCACATTTATTTTATTTTATTTTAAAATTTATAAAATATATAAATTTATGAAATTATTGGGATAAGGGAGAGGGAGAGAGAGAGAGACAGACACAGAGAGAGAGAGAGACAGACACAGAGAGAGAGAGAGAGAGAGAGAGAGAGAGAGATTAATTGATTGATTGATTGATTGATTGATCTTTATTAGCTTTCTCAGATGTTTGCCGTATACAATTTTAGATTACATTAAATAAAATATATTCCTTTAACATTCGCTTAACGGTTTGATCCTTTCACAATATTTCATTTCGTCTGGTAAAGCATTATATAATTTTACTTCTTCATAAAACATACTCTTTTGCGCACTTCTTGTTCTGCGAAATTGTATCGCAATATCTCCGGCCTTTCGCGTTTGTCTTTCACTTACATTTCCTATTATTTCTAGTCTATTTCTTAGCTGCTCTGTCAGCAAATTCCTTACAATCTTAAAAATAAATAAACATACGTTATAATATAGCCTCTGTCTTACGGACATGAACTGCAACGCTTGCAGCATATGTTCCACTTTGGTATACCTATCACATTGTAATATAACTCTCATTGCCCGATTTTGCGCTACTTGCAATTTATCCAGCTGTGTTTCTTCCATATCCATTAACAACGTTGCACAATATTCGAAGTGAAGTGCTATGATTGCCTTATATATCTAGTATATGCCGATATACAATTTCCTATTCTATTTAAAAAACTCGTCTTTTTTCCTATCTTTTTTAATATATAGTCACAATGATCTTTAAATCGAAGTTTATCATCAATAATTATTCCTAGGTATTTCATTATCTCTACTCGCTCTATCTCAGTTCCATCTAAGCATTTCAATACAATATTTTTTTCAGTTCCTTTTTTACACTCCTAACTATCATATATTTCGTTTTTCCTGCATTCATTTTCAACTTATTTAAATTCATCCATTTTTCTACTATATTGAATGCTATATTCATTTTTGACTCTAACTGCTCACTACTTTCACCAGCCACATATATTAATGTATTATCCGCAAACATTTTTATACTACATCCTTCAAGGTAAATTTTAATTATATCATTAATATATACAATAAATAATAAGGGTCCCAGTACAGATCCTTGCGCACTCCATATTCAGTGACAATTAATTTAGACCATTTATCGTTGAAACGAACCTGCTGCGTTCTATTATTTAAGTATGATTTTAACCATTCTAAAACCATCCCTCTAATTCCATATTGATATAATTTTTCTATTAATCTTTCTCTATCTATAGTTTCGAAAGCTCTCTTAAGATCCATAAATATTACTCCAGCCATTTTTCCTTCGCTAACTATTAATTTCCATTCGTCAACAACAGTTTGAATTGCCGTTTCACACGAATACTGTTTTCTAAAACCTGATTGATGTTCTGTTATAATACTATTAAATTCCAGATACATTTCAATTTGCTTCTTTACCACTAATTCTAACACTTTCTCATATATTGGTAGCATAGGTTAATAGGTCTTCATATTCACTTGCTTTTTTAGCTTTTTCTATTTTTGGAATCGGTATTATCGTTGATTTTCCAACTCTCTGGACAGCAACCTTCTCTCAAAGAATTATTTATTACTTCAACAAACTCTTCTTTTATTACATTAAATGTTGACTTTAATATATCGCTAGTTATTCTTTCTTCAGTCACTTTCTTTTTTGGTAATTTTATAACAATTTTCTCTAAATCCCCTATATTAATCATCTCAAAGTTTTCTATAATTCCTGTATTTTCAAAAATATAAATAATTCTTCTACCCGTATCCCTAGACTTATCAATATTTATAGATTTTACTATGTTACTAATACTTTATACGTAAAATATGTTAAATTTATCAGCTATATTACATCCGTTAATGCTGTCTACTATTTCAAAATCTATATTATCTATATCTTTTGTACTCCTTGGTTTATCTCTAATTAATTCTTTCAAGGTTTTCCACATTTTCGTAGGGTTTTCTTTATTACTATCTATCATATCTTCATAGTATTCCTTCTTCTTTTCTCTGATTAATTTAACTACTGCATTTCTTTCAGTTCTAAACTGCAACCAGTTCTGTTCCATATCGTCGTACACTGCCTTATTTTACGTTTCATCCCTTTTATTTGCTGCTCTCTTATATCATCTGAAAACCATTGTTTCTCTTCCCAAACTTTTGGAATTCTAAACTTTTTCTTAGGTGCTATAATGTCCAGTGCCTCTACTGTGCTATCAACAAATTTTGTCGCTCTCCTATTTACTTCCAAATTTTGACTTTGCCCTATTCTGTTTTCCACTAAACTAATAAATTCATCTATACTAAATTTACTATAGTCTCTGGCATTAAATTCTCTATACTTACTTTCAATTTTATTCGAATATAAAACGATTTTTAGCCACGCATGATCTGTTATTTTAGGTTCATGAATTACCTGTAATTGCACTTTATTATTAGCAAAAAGTAGATCAATAATTGTTTGACTACCTTTTGTGACTCTCGTCGGTTTATTAACATACTGTTTCATACCTAGACTCAACATTAGGTTTTGCAATTTCTTTGTATAGAACGAGTCTACCATAAAGTCTATATTAAAATCTCCCAATACCATACAATCTCCCTTTATTGTTAATTTTTCTACTATATGCTCTAAAAATCTAACAAAATCACCGTGTGATGCACTCGGCGAATGACACACTATCATTATCGTACCTTTATACAATTTTTCTTTTATTTCTATTGCAACACATCAGCAATTCGAAATCATTTTTTTCGTTAATAATATTTCATACTTAACATAGTATCTTACATATAAAATTGCTCTTCCTGTATTTCTATTTTCTGCATCGCATCTAATTATACTATAACCCGGTCCATTCATCTCACTATCTTCAATTTCAGCAGTCAATCTCGTTTCAGATAATGCTACAATTGCAGTTCAATCTCTTCATAATCTGATGCTGTATCTCTTTATGCGCTAACAGACTTTGCTCATTTGTATATAATATTAACTCTTCTTTTTTCTGTGATTGCTATTTCGGATCCTCCCAGCCGGCTCTCCTCTTCTCTTCCTGTATCGCCCTCCTGAATGTTGGACATTCCGGATCAAGCGCATCGTGCTCATCACTTATCTCCGAGTTGTATGCTTGAATTTTAAACATACAGTTTACGCATCTCTTCTTGATTTCCCTGCATTAAAATGCTCTATGCTTTCCGGAACATTTGTGGCATGTTTCATCTCCAGTACAATTTTTCGCAATATGAAAATAACTCCAGCATTTAAAACATCTTTTAACATTAATATGATTAAACACAGGGCACTTATTTCATCCTACACTTAGTTTTCCTTTACTCAATATTAATTCATGTGTTCTTTTTATCTGTTTCAATTATTACAGAACCTTCTTCCTTTCCTCTTTACCGGGATTTACTATTGTCATTTTTCTTCTCTTTAATTATTCTCTTCACAATTCTCACTTGAAGTCCTTCATTTGCCATTTTATTTTGCTTTTTAATTGTATCTATTAAATTATCATCATTCAATTTTATTTCCTCTTCACTAATATTGACAATTTTTTTCTTCGGTTTTATTTGCGATGACTCCGTAATCTTGAAATTCTCAACCAACTTGGCTTGTACCATAGTTTTTAATTTTTCCATCTCCTCTTCTGTCTCACAACCCAGAATGACTGTTCCTTTGCTTCCTTTTCTTCGTTATTCCCATAGCCATGTTCTTGATATCTACTTTTTCTTTTATAATTTTTTTGTAGCTTCATTTTCCTGTTGCATCTTAGATTTAATAATTATAATATTTTCTTTTTTCTTCTCTTTCACTGCTTCATTATATCTTCTTTGTGTTCTTTCAAGGGGAGTGTTAGCGCCTCCTAGTATCATTCTTCTAAAATCTACCATCCACTCTTGTTTAATATTTCCCAATTCTTCTTGTACTACTTCCTTAATCAGCATCTTAACTTCTTTCTTGCATGCTACTTCATCTTTCATTTCTTTCATTGTTCTTACAATCCAATCTATTTTTACTTCAATACTCGAAGATCCACTCGTACTTGTCGTTTTGCTTCCGCCTGGTATTGTAATCGATCCCGCAGATCCTGTTGAACCCTGTCTATCTCTGAAGCTTCCCGATGATGATGTTGTCTTCTTCATGTCTGCTTCCTTATCACTTTCAATCATAAATTTCTCAAACGGGCCTTGGCATGACACAGATTCATAGTTTTTATCATAAATTTTATGTTTACTTACACATTCCGGATGGTAAAAAAGTTTAATACATTTTTTTTATATGTCACTATTTGACTTTTTATTGCCCTCTTACATGCCGAGCATCGATATTCAACATATTCATCGTCCATATCGACCAAAATCGGTAATCAGCGTGGCCGATCATTCACCTATGTGTCCACACGTCAGCACTTTTGTCACCTTTAATGTCTACCTGTCGAGACTTCAATGTTCCGTTCCGAGAAGAAAGAAAATACGCTAATTATTTAGTTTAGGGGAGCCATCTCGGATAACCTTGACCTTAACATATATTGTCAAGGTGATGACTCTGAATAACATTTAAAAGGTTTTAGTCGGCGCTCATTGTTTATTTAAAAGTTATAAACAAAAGAAGTTTTATAAATGGAACATATTTTTCGGATACCATGTACATATATTATAACATGTACATATTATATATATTATAGATTTATAACTTTCTATGCAAAGCGAGGTATATCACGGACATGGGTTAGGTTAGGTTATATCTTCTGAAAGTGAAGCTTCCGCAGGAGGGCGGAACATACTGTGTCCACGCATGTATTTTTCAAGACGAAGTTTACTTAATCTTGACTTTCGTTAAGAGTGAATTTTGCTTCACCTTAGAAAGTACATACATAGATACAATATGTTCTGCCCCCTGCGGGGGCTCCACTTTCAGAAAATACAACCTAACTCAACCCATGTCCGTGGTATGAGGTATACCTCGCTTTGCATAGAAAGTTATAAATCCATGCAGTATTCTACGAATTTTTATATTATAGTATGTTTTTCGTTAATAACTTTTATTCGCTCGTAACTTTTATGATAAATGAAACATATTTTTTCAACATTGTTTACATATATAATTTTCTATGCAAAGCGAGGTATATCCCACACCACAGACATGGGCTGGGTTAGATTAAATCTTCCGGAAATGGAGCCCCCCGTAAGGGGGCGGAACACTGCATCCACGCATGTACTTTTCAAGATGAAGCAAAGTTCACCTATATTTAACCTTCGTTAAGAGTGAATTTTGCTTTTCTTTCGATAAATGTATTAATGAACTTATGAAACATTTTTGGTTTGTAACGTTTTAATAAACAACGAGCGCCGATTAAAATCTTTTGAATGTTACTCAGGATCATCACCTTGACAATATATGTCAAGGTCAAGGTTATCGGAGGTGGCTCCCGTAAGCTAAATAATTACCAAAAATACTTCGTACGTTCACAAAACTGCATATCCCGGCTAGATAACACTCATGGCTAATCTCCGCCCATGCGGCTAAGACTTGAACAACTTTTTATCACTCTCCCTATCTATTTAACTACTTAATAATTAAAACTTTTGCTGAGCGATGATTGACACGTCCTCTCAATGGCAGAGAGAGAGAGAGAGAGAGAGAGAGAGAGAGAGAGGGGGGGGGGATCAGCGCTTGATTGGTGAAGATATTTAATTTTGTTTACATAATTTATTTACTTAATAATAAACTTTTTAAAATATATAATTAAATATATTTTTAAACTTTTTAAAATATATAAAGATATCGAAAAGACAGATTATAAAAAACTCATTGCAACTGTGAACTTATTATATTTGTACATAAATATTGTTTTATATATACAGATTTTATATATTACATTACTTACAAATATTACTATACAGGGTGATTCTGAACAGACGTTTGTCTTTAAAAAGATAAATTGTCGAGTCTATTCTAAGACGATTTTCCCTTTACCAAAATTGTCTAC